>NC_141159.1:67857354-68206294 GCF_053477565.2 Lygodium microphyllum | reverse complement strand
TGGAGTGACTAAGCCCGTCATGATTGAAATCAAGAAACCAAACATGACTATTCAAAAGGTAGATCCTCAGGCTAGCATGCTTAAGGAGCAGATATTAGATACAACCATTGAGTGTGCACAAAGACCACTAGCGTCCAAGGAGCCTTTGACTTCCCAAGAGGTTAATGAGTACCACATGCACGATGTTGCTCACGATAAGGTTGATTGCTCAACAAAACAAATGGCAGATCGTCTAGTAGCATGAGCAAATCTTTTGGCTAGTGCCAAGTCCACCTAAGAGTCCCAAATCTCCTACACCCTCTTTCCCTAGACGGACACAGGAAGCACAACAGTAGTCGTCAAGTGCAGTTGCTCAATCCCAATCTCTATCTCCATCTGAGCTTCCAAATGTCCAAGGTGTGGGACATGACAGCACCCCTAATTCTCAACCTAGGGATGTGCTTCTGCAATCCACTGTGGCTAGCTTAACTGATGCTGCACAAGTGAATTATCAAAGGGCAACAAAAGACATGACCACTTCTGATATGCCTAAGGACTTGACACCGCAATCCACCAACAATAGCCAGTCCACTAAACTAGCTGCTACTACTTCCAATCAGGAATCACATTAGTCACAGTCTTTGATCGTAACAATGCCCCTTGCGGAACGTGTCCTTAGCAATTCACCCATGTGGAAGAGGTGTCACAACCAACATCCTTAACACCTCCAGCACTTTCAAAGCACCTAAAGCCTAGGCTTGAGGAGAAATCTCTTGAAGATTTGGCCAAGGAGATGGTGCATCTAACCAATGAACTAGAGATGAAGTGCCTGATGAAGCTTTATCATAAGTTGACAACCATCACACGTGCATACATCCATGTGGACATTGGAAGGCCAACTCATAGCCAAACCCTTGACTTGGGACGAGTAACAACATGTTTGCTCTCGCTATGTAGCCATCACGTTGAAGAAGTCATAAAGGACATTTCAAAGGCCACATGTAGAGAATTGCACTTAATACCCTCACTCTATACTGCTCAATGTGAGGACAAACAAGGAAAAGCTTGAAGTAATCAAACAAAAAGGGAGAGGACCAGGAGACTTTGTGCAGAAATGGTACTCCAACCAGAGTTTGTAGCCAAAGTTGGCCACCGACTAATGACACTTGCTGAGCAAAGGAAAGCCCTTTGGACATCAATACATGATCCCACATACATTGTCTCGACCTCATTAAGAGTATTGGCAATGGTCCATGAGGTCTAGCTTTCTGTCACTGTCCAAAAATATCCCTTGTATGATAAACTGCTTCTAGAAGAAGATCTACACGTTGGTAGCAGGCTAGGAGTAGGGAGCATGGTACTTGATGTTAGGGCATACGTCTTTTGCCTCACTCAAGGCCCTGCAATCCTAGGTCTCTATGCTTTCCATCAATACAACCCTAACTTCTTCAGCTCGTTTTGTCCAAACTTACATGACAATAATCCTAAACAGTCTCTTGGTTCTACACTAGAGTCACCCAAACCTCCTAAGCAAGAGAAAAACAGCTCTAAATACAACATCGGCACTAATAAGAAGCAATGGAGGCATGTTCCAATGGGTAAGGACAAGAGTCTAGAGCAAGCACCCGACCAGGAGCAACTACCAGTGCAAACGGATAAGGGGCTAAACGAAAGAGAATTAGTCGAAGAGCTAGACTCTCCAAGAAGAGAGGCAGTTGTACCCTCACAACCTAGCGAGGCTTTTCAGCAGGCCACAACTATGTCCCATGAGGACACACTAGAGAAAGAGAATGCTAAGGCCCAACATAACACATCAACAGTTAACCTAGTTCAGGGTCCCAAGTCTTCAAAGGATACACCTCCATTGCCCAAGAAAAATAGGAGAAAACAACGAAAACAACGGCAGTTACAAGTGGTTGTAGATGCCAAGAAGATTGAGACCAAGAGTGCTGAAGAGTTGAGGAATGAAGCATCGAGTCCACCAATAAATGAACCCATTGCCATCTCTCTTAATAGCGGTGAAACCTCAAACACATCCATGTGTTGTGATAAGTCAAAGCAACCATTATCATCAACGGTTGCTTGCAATACTCAATCCACCGACAACAGAACTTGCATTGACCAATCAAGAGTGGATACAAGACTGTCACCACAAGTTGACAAAACTATACCATTCACATCTGAGGAGAACCATGGCACAATAACAACAAAACCTCAGGAGAAATATGAAAACCCTGAGGACATAAGCAACCCTAGCATTGACCAATCTTGCTCATTTAGGCCTGAGCCCCTAGCTATGCTAAAGCCTAGGGAAACTCTTAGAACCTTGCATGAGATAGCAACTAAGCAAGCCTTCATAGAACATAGAAGTGTCATAGAGTGCTTGACTCAGTTGGATGCTAAACTCAAATTATTCGTACGTGTCTACGTCCTTGTAGACATGGGCACATTCTCTAGGGAGCAGCTTGAGGAATACTTGCCATATCCACTATCTTGAGAAGAGCAAGAATATCTTAATGAGCACTATGACAAGCTCCTACATGAACGATGCAACTCATCTCTGACGAGGAGGCCGACAAACTACGCTTAATGTGACATTCAACGATGTGCTTTGCCAACCAAATTTCTTAGAGATAGAGCAACTAAAGCGATAATGAGAGGGTCGAAGTCAATTTGAAAAATTTTGGTTTGAAAACCGTGCTACAATGGCCGAACTTGGAGCCCGTCGCAGAGGAGCGACTGGCCAAATGGTGGTCTCAAAGAGACCCAACCTATGTGGCGGCAACTTCCTTTCGAGTACTGATTGCTATTCAGGTTATGGACTTAGCCAGAACTAGCCAAGAAAACTCTTCGATTGATAAAATTCTCATTGAGGAGGAGCTACATGTTGCGAAAAGACTCGGACAAGGTACCATGCTACTTGATGTTGCAAAATATATGTTGTTATTGAGTAGGCTGCCTTGAGTACTTGATGTGTGTGCCAAACTCCAATACAATCCTGAGTTCTACAATTGGTTTTTATCCTCACGAAGTGACATGGATTTATAAACATGTATATAAATATACGACGTATTTTGTGACTATGTATAAATAATATGAAAAGAAGCAAAGCTAGCATACACACACAAGCAATGATAATCAAGCCCAGGTAATATGCATTGAAGTCAACACTATGGGATTCATATAAGTGATGTCTTTTTGAGCTGCACCTGTTCATTATGGTTGAAGTATATAACTTGCACGTACTCTCATGAGTTGCCAAGTGAATACAGGATGACATAGGTCTCTGTACAAAAGTGTTCAATATCCAAGTCACGACAAGACCATCAACCCCACAAGAACCATTATGGAGAAAGTGACAGAAATACCAAGAAACAAAGAGCCTTGATGGAAGCCCCACTCGAAGAGAAAATCACCCCTACAAAAAGCACACATTGCAATTGAGCATGGCCCAAAGCATAGTCATTGGCTACTCTCCCTTTCTTAGACAGACTCTACATTCGGCTCACTGCAGTTGCTACCTCAATTGTTTCGATGTCTCACAAGTTACAAAGAGGTTTGAAAAATATCAAATGTATCTCTTCATCTCAACAATTGTTCCTCTGGTATCGAGGCTAGTAACATAATCATCCTTGTAATATCCATTTTTCACAGCCTTTGGATCTCAACATTTCTCAATCCAAATGAAAGGATGATAGCCTCAATGTGTTGCATTGATTGTATTCATTTTATCAAAAGAAAAGAAAAGAAAAAAAACAAGAGAAAAAAGAAAAAGAGAGAAATCAACAAAAAAGAAAACAAAAAGAAAAGAACAGAAAAGAAAGAAAGAAAGAAAAACACTCACGATCACAGCACATCACCTAGGGGTCCTCAAATCAGGTACGTCCAGTGACCTTGGTCGGCTAGCTCTGTCCCTAGTTCTCTAGCCCTTTACACATCCCCCACAATGGTTCAGGGCACATCAAGGGCATGACATACCTAGGGAGCTTGTCTCGCCTATGGTTAGACTTGTTACAGTGAACTATTTGCACAATTCTTTTTTGCACTCCATCTGAGTAGTACCATTGCAATCAATAGTGGTAAGCAATGCATGAAAGACCATGGAAAGTATACCATTATCTTTGAATAATACAAGTAGCCACCAACTATGAAAAGCTAAGGCGTCAATGAGCTCAATTATGCTACATCGTGTTATCAAAATCGCAAATGAGGTCTCAAGAAGCCTTTGTGTGTACTTCTTCTCAACATCGACAAATTTTTCCACCCCATTGAACCCTTGCTTCATCCACACATTGCTACGAGGAACCAGACCAACAATATTCTAACTACGTAGTATCTAAGTATGCACGTGCACTCACATAATATTTGCATCACAATCTATACACAGTTTGGGTTCTCAAGTGCAAGATATTACTCTCGTTCGTCGACCTGTCTTCCAAACTAATCAAATTATGTCTCGTGGGCAATAAGAAGACTAGCACTACCCACAGGTTGAGACCACATATGAGAGGTTTTTCAATTGCAGGTATTGAAGACTCTAACGAAAGAACCGACATCTCTTCATCAACACTCAACTTTGAACTCTTGTCCTTTATCATCATGCAAGCGCACCAAAGAATCGTTGCTCGCCCCACAGAATCCCTAGAACATCAACACCTATGCCAACCCATGAGTGCAACTCCCAACAAAAACCAGTCCTATCACCAACTTCAACAACCCTATCACCAATCGATCAGACCAACAAAGTACCACCAACCACCTTCATTCGCGCCACCACTAAAACTCCTCCAAGGCAAACCACAGCAGTCTCTTTCACCCACATCTTTAGTGCATGCCCAAGCCACAGAGAGAGAGAGAGAGAGAGAGAGAGAGAGAGAGAGAGAGAGAGAGAGAGAGAGAGAGAGAGAGAGAGAGAGAGAGAGAGAGAGAGAGAGAGAGAGAGAGAGTCAACTAATCTTAGCCTTAGGACTAAAAACACCGTGCTCCTATATACCAACCATTTTCTAAAATTGAAGAGAGAGAGAGAGAGAGAGAGAGAGAGAGAGAGAGAGAGAGAGAGAGAGAGAGAGAGAGAGAGAGAGAGAGAGAGAGAGAGAGAGAGAGAGAGAGAGAGAGAGAGAGAGAGAGAGAGAGAGAGAGAGAGAGAGAGAGAGAATCAACTAATCTTAGCCTTAGGACTAAAAACACCATGCTCCTATATACCAACCATTTTCTAAAATTGAAGAATCACTTTTACTGCAAAAGAGAATAGTTTGAGGTTTGAGAGTCACTCTATAGTTTCCATGTAACCACACACACACACACACACACACAAATCAATAATATTATATATCATTATAGAGGTATAGAATATACTCTATTTAACCTATAATCCACGAATCTACCAAACCTAACTCCCCAACCTACATGGCAGCCATAAACATGACCTAAGGTGAAAAATGAAAAAGAAGCCCCGAATTCATGCGACTTAATATCTTACAGCCTAAAAAAGGATGTAAATTTTGTTGGGGGTAAAGGTGCCTCCGCCTAGGTGCCCATGTATTACTACACTAACAATACTCACGTGCTTGCACACTGCACATGGCGAGCGCCCGTCACCGTCACTTTATTCTTTATTCTTTTAGTGACAGATGAATAAAGGGAAGGCCGGTCACACATTGTGACTGTTGGAGTTCCCACATGGTGAGTCTCTCTCTCTCTCTCTTGCTCTTGCTCTCCCGCCATAGCTCTTGTATGCAAGCTTCGATCCTTCTCACCTTTCAATTGGCATGAGAGCATGGTTGCTTGAGCACTTGAGCATGGTTCGTGACTCCATCAGCATCCCATTGAATCCCTACACCATTGGTGCATTCTCCCGGCAGCCATATCTGACTCCTTTGAGCTCCGATCACTCCCCAGCTTCCCGACCTACTTGGCCCATTGGGGCACCCTCAGGGCATTCCTTCAGAGGTGTTGAAGCATTCTTTTGAGTGTTTATTTCAGTTTGCAGGGTACAACATGAAGGGGCTCCAACCATTGGAGCTCCCCCATTTCATATATTGGCTCCTGCTTGATTAGCTTGACAGGGCTTTGTGTAGGCCTTCTTTAGGCCCTACTCGAGCCCCCTTCCACCCCATTAATGACACATGGACTAGCAGCATACCCAACAACATCAGCCCTGTTTGCACTAGCTTGAAGACATGTAAAAATTTCTTTTTTTACTTCAGCCCTCCCCTGGCACTCATTGGCAGCTTGAAAACGCTTCATTTGGCACTTGGGAACACCCCCTTGATGCTCGGCATTGATGGTTTATCATTGTTATTGAATTGTGGACTGATTAACCTCAGTCCAGGACTATTTTGCACAGTCTACGGGTAGCCACAAACAGTGTTACATCAGCACTTTATGTTTATGCTTGGATAGCATTGGCTATTTGATGCCCAAATGCCTATGGTTGATGTCGGATGTTTAAGGAATGTATGCCTACTGATTTGCCATCATTTTGGGATGATCTTGAGTTGAAAAATACTCTATTTTATGCAGTGAATGTATGCTGGAAACTTCAAGGCTGAAGTGGTTTTGTCAAAGTTTCTTGTACCTATTGCAATCGGGTTATGTATTGGAAGCTTTACATGATGTATTGATGCTTTGCTGTCGACATAGAGCTTGACATTGCTCCCGGATGTATTGTTGAACTTGAACTCTGCCTTGGTTAGCATTTTGGATCTCCGTTTGGATGTACTTTGGCATGTATTGGTCTATGATTTTGTGACTGCCTTTGACATGCTTGATGCTTATGTCACCTACACATGCTAGTTACATTGTTTGGACTTGAATGCTACTAGATTTTCATTTGGGCTTGACTTTGACTCTGTAGCTTATATTTTTGGTCTTGCTTTGGCTCATCAGAGATTGATTGGGATTGTCTTCATGACATTGGATACTATCATTGGATCCTTGACCACTCATATGCTTCGGATGTCTTCTTGACTTATGACCTTGGATACTCTGTCACACTGGTGCTCTTACATGCATTGTTTGAGCTTGGATGCTTGACTGTTACGGCTTTTGTGCCAGTGGGAGAGTTTATGCACGTTGTCATTTGACAGATATTGAGCACGTGGGTTATGTACTTGAGCTTTTGGATACTTGTGCCAGTGGGAGAGTTTATGTACGTTGTCATTTGACAGATATTGAGCACGTGGGTTATGTACTTGAGCCTTTGGATACTTGAGACTGTGATCTCCTTGTGGATGATGTATGGTTGGTATGCCTTGGTTTGTGTAGATGTACTTGGGCTGATTCAGTTTTGTATTCACTGAGCAGACACCGAATTGTGTCAGGTCTTTGCAATGGTATGTACATTTTCCCATGTTGATTGGGGGGTGTACTGACTTTACTAACTTTACTGACAGACTTTGTCTGACATGCTTGGGTGTTGGCTCATGTCAGTCTGACTGTTACATGCTTGGGTGTTGGCTCATGTCAGTTTGACTGTTACATGCTTTTTGATGCTCGCTTGATATTGGTTTTGCATTGACAGTCAGTGGTTCACTTGGAATATTGTTTTTTGCCTACTGTCAACTCTCATTGTACATAGTTGCAAATTATTACAACAAACATATACCTCCAAACTGTGATGTATTTTTCATGCTGAAACATCTTGGTTTGATGTAATTTTGATGGTACTTGGTGGAAAACATCATTAAATACTTGTTTCTCGCCATTTTGCCTTGGTTTTCGTGGTTTTTTGGTCATTTTCTGTATTTTACAAGCGAGCAGTTTTGAAATGTTTGCATTGTTTCAGCTTGCAATATGGCATTTTCTTCTACTGACTGTGCTATCTTCAACATCATTAAGCTTGATGGTACAAATTTTGCCTATTGGAAGAGCCAAGTTTGGCAAGTATTTGTGCAGAAATTACACATAAAGCCACTAAGGTTGAGTGGAGAGCACGTCGAAACTATGACTAATGATGAATGGATGGAGCTTGATGAGTTATGCAAGTCCACCCTCATCTTGTCTCTCACTGGATAGGTGCATTACGATGTGGATGAGGAAGCACAGAGTCCTTAGCAGCTTTGGGATAAGATTAAGAACCTCTATGACACAAGCAAAATCCTGCAAGTCAAATGTATTGACTGAAACAGCTTACGAATCTCCGCATGAAAGAGAATGTGACCATGTCAGCTCATCTGAGCCAGTTTCATGCATGGCATTGATTTCAAAGAGGATGTCACTCCGTTGTTCTTGCTTGGAACTCTTAATGAGTCTTGGGATGTATTCCACACTGCCTCATGTGCTTCTACCACTACTCTAAAGCTATCTGATATTGAGAGCTCTCTTCTATAGGAAGGGATAAATCGTAAGAATTTGGATGCCTCTTGTGTGTCTCATGCTTTGACAGTTAGAGGCCAACATGATGGAAAGGCAAAGAATGACCGTGGTAATGGTCGTGGACAGGGTTCACAGAAATCTTGGTTCAAGTTGCACAGTAAGTCTCGTGGGAGAAATGCAAATTTGACTTGTCGTCATTATGGGAAGAAAGGCCACAATGTCATGAATTGCGCAATGAAAGGTGCAAAGACAAGGGAAAAGAGAAAGTGCAAGAAAAGTCTTCTTATTGTAGCATAGTACCTGCCAAGTCAAGTGTTAAAATTGAAGAGATCAATGTTATGCAGCTCGAGGATAGTGATGGGGATTATATTCTTGTAGCAACTTCATCTAGTGCTTTGCAGACGACAGAGATACACTGTATGTATGCACAGTGTTGGCTGTTGGACTCAAGTGTGTCCTTTCATGTGACGCCTTGCCGAGAGTGGTTCCATTCATAACATTTTATTTCGGGTTCTGTGTGCTTGGGTGATGACAGGTCTCTTGAGATTGTCAGCATTGGTGATGTTAGGTTGTAGTTTCCTTTTGGCAACAGTTTTGTTATGCACTATGTACATCATGTACCTACATTGATACGCAGTCTCATGTCCGCTGGACAGCTTGAAGATGCAGGATATCATGTATCGTTTAGAGACACTGCATGGAAGTTTACTCGTGGCAGGCTTGTGCTTGCGAGAGGTGCCAAGGTTGATAGCCTCTACCCCTTAGTTGTTTCTGGATCTACAATTGATCATGCTTTGTCGGTGGGGTCTTTACCTCATGTATCTCTTTGGCATGCCCTCGTTTGAGGCACATATCCATTAAGAGAATGAAAATGCTTTCTGGTTTGCAGTACTTACTACCCCTGGACTATTCTCATTTTGATTCTTGTGATCATTGTCTTTATGGCAGGCAGACTAGATCTACGCATAAGAAGTCTGGTATGTCACGCATGAGTGAGCCCTTGGCTTTGGTTCATTCTGATGTTTGTGGGCCCATGCCTTGTCCGTTTGTGGTGGGTGGTGTGAAGTATTTTGTTACTTTCATATATGTTTTTTCACGTAAAGTATGGGCTTATCCCACAAAGCAGAAGTCCAATGTATTGGCAATTTTTCAAAGATGGCTTGCTTTGGTAGAAAACCAGTCTAGGGATAGACTAAAATGCCTAAGGATAGATAATGGGGGTGAGTATGTCTCACATGCTTTTGAGCAGTTATGTGATGAGAGGGGTATTAAGTGTCAGTTGACCGCCCCCTACACCCCTCTCTAGAATGGTGGCTGAGCAGATGAATAGGACAATCTAGGAGAGGGTTCGCAGTATGCCTAGCCATGCAGGCCTACCCCAGCACTTTTGAGCTAAGGCAGTTACGATTGTCGTGCGTATCATTAATAGATCGCCCTGTAGTGCCATTGATTTCTAGGTTGCAGAGGAAGTATGGATAGGAAAGCCTCCCTCTTATGCACATTTACATGTCTTTGGATGTGAGGCGTTTTGCCATGTCCCCAAGGACAAGCATAACAAGTTGGATCCTAAGAGTGTTAAATGCATATTCCTTGGCTACGGAGATGCAGGAGAGATGGGTTACCATCTATGGGATCCGTAGGCGCGGAAATTCATCCGCAGCCATGACATAGTCTTCCATGAAGAAAAGATGCATAGGCAGCCTGAAAAGATAGTGGAGATACGCAAGGTTATATTTTTGGAGGAGCCACAAGCTCTCGTACAGCCAGCTGGACAACCTGCAACAACAGCAGGTACTCATGGCCAGGGTGTTGGATAGAATGTTGGGTAGGTAGCAAAGCCTACAATGCAGCGTTCTACTAGAGATAGGCGCCCTGACAAATTTTAGCCCTCGATGCATTATGTCTTGGTTACAGATGTAGGAGAGCCTTTCACTTATGATGAGGCTATGCGCATGGGTGACAGTTACTCTTGGGAGAGGGATATGCAGTTTGAGATAGACTCCTTACATAAGAATGAGACTTGGGATTTGGTTTCCTTGCCTAGTGGCAAGAAGGCTCAACCATGCAAATGGGTGTACAAGTTGAAGAGTACCCTTGGACACCCCAAGCCGACTTATAAGGCAAGACTTGTTGCTAAGGGTTTTAAATAGGAGCATGGAGTTGACTTTGATGAAGTTTTTTCTCTTGTGGTTAAGATGACCACCCTCCACTTGGTTTTGGCCTTGGTCACTCAGCTCGACTTGGACTTGTATCAGATGGATGTCAAGACGACATTTTTACATGGGGATTTGCATGATGAGATTTACATGGAGTAGCCTAAGGGCTTTGCAAAGCCTGGCAGGGAGCACCTAGTGTGTAGGTTGAAGAAAAGTCTTTATGGCTTGAAGTAGGCACTTGGGGAATGGTACCATAAGTTTGATGCTTTTATGCAATCACAGGGCTATAGTTCCAGTGCTATGGATTCGTGCTTGTACATGAAGAAAGCCCATGATGGATCTTTGCTTATTTTGGTACTCTATGTGGATGACATGCTATTAGTAGGGAAAGCTCATGATGAGCTAGATGCTCTTAAGGCTCAGCTCAAAAAGAGCTTTGAGATGAAGGATGTGGGACATGCCTCTCATATACTTTGTATGCACATTAGACGCGACATGCATTAGGGACTTCTCTACTTGCCACAAAGGGAGTACATTCATAAAGTCCTTGAGCGCTTCTGCATGTAGGATGTGAAGCCTATTGGCTATCCATTGCCTTCTTATGTGAAGGTATCACATTTGGCCATAGAAAAATGAGTAGAGGGCCGAGATGGCCAAGATTCCCTATGCATTCATAGTGGGCAGTCTTATGTATGCCATGATAGCCACTTGTCCAGATATTGCCTTTACACTTGGTGTTATGGGATGCTATATGGCTACACCTGGCAATAAGCATTGGGATACCGTGAAGGGTATCATGAGGTACCTGAAGGGCACTACAGATATGTGCATATGCTATGGTAGCCAAGATATAGGAGTCGTGAGGTACACTAACTTTGATTATGTAGGACATGCAGATAGTAGGAAGTCCACTTCTGGCTATGTGTTCACCTATGCTGGAGGTGTTGTCTCTCGGATGTCCAAGGTGCAAAAGTGTACGGCTCTTTCCACCCTTGAGGTCAAGTATGTTGCAGCCACCGAGGCTTGCAAGGAGGCCATATGGTTAGGCCATTTGGTTTATGACCTTGGTATTGATGTTATCCCTACACATCATTCAGATTCTATGAGTGCTATTTAGTTAGCCAGGAATCTGATATTCCATGCGAAGACGAAACACATTGAGTGAGGTATCACTTCATACGTGGGGTCATTGAGGACAAGTCTGTTGACCTTTTCAAGATCTCGACTGACTAGAATCCTTCATATGTGCTCACCAAAAGCCTCTCTACGGAGCGCTTTGCCTTTCTCAAGAGCGTGGGATGAGATGACATCTTTCCTCATGCTGTTGTACATGCATACATGTTGTACTATCTTTTCTTTTTCTTTTTCACTCCTCATCACTAGGGTAGATTCGCCTTTAAGTGGGAGGTTGTTGGTGGTAAAGATGCCTCTGGCTAGCTGCCTATGTATTACTACACTGACAGTATCCACACTTGCACACTGCAGGCGGTGGGTGCCCGTCTCACTGTCACTTTATTCTTTATTCTTTTAATGAAGATGAATAAAGGGAAGGTCGATCACACATTGTGACTGTTGGAGTTCCCACATTGTGACTTTCTCTCTCTCTCTCTCTCTCTCTCTCTCTCTCTCTCTCTCTCTCTCTCTCTCTCTCTCTCTCTCTCCTGTGCAAGCTTCGATCCTTCTCACCTTTCGAATTTATCTAGCTGCACTAAAAAAATGAAACCCCCCCAAAAAAAAAAATCTAACCTAAAAAAGGAACCTAAAAATTGAATTTAAAAATGAATTTTATCTTGCCAAATTTAGAAAGAAAATTTATGCTACGAGTTTTTCTTTACAAAAGCACAAGTTGGTGCTCGAGAAATAGGATCTAAGTTTCAAGAGGCCAATTGCATGGGAAGAAGTTATTACAAGTTTTTCATCCTTACGAGAAGAAGTACAAGTGGATTTTATGAGACCACAAGTGGGCACCTAAAAAAGGATGTGAGTTACAAAAGCCCAAATTCTAGTCTTCATGAGCTAGCACATGAGCATGATCTTCAATAACTTCATCCAAGCCATAAAATGGAGGGACCGTGCATATTCATGGTTTCACAATCATTCTTCACCCATGGGCAACATGCAAGCATTGACAAGCATAAGCATATTGAAGTATTTTAACTTCTTCTTTCTTCTTCTTATTCTATGTCTTAACAATATCCCTTGATTGATTGGATTGGATGGATGGATTTGCATGTGGATTTTAAGGTGTGCTCAATCAATGCTACATCACTTTGTTCATGAGTAGCACATGTTTGATGATGGTAATGCATTCCTAGGTTGGCTCTTCAAAAATATTAATCAATAGCTCTCCTTCATTGATAGTACTACATAAATCTTATAATAGAATAACCTAATTGATTGAAACATGCTAAGATTGAACAACTTATAGTTAGGATGGTTACATGAAAGAAGAGATGACGAGAGCTTATGCATTGTCCAAACATTAGGATTGCTTTGCAAGCGATTTGCATCTCTATGATGCAAAGAAAAAGACATTCTTTGAGAGTACAAAGTTGTCTTTTTTCAAGTTTGCTTTAGTGTGCTCAATTAGAACTTTGGTTAGAGAAATTCAATTGACAGTAAGAATGTTATCGTAGCAACGACCCTGCTTTGAACTAAGGTTGAAGAGGTTACAGATTTTTGGCCATTGCAAGCTGGTTCTCATCCACATGTACTATGATCACTTGTGGTGCCCCAAATGCTTTTGCAGCCATCATAGTTATTAGACCAATAGGGCTAGCCTCAAAGATCAACACTTTAGTGTGTGCAGTTTGCATAAGATGCCTAGGGGCACAAACACCAACACTTAAGGGCTCAAACATGGCAGCTTCCTCGAGAAACATTCTGTGGATTATTAAGTTTAATACTCAATATCATAATTTTTGTGAAATATTTTTTAACTATGACTTTCCCTAGAACGGAAGGTAGAAAGGGATAACAATTATTTTAGGGAACTTCTGGAATCTGTGCCTAGTGGAAAAAGCAACACATGCCACAGAGGGGGGTTTTGGGCCAAATTGCCTAGGCAAGCTAATGAGTGCCTCAACTAGAAATGCTTATTTGAAGCTTCAAACATAGTTCTAATGGGTGCACATCTTTGGCAACTTCAGGCATAGATTCGATGGGGTGTGCAACATGCATAATTTAGAACACAAATTGGAGCAATTAAGACTAGTCCAAGATTTGTGTACAAGTGGAACTAATCTTTAATGCTATGATATATCTAGCAATGACAGACCATGATAAATAATTGTAGTGTAAGACAAACGAAAGCTTTGTAGCTAGCTCATAAAAAACCAATGTTAGAATGCAAGATAGAGGGGTCTACATCACATGCAAAAGGCCCCCATTAGCATGAAGAAGGCTAATAATTCTAACTTCTAGCTAGGTTGCCACAACGCTAGTAGTACTCTCTCATCATGATTTATTTCAACAACTCATGACTGAAATAAGATGCTCCTATTGTATTAGGGTTAGGTCATTCATTCCTTGTGATGCAATGGACAACATGTGAATCCCCCAACAAAAGGTGTTGATGCACAGATGTTGACTATTGCAAGTGCTCGTGCTATTGTAGAGGCTACAACATTTGCACAATAGATGAGAGGGGTTGCATAGAGGGAGAGGGAGGAAAGTTGAAACCTCTTGAAAGAGAGAAGTGGAGGAGGAGGAAGGGGGGAATAGTTATATATATATATATATATATATATATATATATATATATATATATATATATATATATATATATATATATATATATATATATATATATATATATATATATATATATATATATATATATATATATATAGAGAGAGAGAGAGAGAGAGAGAGAGAGAGAGAGAGAGAGAGAGAGAGAGAGAGAGAGAGAGAGAGAGAGAGAGAGAGAGAGAGAGAGAGAGAGAGAGAGAGAGAGAGAGAGAGAGAGAGAGAGAGAGAGAGAGAGAGAGAGAGAGAGAGAGAGAGAGAGAGAGAGAGAGAGAGAGAGAGAGAGAGAGAGAGAGGAGTAAAAAACCTATGCCACCTAACATGTTTTCACTAAGACCTTGATGTTAGCTTCAAGATAAGCTATAGAGTTATAAAAATGATTGAGCATGTGATGTGTTATGGATTGCTTGTTAGTGGTACCCAATGTTGCTTGCTATTGAATTTCAAGTACTTTTGAGGGGTTTGATTTTGAGCCCTATGCTGCCACATAACTTAGTTTACTTTTGAAGGGCTCGATATTGACGACATAAATGTAAAGGATTAGGATTTAATATGAACCTACCATTGGTAATTGGTTATGTAAGGAGTGAAAACGAGCTTGATGATTGAGTTATGTGTATGACATAATGGTTATGGAAGGTATATTGGATCATGATAAGGAGCCCTTTTATACCCACTAGCATCAGTTAATAACATGAATGTGTGCATACATTGACTCTACATCTATGTCGACATGCTTAAGACCTCAAGGGTCCACTGTGTATGTATAAGGTGCATTAATTTGAGATATATTAAGTTACAACTTATAAGTCATCAACCAACTTTTGCAACTAGGTATAAGGACTATGGATTACTAATTATTGCGTTAGATCAAAACTCTTTGCAAATGCGAGTTTGTAAACCCTTGAGGCCGAAGGCTCCATATGCTGTCCACTATCACAAATATTATTCTTAAATAAAGACCTTATTTCCAAGGTTTTGTCTTCCATCTATAACAAGGTATCATCATGTATT
Source organism: Lygodium microphyllum (assembly GCF_053477565.2). Lineage (NCBI taxonomy): Eukaryota > Viridiplantae > Streptophyta > Polypodiopsida > Schizaeales > Lygodiaceae > Lygodium > Lygodium microphyllum. Next base: position 68,191,082 of record NC_141159.1, on the reverse strand, counting down.
GGCTTGCATGCATCAAGTGTTTACCCTTGCCTTCACATAGAGCCAATTTTATTTTAATGGATGTTGATTACATATGTTATTAGTTGAAACTTTTTGTGATTTACATTTTTAATTTTATTTTCGAAATATGGCACACACACACACACACTCACTCTGTGTGTGTGTGTGTGCGTGCGTGCATATGCCCCATGAATGCATTCATGTATATATATATTTCTCTTTCTCATTTAGACTTTGCATATCTTTTGTTTGCAGCATTGGATAGTATCGTTATTAGAGGATGCCACCAGCTTTGCGTCCTCTATTAAAGGAACCAATTCTATGGTTACATAGAGTATGGTTAAGAGTTACTCGAAGACATAATGCTAGGCTTCATAGTCAACTAAAAACCTTCCAATTAGGTCTTTCTTCTTTTAATATTACAGTTGCATTTGAATTAGATGCTTTCTTCAAAGAATCCAAATAACACAAATAGTGTAATAGTGTTCAGAAAAGTAAGCATGGCATAGTGAAACCAAGGGGCAATATAATCAAAGTGATTTGGTATAGCCATCTAACACTCCGTATGAGTTTTTTGCACGCTTGGCAAACATTGATATCTAGTGTATGATTTTTTTTTTCATTTCATTTTCTCTTTCACACAAGTCTCATCCTAACAGGTGATTTGTGCATTTGTTTTAGGAAAACGATGCTTGCAACCGTTTGTTTAAAATAAACATGCAAGCATCACCACTAGAAAATGTCATGGATGCTCCTATGCTCACTGACAATGTCCTTTTATAGAAGAAAAACTATTTTGAAAACTTTTGACGTTTTTTTAAATATACATTATGTTGTCCTTTCATTGAGGCTTTGCTACATCCTAATGATGGTAGCATTATCTGATTGCACATTTGGCTTTAGATTGATCCATCCATCTATATTCACCAATGGACTTACCTTTCGTTGTTGGCGGTCTACAATGTGCTCTTTGCATCATGTTTCGAGAGCATCTTGCAAATTTGATCCTTGCATCGATGTGGAAATATTGAAGGTTGAAGTTCATGTTTTAATAGGTGCAACACACATTTAAAAAATAATTATTAAATGCTGAATGAAAGCAGTTTCCAGCTAGTCTTGGGAGCTTCACAATGATTCACACCGGAGCGGGTGCCGGGCATGGCAGCTAGTATAGAGAGTATGGATAGAGGTAGATAGGATAGATTGCATGCACTTTGCATTTTTAATTAAAAGATAGGATGCATTAAAGCAAAAGAGAAAGCCTTAAAGAGCTCTTTTCAATTAGAATTTAGAAATTTAGGTGACATTGGGGGAAAAAAAAAAAAGCATATCGACCTTTTTTGCTGCGTTGTTTTTACTTTTTTCAGAGAATGAAAAAGGGCAAAAGGGGTGGAGTATTTACTGAGTACCGAACCTACCCTTTTTGGCCTCATTCGGGGATCATTTGCCAGGCGCCGTCGTCGTTTTGCCTTATCCACATTTTCCCCCCCCCTGGACCCAGGTTTTTTTTTTTAAAAAAAAGGGCAAAAAAGAAAATACAAATCTGCAAGATTACAATTTCTCCATACATTTTCCAGTTTTTTTTACCCCCCCGAAAAGGTCTAACAGAGAATGTAAAAATTGTAAAAATAAATTTCCCTCACAAATTTCCACTCTCCCCCCCCACCCAAAATTCTGTCATCACCACCCGTGTTGCATATTTCCTTCTGCCCCTCTCTTCTTTGTCCTCTCTTGGTGGTGGTTTTGTGAGAGCTTCCATGGCGGTGTGATGATGGTGATGATGATGATGAGGAGGAAGAAGAAAAGGCTTGCGTTCCAATAGCAGAAAGATCATCAGCACCAGGCATTTGGAAAAGGAATAAAAGGGAGAAAAGAAAAAGGAGACAAAAAAAGAAGATACTGAAGCTGCTGCTCTGCTTCTCTGCGTTTCTTTTCGTCCGGGACAGGGGACAGTATATACCCATATAGCAAAGGCGCAGCCGTTGCCAAGAAGGCCATGGACCCATTGTAGAGACACGCAAGCGCGCTCTTGGGTCACTGGCCGATGAAGATGAGTCTCAAACCAGCAGACACCGACATCTCCCCTGCTCATCGTCGCCCTGCGATCCCTTGCAAACAAGTTAGGATCTCTCTCTCTCTCTCTCTCTCTCTCTCATTTTTCTATCTTCTTGATTCTTCTTGAACACCAAAACAACTCAGAGTTACTGTCTGTTTTTAAAGATCAATTCTTATTGTCTGTTTCCTTTAAAAAAAAATCTACCATATGTATTCTTTTTGCAGCCCGGTCTTATTACTGTCTGGTTTCTATTTAATCACTTATATACATTCTTGTTTCAGCCATTCGTTATTGTCTGGTTTTTAAAATCGACTTATGCATTCTTTTTTAAATATTTTCTTTTTCAATCTCATGTCCAAGAACTGCTTTTCCCCAAGTATTTGATTGCAGTAGTCCGCTTCAAAGCTCGATGCCTTTGTCTATTATTGTTTGGAACTTGATTATTTTTTGAACAAGAGAGGTGGTATTGAAAGAGAGAGAAGGCTTTTCTGCTGTCAAGATTGTCAATAATGGGGAGAACATTGGTCGGAAATATTTGAGGTATTGGTGAAAGATTTGGAACAGTTATAGATTGGGTTACAAATGAACTTTTTTGGACGAGAAGAATCAAAGTGGACGTGGATGACTAGAGGCATAACCTCGTTCAATAATGATTTATTTATCCTGTGTTTGTTTTTGCAGGAAAATGTGTCAGTACTCCCCTATACAGAAGAGGAAGGGAGCTCAGTGTACATTTCAGAAGAATTAGGGAGTTCGTCAGGAAGTAATGATGGTACCATTGCGGCGCAGAATGATCTAGGCATTGCAGTGACAAGCACGAAAAGAGTTTTTGTTACTAACCACCCCCTTAGTAATCGGACACAAAGTGAGATTAAGGAAGGCATCATTAAGGGTTTTGACACCCCTAATGCCAAGATGACCAAGAAACCTGTGAAGCCACTTGCATGCCCTCGTTGCAATAGCTGGGATACAAAGTTCTGTTACTATAACAATTATAACGTGAACCAGCCGCGTCACTTTTGTAAAAATTGCCAAAGATATTGGACTGCAGGTGGGACACTACGAAATGTTCCAGTTGGTGCTGGTTGTAGGAAGCACAAAAACTCAGCAACTCAGCAAAAGCAGTGCACATCTGGGGTTGTCTCTGAAAGGTCCGCTGCATGTCAGCCTATAAATGAAAAGACTCCTGCATCCAAGACATCTCGTAGAAGTAGTGAAATCACAACTGGGCATTCTACACATCTGAGGTCATGTATGGTGCCTTTAGCAGGAGGTCCTCTTGGGTCTCTGGACAATCAAAGTTCCAGCAGGATGATTAATGCTTGTCAGGATTTGGCTGCAACATCTTCCAACATGCTTGGAGCTACGGCATTCAGTAACTATGGGCATTCTAAGCAGATTGCCCCTCCTATCCACATGGAACAAAAAACTACAGATGCTAGTTACAACGTCTTAGTGGGTCACAGGCCCCACTTATGCAATGACATCACTAACCAAAGCAATGTCAAACGTGAAATAGATACACCGAGGGATGAACAACCTACTGATGAATCAGCATCTGCATCTTGCATTACTAGCCAACCTGTTGAGATTGAAATTTGCGAAGGCAATCTAAATTTGGAATCACCTGCCATTGAGGTCAATGCACAAGGTGAAGTCACAACTGATTTGTGTGGCAAAGCCTATAGTGAAGTACATGGATCATGGCACTATGGTGTCAACTCCACTTGCAATGAGCCTTTCCCTGCTGCATCTGTGGGTGTCAGTTTTGCCCCAGTTATGCCCCAACCAAATCCTCTTTCTTGGAATGGAGCATCGGGAAATATTTGGGCTAGTCTGCCTTGGCCTATAATGCAATCGGCTATGTACATACCACAGTCAGATTGGGCTCGTCCATTGGGTATGCCATGGGGTCCTGGCTCCACAGCTGCTGGAGTCACTCCATCAATATCAGTACCACTAACGCCCACAGTGATACCAACAACTCCTGATTCTGAGATGAGTAAAACTGCACGAAAGCATCGGCTAGTAAGTTCACCACCTGAAGCTGGTGAAGGGTGTCTTTGGGTACCGAAGACCTTGCGCATAGATGATCCAGTTGAAGCAGCACGCAGCTCCATATGGGAGACTTTAGGTATTGGAGATGGACCTAGCTCCCTAATGGGTACAAAGGCCCTACAGTTCAACCCAATGGAAGCAACCGATGAAAAGCAACTACAACAACAAAGTATGAAACGTGCCGCAACAAGGTCTCCAAATTTCGGTGTGACTCATGAACAGCAACTACCCCAACAAGATATGAATCCTGCTGCAACAAGGTCTCCAAATTTTGCTGCAACTGATGAAAAGGAACTACACCGACAAAGTATGAATCCTGCTGCAACAGGGTCTTCAAATGTTGGTCATAGTTGTTAACTGGATAGCCTTCTTACAGCAACGATCTTAGAACACCCTGCATTAGGAGGAAAGGGGGCATTCAAAACCTTGTTGTTCTGCTGCCAATGTGCAGACCAGATTCCTAAAATAAAGGAAAGTTTTAGGCCATTTCAGTTTTATTACCAGAGCTGATGCCATGTAGCAATGAGCATCTAGTAAGCTATACAGGATACAGGTTGACGTTTTCAAATGTATGGGCTTTGAGGTACTTACACATCACTTTTTTTCCTGATGAACTGCAGCCTCTGTTGTGCATATTTTCATTGATGGTGCCTCTTCCCTTCTTTCTTTTGGAAGAAACTTCAAATGCTGCCTCTTTTTAAAAGCATAAGATGCATCTGGTGCAGTTGTGTCACTTTTGAACAAATGTAAAGGTTGCTTGTGGTTTCTTTTCTCCTTTTGCTCAAGCTTGCTCAGTCCAGTTCTGGCACCATAAACATTCTTTGACACTATGCTTCAACAATTCACACAATAATGGTGCACAATCCAGCTCTATATGGAAGCAGACTATACTGATTGGGGCTTGGGAAAGGCTACACTAGGTCTGATGTCTTAAAGATGAAGTTCAGTACATGAAGGGGAGCTTAACTTATGCCATGGTCTGTGAACTTAGGATTGAGGTGAATAAGTTGACAACTCATTGCTTACTTCATCTTGGTATCATGGACTCTAGGTGACTAAGCTGAATCAAGCCAAATTGACATTTTCTTTACTGTGCATGTCTTGATCTTTTGATGCTAACTTGGGATGTGTATTGGCTGAGCTAGTAGTGAAGACTTTATTGCCATCAATTTCTTCAGCTGTGATTGCTTTTGATACTTTTCCTGAAGCACGAGATTTGACTTCCATATGCTAGTATGTCAATCTTCTAGCTTACTGCACAATCAAACTTTAATTGACGATCATCATTCACTTTCATCAAGCATGAAATGTATTGTGCCGATCTCTTAACTTGGTTTAAAGCATTGCGGCTCTGAACACTCAGAAACTACTAAGATTAACACACCCAAGGTGCATTTTCCATGGTTCTTGTGGGCATGCAGTGGTTTGAGACTTGGGCTTGTAAATGTATTCAGTACAGCGATTTTATTGAACTGCACAAACGCAAATGTCAGTGGCAAGGCTCTTTATAAGGACGACTGTGTGGTGTATGTGATATATGCCAAGGGAATGTACAAGTGACTCAGAACTTGGGGACTTGGGGGGGCTTTTTAGATAGGTGGTTTGACTAATCTTGATTTTGTATTCCTCAACAAAGCAGATTGGCTTGCAGAGTTTTGGCTAGGATGGTTGTTTCTTAGAGAAAATTAGGTGTCAAGCTCAATCTCAAAGATAGTTGAAATGTGCTTGGTGATAGTGCAAGCCTCAATCTTAAAGAGAGTTGAGATCTGATCCCCTTTTGAGATTGAGCTTGACCACCTAGCTAGCTTGGTCCCCATGCCAAGTGCAATCTCGAAGAGAGTTTGATTGAGCTTGCTCCTATGAGTACACTTAATCTTGAAGAGAGTGGAGATGAAATTCTCATTGAGATTGAGCTTGGCCACGAGGCCAAGAAAAATCTCAAAGAGATTTTGGTGTAGCTTGGCTACCATGGTCAAGCTCAATCAAACTCTCTTTGAGATTGAGCTTGGCCATGTGGTCAAAAGTTCATTTTCTCTCTTTGACATGGCCATGCTCAATCATGTGTTGAAGCTCATTTTCTCTCTCTCTCTCTCTCTCTCTCTCTCTGATTGAGCTTCACGATGCTCGATTAAACTCTATTTGGGATTGAGGTGAAACTTCAAACTCTAGACAGAGTTTGATCTCAACTATTCTTGAGGTTGAGTTTATGTCTTTCAGATTGAGCTTAGCTATGTGGTAAAACACATTTATATCTCTCTTTGTCATGGGGCCAAAGTTCATCTAAACACTTTATGTGTTGGCCAAGCTTTCTTCACTAGAGATTGAGATTGGCCTTGTGGCCAAGGTCAATGAAACTCTTTTTGAGATTAAGCTTTGGCCAAGCTCAATTTCAAAGAGAGCTAGGTTTAGCTCCAAGCTCAATCTCAAAGAGAGTTGAGTTGAGCTTGGTCACCTAGTAGATGGCAAGCATTGGGCCTTGTATTTCATGATCAAAATCTTGGCTCAGGATTTGTTAGTTGCTAATGTTTAAATAGCTCTAAGATTTGATAGTAAATGAGTATATTAAGGCGTTTATGTTATTACCTTTGTATGATTTTTGGACATGTATTTATTTGGTTACTATCTATTCTCAATATATGTGAAATTACCAATTGTTGTCGGTTAGGATTGATTATTATACATTATTGTGCCTTTAGTAATTATATTTTTATTAACTATTCATGTGAAACAAGTAATAAGAGCTAATCCATGTTCAACTTATTAAAGAAGGTTAAAAATTAGTAATTTATTTAAGTCTACCATAACATTTGTATAAACATTAAATCTAATCTTAGTGTGATATTTACCTTGTTGAGGGGCTTGTTGATAAAGTACACTTTATGCCAAATCAATTCAACAATTAATGAAATAAATAGTATAATGGAAAAACAATCATAATTAGCCTTTTAAGCACCTTATCATTTTTGTATTTTAGGATATGGTGCTTTCTAAACGCCTTGTTCTTCTTGCATGCTATCATCTCCCTAACACGTTGACATTTAGTTTTTGCATTTTATGGCATTTAAAAAATAATATGTTCTTTTGTTCTTTAGTGCTATAAAAATCAATAATTAGATCGGTTATTAATTAAGGGGCCTTTGGTCTTGCCAATGATAAAATGCTTATTGTTGTTAGAAATTGATTTTAGGTTAACATAGAAGACATGATAAATTATTGGCTTCTATTTAGATGAGAAACATATTGTCATTGATATGCTAAAGCTATTTGGCAAGCAAAATTTTTATAATGTTGGTAGCAAACATACATTTTCTTGCCCTTAATGTGACTTTAGAAAAGAGGTGACAAAAAGCCTCCAAACTCATTCTCTAGAGTGGTATTTTTCGCCTCCCTTAAAAATTTTTAAAGCATCCTTGGTGCAATTTTTTAAAAATATTATTTTTCTATTCACCTTTAAACTTTAAAAAACAAAAACTTTTGCCTTGATCTAAGAGACACTTCAGTATTTTGTCATTTGCACTTTTTGTGTGCACTCATTTTGTAGTTGTATTGCTTTGGTACCTCAACTCCAATCTAACCTCATTTTTTGAACACCTCCCATATAATCCAATCTCATTTCTTTTCAATACCTCTCAGACTCCTTCCATGGTTTCTTCTAGGAAACCATTTGGTTCTGTACAAGAATACGCATGCTACAATATAAGAGAGGCTATATGGCATCTAACAACCTACATGATCCATGGTTGGATAACATTGCTCCCCTTTTGCAAACAAATGGTATGTAATGTCATTGTTCACAATATCAACAAACAAAGAATAGATAATGTCAACTTTCATGGAAAAGAATGGATTGCGGCTTCAAATCACAAAATCTAAAATGATATGTAAACATTTAATTTGTATATTATATATAAGATCTCAATTCACTTACAAATTACGATGTGCATGATGATGGAATCATCTAGGTCTTCAAGTTATAACATAAAGAATATCTAGCTCATAGTATCTAGGTTGATATTCCAAATACTCAAAGGGCAATATAAAAATGCAACATAGTTATGTCATAAACAATGTGCTTGCACCTTAATAAACTCAATTCACCTTAATAAATAATGTGTGTACACATTCTATTAAAATAAAGCATCGTGCAAAAATATTTACTTCAAAAACATGTTATTTAATGTTTAAAAAGTAAATTATTATGGAAATTTGTCACATTCGCACACTTGCGCTTCATTAAACACATGCAGTTCATTAAATACATGCATGCTTAGAAAATTTAATTGTAATGCTTAAATACGATCAAGGTGACATTTGAAACTAGTGCTAACCATGTTTTAATGATGATGATAATTCTTGTTATTAATGAAGTGTTATATGCCGATTCATAAGTGAAAGTACTTGAGAAACTCTCTCAAGTCAAGCTTATTAAAACTATATTTTGTAGTATAAAACAGCAAGAACTAGCCTGGAGGATAGTCACTTGGCAATTAAGTGTATCTGAGTGATGATATTATCAAGATGAGTGACCTCCCAAAAAGTTTTTATAGGTGAGTGGTTGCTTCTCATGTGTAACCAATGGTGCCAAACAAGTAGCTTATTGCCAAGTGTGCCAAGGCCAAGATGTAAAAAACTTTTCTTTTGTTAGAGACGAAAAGAGACCATGTTTCAAAAAACAGAGCCCTCGCCTTGACATTATCAATGATGTTAGCTAAATGTTGGGGGTAAAGCTGCCTGTGCTGCCTAGCCGCCCATGTATTAGTTACACTAACAATACCCACATACCCGCACACCTATACACTATAGGTGGCGGGTGCCCATCACTGTCACTTCATTCTTTATTCTTTTAGTGACATTTGAATAAAGGGAAAGCCAGTCATACATTGTGACTGTTGGAGTTCCCACATCTTGTGTGTCTCTCTCTTGCTCTTGCTCCTTCTACCATAGCTCTTGCCTCCACTCCGTGCTTCCACTTCATGACTCACTCCCTTCAACTGGTATCAGAGCCATCTTCCCTAAGAGCTTGAGCATGACCCGGCATTGCTTCAGCTTGTGGAGAAAAGCTTCAGCTCACAGTTTCAATGGTAGCCATGGATTCTTCTTCTAGAGGTATGAATCTTGCTCCCACTTCTTTAGTGATTGCTCCCTCCACTTGAGGCATGTTCCGGAGCTTCAAGAACATTGCTCAAGCTTCAGCAAGTGCTCAGTAGCACTCAACACCAATAGTAGGAGCAACAAAATCAGCATGATTTATGCCTGTTTGCTGCCCCCTTCCCCCTGATCAGACTGCCCCACTCTCCAGCTCTTGGTACTTCTCCTGGCTCTCTTGGCAATCACTACCAATCATCCATGACACTCCCTAGCATTGGTCACTTGAGTCTTAGAGCTCTTGATCTCCATTTCTTATTGTCATAAACAACACACCTATTGTTATACAGGTCTGAATAGAGTTTTCTCAGACATTGAAGCTTTGTATATGCTTCCCAGGATGTCCGTATGCTTATACATTGATGTCGGATACTTGGGCGGTGCTATGGCATTGATGTGAGATGACTTTGGTGTGTTTTGAGCTCTCTTTTGCTCACTTTTACAAAGTTTTTTTCATTGTTATTTACTATACGACTGAATGCTATTTTATCAGCACGAAAGCATATGCTTATTGCTCTCGGGTGCTTACTGATTGTTTCAGGTGATATATTGATGCTTATAGTTCATGCTACATGGTTGGTTATGCTTTTGGATCTCATTTAGGTTGATATTGGAGCTTTAAATCATGAAATTGACTATCATTCATTGTTATATATGGTTATTTGATGCTCTAGTAAAGGGCTTTGCAAGATACTTGGATCGGATGCTCCGAGATGTATGTTACTGAAAGGGATGCAAGAGACGCGAGAGAGAAGAGCACACACAATGTAGGTGCTGTCAACAATGTTATGATAGCCTTACTGGACTTTCATATATATATGAATAAAGAATATGGGCGGTCATTGTACACGGGCAGGCCCAAGGGCCTTTTACCCCCAACAACCTCCCACTAAAAGGCCAATTGGCCAGGGAGTGAAAAAATAAAACAAAAGAAAAGAGACAAGGTGAGGAATCATGACATCTCACCCAATGCCCAATCGGAAAGCGAGCTGTGCAATAAGTGTTGGGAATCTCTGAGTCCAAGACATCCAAGAGGCAAGTCATCTCGCAGCTCCATACAACAGAGCAATCAAGCATAACTCATGAGTGCAAGGCTGTACATCATCATCATCAGAGTAGCGCATAACATCAGTGTGGCACATACAAGACAGCAGAGAGCATCCAAACTCTCCAGAGTCAATCACTGAAAGAGGGCCAGCATCTCGGACACAAGTCAGAAGGGGTCTTAAGACAGTATGCAGCCTCAGCGAAGTGGAAGACTGACATATGGCTGTAGAATTAGCCATAAAGCGCACTGAATGCGCATCAAGAGGCGTGAGAGGTGTCTGCGTCTCATAAAAGACAGCATGATGGCTACGTAGAACCTATTGGGCATCCAAATCCCAAAACCTGTAAGCCGTAAAGTCACCATCTCCATAACTAAGGAGTATGCATCTGCGTGACATAGGCTCATGTGGCATACTGAGACAGATGCCTGACAGCCAAACATCCTCAAGTGATCATAGGAGGGTTTCATGCCACTCCATGTCTCATGCGGAGTAATAACATCCAAAGAGAAACATGACGTCTAATTAACCAAGTAGACTGCCGTCATAAGGGCCTCAACCTAAAAGCCATAAGACAACCTAGCTGTGGTAAGCATAGAAGCAACCTTTGCCTGTAAATTCAGGCACATGCCATGAGCAATCCCATAATACCGTAGGCATAAGAAATTAATGGCATATTGCTAACAAGAGATCCGTAAGCTGGGAGAGATAGAATGACTCTCATAATCCATCTGTAAGCATCTAGGCTTGCTACCAGCAGAATCCATAAACCTGCCAAGCATAGTAACATCATCCTCAATCCGTACCAAAGGGCAAGCCCAGACACTGTGGGTAGCATGATCCATGAATGTCACAAAATACGACGCTCCACCAAGTGACTGGGAAGGCATAGGCCCATATACTGCAACATGGACTAGATCTAGAGGAGCATGCCTCACACGATCGCCATAAGCCAAAGAGGCTCTCCACGGACCATGAGTACAATGAGGACAAGTAGCATGGGGAAGAGTAGGCAATAAGCCCATATCACATAAAGCATCCATCTCAGCGTGTCGTACATGGCCTAGGCAACAATGCCATAACAATGCATGTGGTATCTGCATAGCTACAACCATAGAATCTCCCACATGAGAGACATGCACTACATAATCACTACCATATCTAGCACCTCTGGCCAATACCAAGCAACCACGATAGATTTTCCATGAAGTATCCCCAAGAGAGACATAATATATTGCACCTTGCAACTGACAGACAGAGATTAGGCTCTTATTGAGCGTAGGTATATGCAAGACATCACGGAGCATAAGAGAAGACCCATTTGGCAAAGCCAAGTGTATATTCCATGTACCAATAACATGACAATCTTGCTCAAGGCCCAAAGAAATACATTCGTCAACCTCCCTATAAGAAGAGAACCAATCTCTATGCGGAGTAACATGACAAGATGCCATACTGTCTAAAAGCCAATCAAAGGTATAGGCCATATCACTGAGCAAGTAATCTGCAGGGTAACATGATGCCAGGAGTCTAGGCTCAGCTGCATCATCATGGGTAACTACATGCACCATACCACTATCAACGGTGGTCTCACCTACTGTATCACTGACTTTGCTCTCATGTCTAGTGCGGCGCAATCTTTTCTGCTCTCTAATCCACTTGAAGCATTTATGTTTCACATGCCCTGTCTTTCCACAATGAAAGCAAACATAACCTGTAAAACCTGTAGAAGAGGACAGCTGCTCTATAGTAGCATGAGTAGGGCTGTCCAATACATCCAAGGAGCTCAAAGAATCAAGGGAACTCTCATAAGAGAGAACAGGTTCATCAAGAGGACTGTTTGCATGACTAGAAGAGTTGGAAGTCGTCATAGCATACTGCAAAGGGGACTCATCCAAACCAGAAGGGGAGAACACAAAGGCATCAACCACGGATGCAAAAGCTCCCACATGGACAAACCTAGCAGACAAAAGCATGACATATCCAACCATTGTAGCTCGCAGCCATAAAAGCATAAGAATTCCTCGGAGCCATAAATGTAGAAGCATCCCCAAAACATAGGAGTATACATAACTTTGCAGTGTCTCATACCATGTACTGACATACATGTCTAGCCAAGAACGACATGTGGCAAATAAACCTGCAAGAATCAAGCTCCAATAAAAGCCTAAATATCTGTGTAAAAGCATCCAGGTAAGAGGCTCTATAAAATACATAGCAATAGACGATGTGCATACACGGGTGGCCATAAAGATCAATTGTTCCTTGACATACACGGGCAATAGCAGCCCAAATAGCATAGATGCCATACAATAGAGAAGCAGGACACCATAACTGTAAATCCCAAGCGCTATCCAAGTCCACTGATCAGTAAGTATCCCGCATATCAAATGCAAACGAGCAATCACAGCTCAATAGGCAACTACCAAAACAAGGGAGCAGTTCACTGCTCAATACCTGTAAGTGCATCCAAGTAATAGCCAAGATCCATAATTAGAGCATCAAATCCCATATAGCATCCAAGGTCGTAACGGAAAAAGCCAAGTCGTAATGGAAAAAGCCAAGTCAATATCCAACTGCTCAAGGGAATACTCAAATGAATGTCGAGACGAGCTCAAACAACTGCCATCCATAGCCAAAGCATAAATCATTCACCAAGACATCATAACCCGTACTACTGGGTAGCCTAGGCTTAAATCATGTCATAGATGAAATGCCAGCTACAAAGAAGTGACACTCAAACCCAAATCGAGCTCTAATCTCAGCTCAAAAGCATTCCAGAGCATAAACAAGACATATGGTATAGTCCAAATACATCATGACATCATATCGAGTAGCCGGGAGCACCCCGTGTGACCAATAGGCAAAAAAACCCAACTGTAGCATAAATAGCTTCAACCCTGAAGTTTCCAGTAGCATATAACCTCTGTAAATTGAGCAAATTAGTGCTCAAATCCATAGGCATACATTGCCATATGTATAGGCACCAACCGGGCATAATCGGGCATCAAATGCCAAGACCTGTAAGCATAAAATTGAAGTAACAGGTGGCTGCCCTGTTTTGGATAGATTTGGGATTGTTCAAAATAGTCAATGGCTGAGCTAAATCAGCTCCAAATGCATCTCACATAAGAGGCATAATATCCACAAGTGATCCAGTATCAATAGATATCAGTAGAAGCATCACATAAGCCATAGGCATACAAATACATGTTGTCTCAGACTTGAAATCTATTGCATAATATATTGTCATCAGAATTTGGCAAATCCAACATCACCATCGCATCCAGAGCATGCCAAAACCCTAACTTAGACTCTTATCTTGCTTGAATCGGGTTCCGAATGCCCGAGATATGACAAAAAGAGTGATTTTTGAGCCATTTTTGCAAACAGGCGCAAATAAAACGTGAGCATGCTACTGTACTTGAGGGGTCAAATCAGGGTGGGTAGGGGATAAGCAAGAGCCCAACGAAGGCCTACAATAGGCCTACACAAGCCTAGGACAAGTCCAAGCAAGAGGTGAAGAGAACAAGCTTCAATGATGGAAGCTATGGCTGCCTTTTTATGAAACCTTGCTGTTCATGTCAAAGAATGACTGAGAACTGAGTGAGAAGCAAGCTCTCATACCTCGTGTAGATGCAGGGGAAGGCTGGGAAGTGCTTGCGAAGGACCTGCTGTGATACCAGTTGAAAGGGATGCAGGAGACGTGGGAGAGAAGAGCACACACAATGTAGGTGTTGTCAACAATGTTATGACAACCTTATTGCACTTTCATATATATATATGAATAAAGAATATGGGTAGTCACTGTACACGGGCAAGCCCAAGGGCCTTTTACCCCAACAGTTACTTGGATCTTGGATGTATGGATGCCTTCCACATGATGCTTTGAGCTTTGTTTGCTTGTATGGCATTCAACTTTTATTCTAATGGGAGCCACTTCTTGACATTTGGAGATTACATTGAGCTTTTGGTTATGCGGTTGAGCTTGAGGGTCTTATAGTGAGACTATGGGACTTGGTGACATGTACATGCTCTTGTCATGATTTATGTATGCAATTGATGCTTAGTGGGTTGATCTAACATTACTTTTGGGCCGTTGCAGACCTATCTCTATCAAGATGTTGTCATTGATGTATGCATCTTGGTTGGTTATGTCTTACTGAGCTTTTGTTACATTGCTCAATCCATTGTGGCTCTAGTTGGTCTCTTCTGTTACTCATGAGACCCACTCTATGCATGATGGTTATGCCTATGGGATGTATCTCAATTTGACACACATGCTCTTTGATAGTTCTTGGTGCTAGTTGCATATTCGCTCATTGCTAGTAGTTGGAGCTATTCCTAGCAGTTTGTCTTATATCAGTGATTGCCCTCTTTTACATTGATCTCTTACTGATGTACTTCATTTTTAGCATGCTGTAATTGCAATTTAGTACACTATTTATGCGAGAAGTCACCTTCACTTGATAGTTCTTTGTGTTGAGTTTGTGGATAACTCATTAGTTGAGTTCTTTGCATTGAATTTGTGGACAATATCCCTTGTTTTTAGCTTGATCTAGTACCAGATTTAGGATTATTTGCAGTAATTATAGCAGCTTGTTTTGATAGTTTGTGCACTTGTTTGCCTTTATGGCTAGTGGCTCGACTGACAGTGCTATCTTTAATATTGATAAGTCGGATCGCACCAACTATAGCTATTGGAAGGCCCAAATCAGGCAAGTTTTAGTGCATAAAATGCAAGTTAGGCCCTTGAAACATAAGGGTGTCAAGCCCAAACTTATTGATGCATATGATTGGGCTAAATTAGATGAGCTATGTAAGTCCACCATCATATTATCCCTCTCTAAGTAGGTATTTTATAATGTTGTCTCTACTAGCAGTCCACATGGGAATATGGGAAAAGATTCACAATGTCTATGACAAGCAAAGCCTTGCTTCTCAGATATATTGGTGTGGTTGAAGCAACTCATGGAACTTTGCATGAAGGAGGGTCTATGTCAGCTCACTTAAATGAGTTTCATTCCATTATCAACCATTTGTCTTCGTAGAGAATCAAATTCAAGGGCACTCATCTTCCCTTGTTTCTCTTAGTTACACCGCGCTTGAATCATGGGATACATTTTTTACTATTATGTGTGCCAACATACCTAATACAGATGGGTTACATTTGTAGGATGTAGAGGGTGCACGCTTGATTGAAGAGGTTAACAAGAATAATGTCAATGCTTCCCGCACCCCTCATGCTTTGACAGTTAGAGGCAATAATGGTAGGGGCAGTAATGATTGCCATGCCAAAGACTCTCAATAGTCTCACTCTCAGTCACATGGATAGTCTCTAGTAAGTCTCGTGGCCATAAGTCCTCATTGACTTGTCATTATTATGGAAAAGCATGGCATATTTGGTTGCAGTGCCATAAAATGCGCAAAGACAAGCGTAAAGAAAAGGGCAAGGGTAAAGCATAGGAAAAAAATGATGATCATAGCATTGCCCTAGCAAGTCTAATGTCAAGATTGAAGAGATCAATGCAGTGCACACTAATTCTGATGATGATTTCATACTTGTAGCTTCTTCTCTTGAGACTTCACAATAGACTGATGCTTTGTAGGGTATACTCAGTGTTGGCTAATAGATTTAGGGGCTTCTTTTCATGTGACCCCTCATAAAAAGTGGTTTTATTCCTATCACAGTTTAATCAGATCTGTTTGTTTAGGTAATGACCTAACATTGGAGATAGTTTCTATTGGTGATGTCTAGTTGTAGTTTGGTTCAGGCTGCATGTTCACTCTTCATGATGTGCATCATCTATGGACTCTCATGGAAGAGCCTTATCTTTGTTGGCACTTTGGATGATGCAGGTTTTATGGTTTCTTTTGGTAATTCCTCATGGAAGATTACCTATGGGAATCTTGTCATTGCATGTGGTGCTAAGTCCAATACTCTCTACCCTTGCTTGTATCTGGGTCAGTTGACTATATTTTAATAGTGAATACAGTTCCACATATATCTCTTTGGCATCATCACCTTGGGCATATGTCCTTGAAGAGAATGAAAATGCTTACTCGTTTGCAATATTTTTTACTCCTTGACTATAAATGTTTTGAGTCTTGTGATCATTGTTTATATGGCAGGCAAACACTTCATCTGCATAAAAATTATAGTATGACATGCATGGGTGAGCCTTTGGCAATTGTTCCTCGGATCTATGTGGTTCCATGCCCTTGTAAGTCGTTAGGTGGCACGAAGTACTTCGTTACTTTCATTGATGACTATATGCATAAGGTCTGGGCATATCCTATTAAGCAAAAATTCGAAGTCTTGGCTACATTTCATCATTAGCTTGATTTGGTTGAGAACTAGTTTGTGTATAGGCTGAAATAACTAAGGTCAAATAATGGGAGTGAGTATGTCTCTAAAGCCTTTGAGAAGTTTTATGATGCGAGGGGTATTAAAAGCATCAATTGACTATCCCATACACCCCCATGTCCCCCCCGAGAATGGTATGGCTGAGTGGATAAACATGATAATTCAAGAGTGACTTTGTAGTATGCTTAGCCAGGCAGGCTTACCATATCATTTTTGGGCTAAGGTAGTTACTACTACTATACAATTGATAAATCGGTCTCCATGCACTACTCTTAAGTATTAGGTTGCAAAGGAGGTATGGTTTGGAAAACCTCCCTCATATGCTCATTTGTATATCTTTGGTTGTGAGGCTTTCTGGCATGTACCCAAGGACAAGCGCAATAAGCTGGATCCTAAGTCTTAGAAATACATATTTCTTGGTAATGGGGATGCAAGTGAGATGGGCTATCGCCTATGGGATTTGCAAGCTTGTAAGGTTATCCACACCCATGATGTTGTTTTCCATGAGGAGAAAATGCATAAGTAGTCTGAGCATATCGTTGAGATACAAAAGGTGATCTTTTAGGAGGAACCTCCTACTACTGTGTAGCCAACTAGATAGCTTTCAAGTAGCACAATACCCTAGTGGCCCAGGTCCTTTATGCTCCATGGGATGTATAGGCCCCACAGCCAGCTTTGATGTTGTCACTAGAGATAGAGGATAGCTTGCACAGTTTGAGCCCTCTATGGTTTATGTTACAATAATAGATGATGGTGAGCCTCTTACTTATGATGAGGCCATGCATAGAGGTGATAGTCACTCTTGGGAGAGGGCCATGTAGTTAGAGGATGACTCATTGTAGAAAAATCATACATGGGATTTGGTTTCTTTGCCTAGTGGAAAGCGTGCTTTGCCATGCAAGTGAGTAAGTACCATTGGACGTTCCAAGCCAACAAGATATAAGGCTAGATTGGTTGCTGAATTCTTCAAGTGGAAATATGGTATCAACTTTGATGAAGTCTTTTCTCCTGCTGTGAAGATGACTACCCTACGTTGGTACTGCCTTTGGTTGCTCAGCTTGACTTGGATATTTATCGGATGGATGTCAATATAACTTTTCTTCATGGGAACTTGCATGATGAGATTTACATGGAGTAGCCTAAGGGTTTTGCAAAACATGGCAGGGAACACTTAGTGTGTAGATTGAGGAAGAGCCTTTATGGCCTTATGTAGGTACCTAGGGAATGGTACCACAAGTTTGATGCCTTTATGCATTCACATGGATATTCCCATAGTGATATGGATTTGTGTTTATACACAAAGAAGGCTCATGATGGCAACCTTATGATTTTAATCTTCTATGTTGATGATATATTGATTACTAGGAGTGCTTATGAATGAGTTGGATGCCTTGAAAGGTCAGCTCAAGAAGGCTCGTGATGACAGCCTTATGGATTTGATCCTCTAAGTGGATGATATGTTGATTGCTGCGAGTGCTCATGATGAGCTAGATGCCTTGAAAGGTTAGCTCAAGAAGAGCTTTGAGATGAAGGACATGGGACACGTCATATTCTTGGGATGCACATTATGAGCGATTGCTCTAAAGGGCTCCTCTACTTATTAGAGAAGGAGTGTATCCACAAGGTCCTTTAGGATGTTAAGCCTATTGGCTATCCTTTACCTTCTCATGTGAAGGTTAGTCAAGCCGATTTGATGAGCAAAAGGCCAAGATGGCCAAGATCCCTTATGCATCCGTAGTGGGCAGTTTGATGTTTGCCATGACAACCAATCGTCCTAACATAGCATTTACAGTGGGAGTTGTGGCACACTATATGTCCACACTTAGTAGATGGAATTAGGTTGTCGTCAAGGGTATCATGAGGTATGTGAAGGGAATAGTAGATATATGCATCTATTATGGTTGCTAGGATATAGGAGTCATGGGATACATTGACTTTGATTATGTAGGACATGTAGACAGTAGGAAGTTCACTTCTGGCTATGTCTTCATCTTTACTGGAGGTGCTGTTTCTTGGATATCTAGGGTCCAGAAATGCACAACCCTATCTACTATAGAGGAAGAGTATGTTGTAGTCCCCATAGAGGCTTGCAAGGGGGACTCTCTGGTTAGACTGTTTGGTGGTAGACCTTGGCATTACTGATGTGGTTCCTACATTGCATTCGAATTCTACGAGTGCTATTCAATTGGCCAAGAATCCGCTCTTCGATGTGAAGATGAAGCACATTGAGATGTCTTACCACTTCATTAGAGAGGTCATTGAGGACATGTAGATTGAACTTGTCAAGATCTCAACTGACCAAAATCCTACAGATTTGCTAATCTCTAAAAGTCTCTTAGTGGAGTGTTTTGCCTTCCTTAGGAAGTTGATGGGCATTGGATGAGATTACATCTTTCCTCATCCTATTGTACTTATGTACATTTGTACTTTATCACATTTTCTTGTTCTCTCCTCACTAGGGGCACATTCACCTTTAAGTGGGAGATTGTTGGAGGTAAAGGCGCCTTGTTAGCTGTTGGCCCAACACACTATGTTTTCCCTTAGCATGGTTTAGAACCTTAGTCATAGTAGTTCTAAGTGTAAAGCGATCTTAAAATGCCTCACGAAGTGCAGTTTGTAGGTAGTTGAAAAAGGTGACCTGAAGAGGTATTGTATGTCTTTCTCATGTATGGATCATTATTCTTGATCATGACTAGTTGTATGTTAGAGTTTCTTGCTTAGAAGTACAATATGAC
The DNA here is from genome assembly GCF_053477565.2 of Lygodium microphyllum. NCBI lineage: Eukaryota > Viridiplantae > Streptophyta > Polypodiopsida > Schizaeales > Lygodiaceae > Lygodium > Lygodium microphyllum. Next base: position 68,171,675 of record NC_141159.1, on the reverse strand, counting down.
AATGGGCACCATGATTCATATCTAGCATATATTCTAATTTCTATCTCTGATTTGCTATATGAGTATTGTAGAGCGTAGTTCTATGTTTCTATGTCATTATTTCTGAGTTTCTCACTAATTGCTTGATCAGGTATTAGGTATTTTCTACATTGCATGATGCAATTTACTCTATTCTTGTACGAGGTAGTTCAATCCTATTATGCATTCAGCATAGATTTGGGGTTGAAACACTTTGGCAATCTTGCCATGCTTTCCTGAATCTTTGATGTGGAAGTATAACAGAAAAATGCCTCCAATGATGCCATAAATTTGAAGCTTTGTCAAAAAAGGCCCTGTTTTGGGGGAGACAACCTATTTGCCTGTATGCAGTTTGAAAGGTTTTCTGTGTGCAAGTTGTATGATTCTTCCCTAATCCTGCCATTGCTTCTCTGTATTTCTATGTTGAATCACTAGCAAAAATGACAAAGGGTTGGTGGTGGAAATTCGAAGTTTCTGTATGAAGTAATATATTTTCAAAAGCAAGATGATATAATTTTGCTTTTGTGGTGTTGCATTTCTAGTTTTGACCAAAAACATCTATGTTCGATGTTAGTTCAAAAATTGTGGAGAGACTTAAAGCAATAACTGACTGCTTGAGGCAGCATGATGCAGTTTAAGGCCTAGGGTATATGCCAAATAATTATTTGTATCAATCAAATCTCATTGTGACCAAAAGCAAGAAGGGAGAAAACCCAAATTGCCATGTGGCTCAATTTGAGGCATGGTGAATTGCAAGTGGCTTTAATACTATGTGTGGGGATCAATTTAAGAGGCAACAATTTGTAACAACTTTCAGAGGAAAGGCCATGGATTGGTATAATACTTATGACACTACTTATTTTACTACATACTATTGGGAGTGCAATAGCCAATGTGGAATTGCAAGCAAATGCTACAATTGATGTGTTGGCAGAGGCTACACAAAGAGTTGAAAGGAGACATGGCAAAAGCAAGTCTAGAAAGAAAGAAAGCAAGGATATGTCCGATTTTGAAATTAATAGTAATGATGAGGCCACCTCATCAGGTTTTGGATTTAGATATGGAGTCAAGTGACTCATAGGATGAGAGAGAAAAAAGGTGGCAAATATGCAGAAAGAAAAAGTCTAAAAAAGGTAAAGAAGCTTCTAAGGACTAGAAGAAGGGGAAAGAAATGGAAGAAAATATAGTATTAGAAAAGCGGTTGGAAAAGAAAATTAAGAAACAATTGCTAGACATGGGAGTTATTAACACTCCTCGGAACGTGAAGTCATACATCATATGTTAGAAGATAGGCCATGAGGTAGTACAATCCAATGGTGTAGAATGCAAGACCATAACCAACACCGTCGGAAGCATTGATAAATAAAATTGCACCCAAGATGACACAAGAACATGGATTTAGAGAATTTGGAAGGAAGGGTCAACCCCCTAAGTGATGGGGCAATGACTAGCTAAGGTAGTGGAATCATGCCCAACAAAGGTAATAAGAGCCTTGCTACTATTGTGATAGACATGGTCATACGTTAAGACCTAACTGCAAGCTATGGGTACGCCATAGGGCTGAAAGGTGAATGCAAAATGGAGAGCAAAAAGAAATGCAATTGACAGGACTACCCCATGGACAAAAACTAGCAGCACATGCAATAGTGGTCTTAGTCAAAATACCTGGATAGGTCATAAAGGGCAAGTCATAGGCTAGTAGTTGGAACAAAACAACATGGAGATTTTTCAAAAAGATGTGCCAGGTGAAGGTGTTTTAAACAATGGTCAACATGCGTTTGAGCCAAAGGTAGGCAGTGATTGTTCAAATTGTATAATTGTGAAAGATTGTTAAAAGGAGACATCAATTTTAGCTATAACCAAAGTTAAAGCTAAGCACAAGATAGATTGGCAAGAGCAAGAGAAAGCTAGGGAAGCAGGCTCTAAAGAAATTTAGAAGTTGCAAAAGAAGAAAGAGTCCAAACAACTCAGCTTCGCAGAATTGCTGTATGAATTACATGAGTGCCACTACCAAAACAAACAGAAAAATAACAACAATTGCCACTTAAAGTGCTGCAAGATAGTGGTTAACAATAAATTTTAAATCAGAATGATTACTCTCAAGGTTTACATGAGTTATTTGCGGCTTTAGCCAAATCCTCTTTGTAGTTCACCTTGGAAGAGATCCTTGATCTAATTCCAGGATTTAAGGATAAACTCTTAGAGAATATTATGTTGAATCAAGGAAAGGTATGGTAGCAGCATGTGAAGGAATAGAAGAATATTTTAGATTGTCAACTTGTGATCCCTGCACAGGCAAAGGTGGTAGATAATAAAGTTCCTACCATTCAAGTTGAATACTTGGGCATGAAGTTTGATGATGTATTATTAGATGGTGGCTCGAGAGTCAACATTATACCTAAAGAGTTGTATCTTACACACAAGTTACAAGTTAAGATGACTGATCAGCAGAGACTTCAACCTTTGGGGATCTTGAAGAATCAACTCATTCGAGTTGCAGGGTTAAAGTTTAAGGTAACCTTTGTTGTTTTGCGCATGGAAGGACTAGGGGATTCATATAACATGTTGTTGGGAAGGCCTTGGTTTAGATTATCCAAATTAAAGCAGGACTAGGAAGCAAATACACTCATTATTTCTCATGGTGGTAAAGAGTTCAAATTATGTATAGCTAATCAAGTAGTACTGCAACCTCAATACCATCCATTGGTTGCTCAGACAATAAATGTGGCACTCGAGATTAAAGATGATGAAGAGAAGAACTCTTTTTGAGAGCTAACCCTACCATTATACTAGTGTTTGAGGTGGATGTGGAGAAGATCCTATCTAAATACGATGTATTTATAGCAATACCACTATAGAAAGCACCTATACCATTGTAGGTAGAAGGTTTACTGTTGTAGATAGAAGGTTTATTGTTGCAGGTAGAAGGCTTACCACTATAAGTAGTAGGCTCATTGATGTAGGAAAACAAGGACTTGATACAAGAAAATCGTAACATGATGCAGTAGACTACTAAAATGGATGGATAAAACAGAAACTATTTCAAGGGAAGTTGAGGACTTAATCCAAAGACTTGCAAAGTGTAGGAAAATAGGGACTTGATATAAGAAAACCATAACATGATGCAGTTGACTACTAAAATGGATGGAGAAAATAGAAACTATTTCAAGGAAAGTCAAGGACTTAATCTAGAAACTTACAAAGAGTAGGAAAACGCTCCATCAGAGACAGAGGAGGCTCTTGATAGAGCCAGTCAAAATATTTTTGTATGGCACTATACTGATATGAAGGGATTTGATCAAAGGGCGTGTCAGCATAGGATCAAATTGAAGGCAGATGCTAAACCTATAATGTAAAAAATATACAGTATGAATCCAAATTATGCTAAACATGTAAAGGAAAAGATTGATAAATTGCTTAGATTTGGCTTTATAAAGACTGTGAATGAAGTCACATGGCTGTCACCCATAGTGGTGGTACCAAAGAAGAATGGCAAGATAAGAGTTTGTGTAGACTATAGGAAATTGAATGTAGCAACTATCACCGATCCATTCCCTCTTCCATTCATGGATTCTTTGTTGGACGATGTAGTAGGTCATGAAATTTATAGATTTTTGGATGGTTTTTCAAGATACAGTTAGATTCGAACGCATCTAGATCATATGGATAAAACTGCTTTTATAACAGAATGGGGAGCATTTGTGAGTGCTGTTATGAATTTTGGGTTAAAAAATGGACCACTAGAGTTTCAAGGAGCATTACACAAAATATTAGATCTATATCTTACTACTTTTATGAGAGTTTCCATTGATGATTTCAATGTATTTAGTAAGAAGGTAGATCACCTTCAGCATCTTAGACTATGCTTTCAAAGATACCATCAATTTGGGATGTCTCTTAATCCCTTTAAATCAATTTTTGCTACTAAAAGAGGAGTTCTTTTGGGCCATATTATTTTGCAGGAAGGTATGGAAATAGACCTAAGGAAAGTTCAGGTTGTTCAAAAGGCATTAGTACCTACAACAATTCAAGAAGTGATGCGCTTTTTGGGGCAGGTGAAGTGGCATAGTAGGCATTTGTAGTATTTGACTCATATTTGTGCTCCACTCACTTTGCTTACTAAGAAGGGAGTTTAGTTTGTGTGGAGGCATGATTAGGACAAATATTTTACTATACTAAAGAAGATGCTTATAGTGGCACCAATTTTGCAACCTCCGCAATGGAACATCCCATTTCATGTATTTGTTGATGCCTCTGACATTGCAGTGGGTGCAATCTTAATGTAAGAAAAAGTTGCAGGTTGGTTTAGACTCGTCTACTATGCAAGTAGAAGGCTTATAGGAGGTGAAAAGAACTATACAGTGACTGATAGAGAAGCTTTTGAAATGTTATTTGCATTACAAATGTTTAGACATTATTTACTGGGAAATCAAGTTATTTTCCATGTGGATCATCAACCTTTATTGTATTTGTTAATAAACCATAGTTGACGGGAAGTTTAGCAAGATGGATGCTTTTGTTGCAAGAGTTTGATTATAAAATAGTTCATACACTGGGAAAAGATCATGCTATGGCTAATTTTCTTAGTAGAATTGAATTAGCAGACCTTGAGCAAGGGGTAAATGATCAATTCCTTGAAGGAGAACTGTTTAATGTTTAGGTCTACACTTTTAATTCATTTTGTGATCAAATTCTCAACTTTTTGCTTGGTGGAGTAATGCCTGCAGACTTGTTTAGAGTTTAACGAATGTAGTATTCGAAATTTTTGAAAAAAAAAGTTTTCTCAAAGTCCCAAATTTTTGGAAATGGGACTATTGAGTATGAATAGAAATGAAAGAGAGAGAAAAGGAAAAGGTGCATCCATTATTTATTACTATTTTGATTGCCCTAAAATTAATGAAAAACAAGTAATGAATAAGGTGTCTCTGCTTTCCTATTTTTATCTAGTTAGGATGTGATTAAGAATTAATCCAAATCCTTACAAGGTCTGTTTGTCCTCAAAATTGGCTCTAATACAAATAGCTCATGAAAGCACATAAGTGAAAGTTGTGTTTTAATGGTTAGGCCCTCATGAATGCAATGGCTTTTCACAACTCAATGGTAACAAAATTGACAAGAACATGGGCAAAGAAAAAGCCATGTACATGGTGCATGCTCTTTCTTTGGAGGCTTGTTCTAAGTATTTAATTATATAAGTTAGCCATCATGTTGATGAGCATGAGTGATGTTTCACTACCACTCAATGGCAATCCATATTTGGTTTCCATGAGTTGTTCCATATGCATGATGTGATCAATAGATAATGAGTTCATATTCTTGTGAAAGACAAATGAGCTCACAAAACATTGATTAAGAGACTACATTTGCCCAGGTGCATAGTACTCATACCAATGTTGTCTCTCTTATGGATGGGAGTGACAATGATATATGGAATACAAAAGTACATAATGTTTTGTTAGAGGTGTAAGGGCATATTGTGAAAATGAACTTCCAAGTTATGAACATGACTAGAGTAGAAGTGGTATTAGGGTGAGAGTAGTTACACAACTTGAATAGCACACTAAAACATAGTTATGAGTATAACACTCTTGCATTTGAGGACAATGGTATGCATACTTTGTTGTAGAGTGAGTGGAACGTTTTGCCATTCCCTCTTATATATATCTTACACACACACACACACACACACACACACACACACACACACACACACACACACACACACACACACACACACACACACACACACACACACACACACACACACACACACACACACACACACACACACACACACACACACACACACACACACACACACACACACACACACACACACACACACACACACACACACACACACACACACACACACACACACACACACACACACACACACACACACACACACACACACACACACACACACACACACACACACACACACACACACACACACACACACACACACACACACACACACACACACACACACACACACACACACACACACACACACACACACACACACACACACTCTCTCTCTCTCTCTCTCTCTCTCTCTCTCTCTCTCTCTCTCTCTCTCTCTCTCTCTCTCTCTCTCTCTCTCTCTCTCTCTCTCTCTTCACACAAGTCTTTGTTTTATCTTGATGATGTCATGGATACTTCTTTAGTTGGATGTAATGATGAATGGTCTCTCTTTTCTCTTTCTTTAAAAGGAAATTCCTCATTGTAATAGGGCTCTCCTTGTTTTTTTCTAATGCATAAGATGCAACTGTTACTTAAAGAATACGATAATGTGTTTCCTCTTGATTTGTAACTAGGTTTACCTCATGAACTTATTGTAACACACGATATCAATGTTCTACTAAGGAGTAACCCATTAGTTGGCCACCTTATTTACCTAGTGCTAATAAATGTAGTGCACTTGAGAAGTAATTGATTGATAACCTCCAATGTTGATTTACCTCTTGATTTGTCACTAGGTTTACCTCATGAACATATTGTAACACATGATATCAACATTGTACTAGGGAGTAACCCATTAGTTGGCCACCTTATTTACCTAGTGCTAATAAATGTAGTGCACTAGAGAAGTAATTGATCGATTATCTCCAATGATGATTTATTCAACCTAGTTCTTCCTTATGGGCTTTAGCAATATTTTGGGTGAAGAGAGGATGGGATCCATGTGTATGCTTATAAACTATCGTGGTCTAAATGTGATCACAATAAAGAATAAGTATATGCTTCCATGTGTTGATGACTTATTTGATCAACTTAAAGGAGCACCAATACTGTACCAAGATTGGATTGAGATTAGAACACCATCAAGTTTGAATACACACAAGGATGTGCAAAATATGGCCTTTCAAATGTGCTTCAACCCTTACAAGTTTTGGGTATACCCTTCGGCTTGACTAATAATCATGTACATACTGTCCTCATTATGTTATTCTTTACTAAGAAAAATATGTGAAAATTTGTGACAATGAAATTAATGTACAAAATGTGTCAAACAAGTGCTTTTTTAAAAATAAAATTGAATTATTAGCACATTTGTGCATTTGTATTGTTGAATATTAGCTTAAAAAATGGAATTCAATTCATACATTTAAAATTAAAAAAAATAAAATAACCAGAACGAGATTTTTAACATCAAAACCAAGAAAAATTGTTTGTATAGATGCATCTATCTCAAAAGTTAGTCATTCCATGATTTTAGAGTACTATAATCTAGTATTGACACCTTATTAACCTAGACCCGCAAAAGGAACATATAAGAACATGCTCTTCTTGCAATGAAACAATGAGTGGAGTAAGAGATAAAGCATGAGAAAAGAAAAATACTTATTTGATTTTAAAGAAATAGAAAAAGGGTGAAAAATAAATAGCTTTTGGAGAAGGCACAAATAACAAATCAAAAATCAAATTACTTTTTCCTTTGGAAGGGAATGCCTCTAAAAAAGGAAACTATGTTGTGCTCTCCCCTGCTGCAACTTCTGTATTAATTTTCCTCTTTAGAAAAAACATATAGACGCACACCCACACTTCAAATCAAGTCAAACCCTTGGAGCCATATAATCTCAAGCTAGAGAAGAGTTCATCGATGTAATCTGATCATAGTGATGGGAATGATACCAAAAGAAACATTTTCAAGCATCATAGCGATGGAAATGATACCAAAAGCAACATCTTCAAGCATCATAAGAAATTTATCCCTAATTTGCTAATCAATTCTTCTTGTTTCTCCAAAATATATTATGCATGTCCTTTAAGATGCTTCAAAGGTGTATAGGACAAAGATACATAAATCGAGATTTACATTGAGATTTTAGTTACAACCCATGTTGGGGTGCCAATAAGAAATAAAGGAGATCAATTCCTAATGCTATAAAATTGACTAAACACACCATCCACCTAAAGCAGTTCAATACTTTGGCTTTCTAAGCTCCTGTATGATGGCCTTATTACCTTGATAAACTACCCATTTGACTCCTTTCTAGCCGCCCTCATCTCGGAGATATCAATTGGTTGTGTTTTGAGCTGTGTTGGTGTAAGTTCATATATGATCCACATTTTGATTCTCTTGAAACATTCTAATTGCATTAATATGGGAACTTCATCTTGCATGTCTTCAAACACCCCAATTGCTAGATTATTTCCTTGCTTGGTGATTTTCCATGGTACCATCTGATTGAGCCCTTGTTATTTCAATGGTGGCGTTTGTTTGGTTTCTAGCTTATTTGACTCTAAACATGAGCATCTAGTTCCTCTTTTATTTCTTCCTTCCACATGCATTAGAAAGGTCTCCTAAATGAGCATGGAATGCGATGTTCTTTTGCAACATGGCTACACTAACTAGTGAAAATATAGTGTTTGTTACACTTTGCTTATTTGTTTCCTTCCTTGCTTCAATTTCCTTTTGTAGCTCCTCTTGCACTTTTGTTATCATTTTCTTAATTTTATCTTCAATCTTCTTATTAGATATAGCCAGCTCCATTTCCATCTCCTCCTCTAGCTCTATCAATCGTGCAAGTACTTTCACAAGAATCCTTCAAAATCACATTCGCAAACGTAGATATTCCACCCATGGGTTTGGATTTTGAGATGTTGCCAAGATGGCTAAGAAAGAATTTGGATAAATCTTGTTATTAGGGCAGTAGCTCAAGTGTAATCCTCACCCCTAGGTTTTGCCCTTGTAACGTACAAGGAGGTGATGAGAAAGATTAGAAATAACTCTAACTGTATGCATGTGAACAATCCTTTATGTAGAGGGGGGAATATAGTGTGAAATATCAAAAAAATGGATTCTTGCAAGAAATGTAGATGTGTCGTATCTAGAAACATTGATTGTGTGTGTGTATGTGTGTAGAGAGAGAGAGAGAGAGAGAGAGAGAGAGAGAGAGAGAGAGAGAGAGAGAGAGAGAGAGAGAGAGAGAGAGAGAGAGAGAGAGAGAGAGAGAGTTGTATTCGCATCTACAAAAGGCCTATGAGACAAAAGTAGATACATCTAAAGTTCAAGAAATTGTCATGTTTTCCAAGTAGAGCAATGAAACTATAGTCTAAAAACATCTAGCTAGGAAACAATAATAATTGAAAATACTAAAAAAAAGCACCAAGGATTGAATACAATATGGAAGTGATATGGGGATCAATATCATGTGAAGATATCCCTCATGGGTTTGTCTAGTATGGATAAGTTGAAGCATTGAGGTAGAGTTGTTAGATGATGTGCCAATATTGCCTATATTCTCTTTTGTTGTATCAAGCTTCTAGCTACAACTCATTTCATTGGCACCAAAATAACCCACCTTATGGAATTATTGGTACAAAAAGGAAATCAACTAGAAGCTATACAAGTTACTAAATATGTCATAACGTAAAGTTAACATAGTGCTTATATTTTCCAAACTTCTCTATGATGGCCATAAGTAACTTAGTGCTTAGGCTTCTTAAACTTCCCTATGATGGCTTTTCCACCTTGATAAATTGCCAATTTTCCCTCACTTCCAGCTACTTTCATCTTGGTGATTTCACTTACTCTCGCTTTGAGCTATGCCAGTATAAGTTCATCTATGATCCATGCTTTGGTTCCCTTCAAAAATTTTGATTGCTTCAATACTTTGACTTTATCTTGCATTCTTGTAAAACCCTAGAGTTCCTCTGGAGTTGCATGCAATCTTCTTTTGCAATGTAACTTCATTAACTACTCAAATTAGCTTTAGCAAGTGCATATGCACTTTGGCAAGTGAGTCTTTCAAAACTTGATTCTATGTGCCTCCAAGTTGAGAACTTGTTTGATAGGTCCTTGGGTAGATCTTGTTGTTAGGGCAAGAGTTGAGGCCTAACCCTCACCCCTCCTTACACCTATGAAGGTTATTATAGATATGTAAATTGTTGGACTCCATATGCTTGAATAGAGACCCTTACATAAACGGGGGAAAAAGGGGGGGAGGGAAGGAGGGGAAAAATGACTGCTAAGTAAAGAAAATGCAAAAAGTGGAGTAGAAAAGGAAAGAGACATTATTAAGGACCCTCTAGACATTGGTCTGGTCTGCAAGTTGATAGAGAGAGCTCATGAGGGTTGGCTAGATTGATGGTGTTTATATGCATTTATTTGTGTGTGTGTTCTTATAGATGACTCAAAAGCCTATAGGATAAAGAGACAGCCATCAAGATGATAGAAACAACCCACCTAAGTGTGCCAAAAGAAGAAACCCACTTGGATAGCCATTGGCACAAAAAGGAAACCAAATACTAAAGCTAGTAAAGTTACTAAATGCATCATGATCCAAAAGTAGCTCAATAGTTAGGCTTTTCGAACTTCTCTATTATAGATTTTCACCTTGATAAATGGCACATTTTCTCTCCTTCCTAGTTGCCTTCATCTTTGGTGGTGCTTTGAGCTATGTTTGTGTTAGTTCATTTGCAATTTGTATTTTTGTTCCCTTTAATTGGCCATAGTTTAGTCTCTAGCCTATATGTCTTACAACATCCCTGGTGGTCTTTGCCATTTAGTTCCTCTTGTGTTTCTTCATGCCATCCATTAGAAATGCATCATAAACATGCATGAAAGAAAATATTCTTTTAAATGTAGCTTTATTAAGCGAGTACTAAAAATACGGTGTCTATTATATCTTGTTTATTTGCCTCTTCCTTGTTTAGATTTCCTTCTCTACTTCCTCTTGCACTTTGATTGTCATTTTCTTGACATCGTCTTCAATCTTCTTATTAGTTGTAGGCATCTTTGTCTCTAGCTTTTGTGCTAGCTCTACCAAGTGCATAAGTACTTTGGCAAGTTTGTCTTTCAAAAAAAAAAAACTTTGCTTGCAAGTTCCAAACTTGTAGTTGTAGGTATTACTCCCATCGAATTGGCTCTTGATTTGGTTTGGGTAGTGTTGGGAAGACTATTGAGAAAGTCTTTAGGTACATCTTGTTGCTAAGGCTTCGGTTTAACATGCACTCCAAGATGTTGCACTTGCATTGTAGAAGGAGGTGATTGAGGGGGATTAGAATCCACTTAGCTCATATGTGTGAATAGATTTTATGTGAAAGAGAGGGAGATAGAGTGTAAAATGGAAAAATAGGGTTGAAACTATCTCTAAAGCCTAGAAATACAAAATGCAAGACTTTTAGTGTTGGCTTGTATGAGTTGCTATGACAACTATTTAAGATAGGCTTATTGAGATGTTAGAGAAATGTAGACTATTTGATTGATGGAAAAATTTTTATGCTAAGGAGGGCTAACTAATGGTAGACTATTAAATTGATGGAAAAATTTGCCACTAAGGAGGGCCAACTACTACTGAAAGCTTATGAGAAGACTATGTTGCTTCAAATGATGAGTTCAAACACATTTGTTGAGAGAGAGAGAGAGAGAGAGAGAGAGAGAGAGAGAGAGAGAGAGAGAGAGAGAGAGAGAGAGAGAGAGAGAGAGAGAGAGAGAGAGAGAGAGAGAGAGAGAGAGAGAGAGAGAGAGAGAGAGAGAGAGAGAGAGAGAGAGAGAGAAACCACCTTTTGGACACCTCAAAAGTGCATAGGACAAAGAGATACACATAAAGATTTTAGTTACAACACACTTTAGGTTGTCATTGGCATGAAAAGAAGAAACCCACTTGGGGGTGCCATTGGATGAAAAAGGAACCTAAATGCTAAAGCTAGAAAGATACATCATGACCCAAAAGTAACTTAGTGCTTGGGTTTTTTGAACTCCTATGATCTCAATAGACTTGGTTTCTCTAGTTCCTTGTAGTATTGCATTATAACATTTTTTTGAGGCCTTGCCAACACAACTTTCCACACAATTTTGCGATGTTAATCCCTAGTGCTATTAGGGGGTCAAAGGTGTGTTGAAAGTAGGAGACTCCTATATCTAAAGAGGGTCATCTCCCTATCACATGGGCCAATCCATGATGCATCATCAAGGATTTCCTTCCTAGAGGTGCAAAGAACATAGACACTATGCAATGGATTGTCCCAAGGAAGATATGGGGACCCCAAGAATAAATTAGCAAAATGTATATGAGACACTACACGAGGAAAGATGAAGATCTTGCCCCTAATTGAATTATATTCAAATTGCATAATGTAATAAACCAAAAGGCCCACTTTGGAGAGGATAGTTAGGCTTAATAGTATCTACCTAAACTGAGGCCATTGGTGGAACCCAAGAGCCTATTAGGATGAAGCTACTAACTATAATCGCACCCTTCAATCACATGGTGGTCTTGTTATTTTTAATTGTGGCATATGAAAATAGTATGCATAGCCCCTACTCCTTCAAAGTCTCTTAAGGATGAAGCTACAATGGTGGCAAAGGTATTAGAGGGTTGGAAGCAAGTAGGCATGAGTTTGCTTAACCTAGTAGAGAGAAAGGAAGCAATAATTATAATAAATTTTGCTTGAAATTTGAAGGGTCACTCAAATTTTCATTTGGAAGGCCTTAAAAAATTGCCATTTTCTTTTAAAGATATTGGAAGGGCATCCGATTCATTTTAAAATTAATTTACATTAATTTGAAAGGTAATACTAACCTTTTTTTGCAAGGGTGAAACCGCCTTCAAAGGATGTTGCAACCTTCAAAATTCAAGTATGGAAGCAAAGTTTTTTGGAGGCATGCAAGTGTTCAAGGACTATGGTAGACCGAGGCTCGAAGTAGGAAGCCAAGTGAAGATAATGTTCCAAGGTGTAGGACTATTTTGTTGCATGCTATTAATATTAACCCTAATGATGAAGTTATGTATGAAAATATGCTACAAGACCTGAAAGAGACCCATGAGAGGGATAAAACCCACTATTAATGCTCAAACAAACAAGGTGTAGAATTCAGAAAATCTAAAGCAGAAGACAAGGCCAAGGCAAAAGTGAAACAGAAGATGAAGGCACGCCAAGAAGAATCTGGATACACAAGAAGTGTAGAAAAGTCCTAAATCACGGAGAAAGGCGCATAAGAAAAAGTGCAAGTCAATACTTTTGTAAAGGAGCACAGGTGCACCATGATTTATTTTAAGAGCGAGGGCTCTCACCCGTGCAATTTGTAAAGGTAGATGGGTGGTAGGAAGGAAACTAGGAAGATAGAATGACAATGGGAAAAGTGAATGAGAAGCTCATTCTTGTGTGTGGCCAAAAGTAGCTCTTCTCCTCCTCCTCCTCCTCCTCCTCTTCTTCTTCTTCTTGCTTGCTTGCTTGAGCTTGTGCTTGAGAGAGGGAGTGTGAGAGTGTGAGGAAGTGAGTGTGTGAGGGTGAGGGACCGTGGAGAAGAAGCTCCCCATCTTCTCCTCTCTTATTCTCTTCTCTTCTCTTCTATTCTCTTGCTTGCGGCAATGGAGCTTGGGGCATGGAGCTTGAGGATGGAGCTTGCTTGAAGCTCACACTTGGATCGTGGAGCTATCGAAGTGCTCGGGAGAGGAGATAACTTGATCGGGCATGGAGGTAAGCTCACTACACTCATAGAGATGGATAGCATGTCGGCTATGTGAGAGGTAGCCATTAGTGCTCGGCTTGGAACACTCGAAACAATAAGCGGTCCATGGGTCTTGCCGGTCGATCGCCTCTACATTTTGGTTCTGTTGTGCCAGGACCAACGGATTCAAGCCTTGAGCGCTTGTGCACTTCGAATTGAGCATTGAAGTAGGGTTTTTCCCGAATTGGTGCTTGAGGTAGATAGGTAGGAAGCAAGGGATTTTGAAGAGGTATTCGATCTCCTTAGCAAGTAGGTTTTGGTTTTTTGGATTTGGAAAAGGATGTTGGAGTAGTGTAGGTATTTGCTTTGTGATTTGGATGCATTAGGGTAGGAAAATACAAAGAAAAAAGAGAAAAACAAGCATTTGGGTTTCTGCTGTCATAACAAGGCAAGAGGGTTTGATTTGTTTGTCGATTTGCATTTTGAGTTTATTTGTTATTCCAGGTATATACAACTCTTTCCCTCTACCCATAGCTTTGATCTGGAGGTGCGTGCGATAGGCCATGACCTAAATTGTGTGATTTGAGCGATTTATTGTTGCGTCGGCCAAAATTGCTCGGCGTTCGGCCTATTCGAGTGGCGGCGATTTTGGGCTGAGTCCCAGAATCAGCCCTTGGCCCGAGTGGGCCCTAGGCCCACTCGAATCGGACGCATTAAAATTCGGCCCTTGATCCACTCGACTCGGACACCCACCACTCGCCCCATTCGAATCGACCATTCGGACCATTTAGGCATTGGGCCCACCTGACTCCCGTCTCGGCCCAAACCCATTCAAACGAATCGGCCCTAACCCCACTTGGATGACTTGACATTCGACTTGGCTGAATTGACCATTCGGACCAACCTGACATTCGGCCCACTTGACTCGGCCCTCGGTCCCTCCATCAGTCGGGGCCCTTAGACAACCACATTTGGATTAGCCGAAGAGGACATTCGGCCCAGTTGCATTCGGCCATTTCCTCATTCGACCCTCGGCCATTTGGACGGGCCAAATCAGGAATTTGGCCCCCTGCAATTTGGACCTGTTGGGCCGAATTTTGATTTTTGAAAATTTTTACATGTAGACCCTAAAATCGACCCAGAGACCATATAGAGCCAAAACCACATCATAGATACTCGGCTAAAATCTAGAGCAAGTAGTTCAGAACTTGGCTATGAACAGTCCTTTAAACCGCGCATGGTGTTTAGCGTAACAACCCTGTGGGCTGGGGGGATTGCCCCCCTCAGATCCTTGTAGAGAGGGCTCTGCCCTTTCAAGTCTTGGCTTATAAATTTAAGCCTTCTGAAAAATGCATTTGTGTTTCCAATTGCATGACCAGATGTGGACTCTCCCCTGATGTTTTGGGTTGTGTGTGCAACGCCATTCAAGGTGCATCTACCATCAAGACTGTCATGTCCAGTCATCCTTGCAATTGTAGCTTGATGTTGTTCCGTTCCGCTCTGACTAGATGCAGTTTGAATGCAACCTATACATGTTTTCGTGGCGTGGCCTTTTTGCCCTTGTTGGCTAGATTGGCCCATTGAGGTTTTAGGATCTCTATTTGTCTTTGTTCGGGTATGGGCTTTTGGTTGCTGTTTTGCAAGTGAGAATCTATGCTTGTGCAGAGCCATTACTACACTAGGATCCAATTTGGAGAACTTGTCACGGTGCGTGTTTTCTCTCTAACCTACTTGGGGGTCTGTCTGCTTATCTTAGGGTCAAACTCACTGCAACGAGAGAGCACACAGTCGATGCTCTCATCGATGATGGAGCTGATTTTCATATCTTGACTTATGAAGCATGGACCTTGCTAGGCTAACCCGAACTCACACAAACTAATGAAACTCTTAGTCCTTATGGGGGACATCCACAAGCACTTGTAGGGAAGTGCAAAATCCTTGTAACTATTGAAACTAAAAGTTTGCCTGTCCTATTCCATGTCCCTCCAAATAACGTTAATTATGGAAAGGAAACCCTCCTAGGACGACCATTTAAGAGGGCGACGAAGTGTGAGGCCAATTATGTGACATAGAGGATACACTTGACACTATTGGGGGTGAGGGTAATGACAACCTTTAGTAAAGGTGACCTCATCAAACCTTGAGGGAAGGACAAGGAACATTTTGATGTGCTAGGCAAGCCTGGTAATAAGAGCAAGGACTTTTTGGAAGAGTTGATAGAAGCACATGTTGAACAGAGAGAACCATTGAGCGAGGCCTTGCGTGAAACAAGAAGGTCAAGAGACAATGCCAAAGATAGGCTTTGGACTTATAAATATCGTGGAAGACCATAAAAGAAGCCAAAGCCTTGTAGACGAAGGTATCAATGGAGAGCCAGCACAACGCCATGATGGATATCCAAAGTGTTGCTATGTACTCAAGGGTATTATGCAGGTAACCGATGGATTTGGGTACCAAAACCCCCTGCTAAACCACCTCTGTCAGCCAAAGGCTAGGACATATCAAGAGCAAAGAAGCGGGGAGGAAATCTAAACGAAAAACCAAGTCTCGAGTCAAAAGCATTTGAGTGACCAAGCCCCTCACGATTGAAAGCAAGAAACCAAATGAGACTATTCGAAGGGTAGATACTCAGCCTAGTGTGCTTGACAAGCAGATATTAGATATACTTGTCAAGTGTACACTAAAGCCACTAGTGCCCAAGGAGCCTTTGATTGGCCAAGAGGATCATGAGTATCATAGACACAACAGTGCTCATGGTGAGGTTAAATGCCCAACAAAACAAATGGCAAAATCATCTAATAGCCACGAGCAAGTCTTCTAGCAAGTGTCCAAGCCTCTTACGAGTCCCAAGTCTCCCACACCCTCTCTCCCTAAATGGACACAAGAAGCTCAACAACAGTCGTCAAGTGCAGCTACTCAATCCCAATCTCTATCTCCACTTGAGCTTCCAAATGCCCAAGGTATGGGACATGACAACACCCCTAATTCTTAATCTAGGGATGTGCCCGTGCAATCCATCGTGACTGACTCAATGGATGCTTGATCTGCACCGGTGAATGCTCAAATGGCAACAAAAGACACGACCACTTCCAATCTGCCTAAGGAATCGACATCATAGTCGACCAATGTCCTCTGACCTAGCCGCTACTACTTCCAATAAGGAATCATAGCTTGTACCCTCACAACCTAGCAAGACTATTCAACAAGTCACAGCTACGTACCGTGAGGACATGCTAGAGAAAAAGGATGTTGAGGCCCAACCAAGCATATCAACATCGGACCTAGTTCAGGGTCCTGAGTCCTTAAAGGATACATCGCAACTGCCCAAGAAAAAGAGGAGAAAACAACGATAGTTGCTAGTGGCTGTAGGCACTAAGAAGATCGAGACCAAGAGCACTGAAGAGCTAAGGAATAAAGCATCGAGCCTATCTACCAATGAACCCATTGCCATCTCCCCTAACAGTGGTGAAACCTCAGACACATCCGTGTGCTCTGATAAGTCCAAGCAACCATTACCATCAACGGTTGCTTGCAACATTCAATCCACCGACAATAGAACTTACTTTGACCAATCAAGAGTGGATACAACACTCTCACAACACATTGACAGAACTATACTAGTCACATCCAAGGGAAACCATGACACAATAGCAGCAAAGCCTCGGGAGAAACACAAAAACCTCAAAGATGTACGCAATCCTAGCATTGACCAAACTTGCTGATCTAGACTCGACCCCCCAGCTATGCTAAAGTCTAGAGAAACTCCTAGAACCTTGCAAGAGATGGCTACCGAGCAAGCCTTCATAGAACACAGAAGTATCACAGAATGCTTAACCAAGTTGGATGCTAACTCAAATTATTCTCACGTGTCTACATCCTTGTTGCAGACGTGGGTACATTCCCTAAGGAGTAGCTTGAGGAATACTTGCCATTTCCTCTATCCTAGGAAGATCAAGAATATCTTGACGAGCACTATGACAAGCTCCTACATATGCACATGCAACTTATCTCTGATGAGGAAGCCGACAACTTATGCTTAACTGTGATGTTCAATGAAGGGCTTTGCCAACCAAATCTCTTAGAGATAGAGTAACTAAAGCGACAATCAGAGGGTCGAAGTCAATTTGAAAAACATTGGTTTGAAAATCGCATTACAATGATTGAACTAGGAGCCCAGATTATGATGGTCTCAGAGGAGAAATTGGCTAGATGGCGGTCTCAAAGAGACCCAACCTATATGGTGCCAACTTCCTTTCGAGTGCTAACTGCCATTCAGGGTATGGACTTAGCCAAAACTAGCCAAGAAAACTCTCTGGTTGATAAGGTTCTCTCACTGAGGAGGAGCTACATGTTGCGAGTATACTTGGACAAGGTACCATGCTACTCGATGTTGCAAAATATCTATTGTTATTGAGTAGGCTGCCATGAGTACTGGATGTGTGTGCCACACTCTAATACAATCTTGAGTTCTACAATTGGTTTTATCCTCACGAAGCGACATGGATTCATAAATGTGTACATAAATAAACAATGAGTTTTGAGACTGTGTATAGATAATACTAAAAAATCCAAGCCAGCACATGCAGAAGCAATGATAATCAAGCATAGGTGATATGCGTCGAAGTCAACACCAGGGGATTTAGATAAGTGATGTCTTTTTGAGTTGCACGTGCTCATTATGATTGAAGCATATGACTTGCATGTACTCTCACGAGTTGTCAAGTGGATGCAGGACGATACGGGTCTTTGTACGAAAGCGTTCAATGTCCAAGTCACCACAAGACCACCAACCCCACAAAGAGACATTACAGAAAAATAAACAAAAATACTAAGAACAAAGAGCCATGACGAAAGCCCCGTTTGCTGAAAGAGAAAATCACCCCTACAAATATAGCACACATTGCACTTGAGCATGGCCCAAAGCATAGTCATTGGCTACTCTCTCTTTCTTGGCCAAACTCTACATCTGGCTCATTGCAGTTGCTATCTCATTTGTACCGATGTCTCACATGTTATGAAAAGTTTTGCAAAATCTCAAGTGTATCTCTCCATCAACTGTTCCTCTAGCATCGAGGCTAGTAACACAATCATCCTTGTAATATCCATTTTTCACAGCCTTTGGATCTTGGCATTTCTCAGTCCAAATGAAAGGCTAATTGCCTCAATGTATTGCATTGAGTGTATCCATTGTATCAAAAAAGAAGAAAAGGGGGAGAAAACGAAAAGAACAAAAGAAAGCACTCACGATCACAGCACAACACCTAGGGGTCCCCAAATTGGGTACGTCCCGTGACCTTGGTCGACTGGCTCCGTCCCTAATCCCCTAGCCCTTTTACACATCCCCCACAATTGTTCAGGGCATATCAAGGGCAGGATATACCTAGGGAGCTCGTGTCACCTATGGTTAGACCTGTCACCCTGAACCATTTGCACAATTCTTTTTCGCTTTCCATCTCAAGGCCATTGTAATCAACAATGGTAAGAAAGGCATGGAAGACCATGGAAAGTACATTGTACTCTTCAACCACTACAAGTAGCCACTAGCTACCAAAGCCAAGGCATCAATGAACTCAATTATGCTACATCGTGTTGTCAAAAACACAAATGATATCTCAACAAGCCTTCAAGTGTACTTCTCCTCAACATCAACAATTTTTCCCACCTCATTGAACCCTTGCTTCATCCACCCATTGTTATGAGGAACCAGGCCAGCTGTCTTCTA
This sequence comes from Lygodium microphyllum, assembly GCF_053477565.2. Lineage (NCBI taxonomy): Eukaryota > Viridiplantae > Streptophyta > Polypodiopsida > Schizaeales > Lygodiaceae > Lygodium > Lygodium microphyllum. Next base: position 68,152,530 of record NC_141159.1, on the reverse strand, counting down.
ACTACGTAATATCTAAGTATGCACGCACACTCACATAATATCTACACCATGATATATACACAGTTTGGGTCCTCAAGTGCAGAACAATACTCTCAGCTTGCTTAGAGTTCGACTTGTCTCCCAAACTAATCAAACTATGTCTTGTGAACAATAAGAAGGCTAGCACTAATCCCTAGGGAGAGACTATATGGGAGGTTTTCAATTGTAGGTATTGAAGACTCCAACAAAAGTACCGTCAGCTCTTCATCAACACTCAACTCTGAACTCTTGTCCTATATCATCATGCAAGCCCACCAACAAATCTTCACATGCAAATCCCTAAAAACCAACACATGTGCCCACCATTAGTGCAATTTCCAACAAAGAACAACCTTATCACCAACTCCAACAACCCTACCATCAGCCAACCAAGCCAACAACCTGCCCCCAATGACCTTCATCCGCACCACTACCAAAACTCCTCCATGGCAAACCACAGATGTCCCTACCACCTGTGTCTTTGGTGCATGCCAAAGCCTGCTACCTACGACAGTGAGTGCCATGGGATGTCTAGGAGGGGGATAATGTTAACCCTCAAATGAACAAGGTGTAGAATTCAGAAACCACAGATGTCCCTACCACCTGTGTCTTTGGTGCATGCCAAAGCCTGCTACCTACGACAGTGAGTGCCATGGGATGTCTAGGAGGGGGATAATGTTAACCCTCAAATGAACAAGGTGTAGAATTCAGAAAATCTAAAGCAGAAGACAAGGCCAAGGCAAAAGTGAAACTGAAGACGAAGGTGCGCCAAGAAGAATCTGGAAACACAAGAAGTACAGAAAAGTCCTAAATAATGGAGAAAGGCACACAAGAAAAAGCGCAAGTCAATATTTTTATAAAGGAGCACAAGGCGCAACATGATTGATTTTAAGAGCACGAGCTCTCACCCGTGCAATTTGTAAAGGTAGATGGGTGGTAGGAAGGAAGCTAGGAAGATAGGAGGACAATGGAAAAAAGGGCTTAGGCCATGATTGGCCATGTAAAAAAGGGGATAAGGGGATGACCGCCCAAAAGGGAATTAGGGTTTCGTATATAAAGTTGAAAAGTGAATGAGAAGTTCATTCTTGTGTGTGGCCAAACGTAGCTCTCTTCTTCTTCTTCTTCTTCTTACTTGCTTGCTTGAGCTTGAGCTTGTGCTTGAGAGAGGGAGTGTGAGTGTGTGAGGGTGAGGGACCGTGGAGGAGAAGCTCTACATCTTCTCCTCTCTTCTTCTCTTCACTTCTCTTGTCTTTCTCGCGGCAATGGAGCTTGGGGCGTGGAGCTTGAGGATGGAGCTTGCTTGAAGCTTGCACTTGGATCGTGGAGCTACTAGAGTTCTTGGGAGATGAGGTAACTCGATTAGGCATGGAGGTAAGCTCACTACACTCGTAGAGATAGATAGTGTGTCGGCTATGTGAGAGGTAGCCATTAGTGCTCGGCTTGGAACGCTTGAAACAATAAGTGGTCTGTGGGTCTTGGCGGTCACATCTACACCCACAACCTTAAGGCACAATTGAAAGGAAGATGTGAGGTTTATGGCATGAACCAAATGCATTCTATTAGATGTTGCTCAAAGAAAAAAGGAAAAAGGAAATTATAGTCAAGTTGATCATGGAAGAAGCCCCTATCATGATGGGAGTCTTCTCCTGCTCTGACAAGGATCTAAGGATTTCCTTTATCTTAAGAGGCTTATCACAATGAAGGCCTTAAGGTCTAAGTAAAGGCCACTTGTTGGCACTTGATGGTAGAGACCCATTCCAAGTTCTACTTTAACTCTCCAAAAGAAAAATGAAAGAGGAAGTCATAGTCTCAATAGAAAGCTCAAATGGGTTGTCAAGGGAGGATATTGCAAAAATTCTAGAGCTATTTTGGAGCCACTTTTTGGCCTTAATTGGCTAGGAAGAGGTTGTTGCTAGACTATGAACACACGAAGGCTTCTTTTCTTAGTACAAGTGATTTTAATGAAGACTACTCAGTCAAACATTCTATCTTTATGATAGGATACTCCAAATAATCTTGATGTAGACAATGCTTAAATTGGAAAGGCCTTTAACCAAGGAAGAGCTAAAATTGTCTCTTGTCCTTAACCAAGGAAGAGTTAGAATTGTCTTTTGCTAAAGTAAAAAGTGACAAATTCTTGGCCTAGATGTACTAATAGAGTTGTTTCGATGTATCTGGGAGGCATGTGGAGAAGATTTGACAACACAACTAAAGTTCTATAATAGAATAATTTCTCATCACTTCTATGAACAAGAATCATGTCAAATAGTGGAGACCCTTGATAATGCTTAATTTAGCCTATAAGATAATCAATACCAAACTATCTAATTAGATAGTTTGTGACCCAATTTTGAGACTAGCTCTCTCCACTGACCTAAGACTAAGCTCAAGCAATGAGTTTGTGTTTCTAAACATGGATTTTGACAAAGGCTACAACAATAAGGTGAGCTAAAATTTTGTCATTGCCATTCTTGAATGCAAGGGCTTTCGGTAGAATTTTAGAAATACGGTAAGCATCCTTTTCATCGATGCCTTGATGAAGATTTTTGTAGATGGGATGTGCTCATCCCCCTTTTCTTTACATAGGTTTGAGGAAAGGATGCACATTGCCACAACTTCTTGTTGCAATGATTACAAATATGCCCTTAGAATGATTGAGAGCAAAGTCAATAAAGGAGTGCTCAAAGGGATATCCTTACAAAGCAAGGATGCTTCTCCTCCCACTTCTTCACTAATGTCAATAACTTACAGGAGGTAGAAGAGGGGCTAGTTTGATCTCTACTAGAGTACCATTCAATTGGCACAAAATCATATCTTTCATGCAAAGAAAAAGAATATTGAGGTGAAGTATAATTTCACTAGGGAGATGCTTAAGGACAAGTGTAGTGAGCTGGTCAAGATCTATACAAATGATACCTTACAGATCTTCTCATGAAGAGTTTACCTTTTGAGAAGTTTGTAGATTGCAAAGTGCTAATGGGCATTGGATAGTGTCTTTTCTTTCTTCTTATACTCCCATAAAGGCACGGGGTCTTTAAGTGGGAGATTGTTGGGGTAAAGGCCAATGGCCAAAAGCCAAGAAAACATCCCTTGTATATGTACACACTATACAATCATATATAAGTTATGATAACAAAATCATATATAAGTTACGATAACAAAAAATAAGGGTACCATTCATTTTTGTAACCCATATAACTCTCTTGTGTCCTTTTGTCTATCTCAATCCTCTCGCACTCCATGGCTTCCACCTTGCATCCCACCATTGCTTCTCTCTTAGGTAGGAAACCCTAAAGATTTTGTATGAAAGGGATAAGAGATAACAAAAAAAGCTATTCATGTGTATGCAAACTTGTGGTCTTCATGCTTATGTTATCATTTCTTGCAAGGGAGAGAGTGAGGTTGAGGGAGAGGGTGAGTGGTAGTGTGAGAGTAAGGGATATTGAGCAAGAAGCTTTTGCACCTTTCTTCTTTTCCTAATCTATTCTCTTAGATAAACTTGAGTGATAGTGAGAGCTTGTGAGGTAGGGAGAACGAGGATGTAAGGGACGTGGGAAGTGAAGTTTCCATCATCTTTCTTCTCATCCATGAGCTAGGGCCTTGGTGGTTTGTGCAAGTACAACAATGATGCAAGCGAGAAGTCAAGCAAGTAGGCATACATGTGTATTATGGAGCAACGCTTGTAAATGTGTTGCAAATACAATATGCTAAAGGTTGGTAAGCACACTCACTACAAACATCTCAATAATTCAACTTACTTTGGTAGGTGAGTTCGTTATGTATTATGCACGCGTGAGTAGGCTAGGTGAGAGGTAGCTAGATTTAGTGAGTCGAACCCTTGAAACAATAAGGGTCTGTCCGTGTTCTTGTCTTTGGCATGTGAATTCTACACACACCACCATGCACCTACTTGCATTAAGCATAAGAAAAGAAAGGAACCAATTGTGCATGTAGTCTAGTTGGCAATTGGACATGAGGTAGATCAAAACATATTAACTATGAGGAACATCATTACAAATAAACACACCAAGCTTAATCAAAATCTTAAACATAAGAACTACAAGATCATACTCAAAAAATTCAAAAGTCAACAATGATAATCATAATAATAAAAAACTTTTAAATCAAACTCATATTGGCAAAAACCTAGGTTGCACCCTTGAGTGGGAATAGAATAATGGAGGTAAGATAGAGCTCACATGTATAAGGATCAAGGAATAAAGTAATGGAAAGAATACTATCAAAACACATACCATAAATAAGCTCTCAAGTAAACTAAGTAAACTTACACAAACCAACAGACACCTTGAAACCATAAGAAGTCAAAATCTACACAAGGGTAAAGTGGCAGATTAGGCTATTCAAGAGCCAATGAACAAGTACATGTGCTCATGTAGTGGCTTGGAAAATTTAACTCCCAAAAGGAAAGTAGGCCTTATAATGGCAAACCCAACTTAGGATAACTTGAAATTGAAAACATTCTTACACTAATTAATAGAATCATGTGATTCCCAGAGTAGGAGACATTTAGACACAAAGCATATAAGATGGAGAAGGAAAGGTACTTGGGACATGTCCCTCAAGACTTGCATGAATGATTCCTTGGGAGACCTTTTTCAAGGGAAGTTATTTGGAAATTCAAGCATATTATAGATAGGAACACATGGCCAACATGCTATAATAATGGAATAGGTCATATGCCTGGGGTGGAGTAGTCCAAGTCCCCTTTCATAGACAAATAAACTAGATGTTAACCTCACAATAAAAGAGTGTTGAAGGCGAGTTAAAGTAGAAGCACGAATGATTGGAAACGACCAAGGGTGCCCAATTTGAAATTTGGGGTTGTGAGAATATGTTAAAGAGCTTAATGTATTAATCTAGGTGTTGCACATCCGCAAGGTGCTTGTGCAATTTTTTGATTTATTGCATATGGATGAACACATATTCATTATTGGAAACATTTAGTATAAGCCATGGTCACTCTTGTGCAAATTGTATTATAACTTGAACTTACATTTAGAAGACCTACAACAATGAATAAGAAGGTTGCAAGGAAACTCTATTCAATTTACAAAAACCACGTCCAAAAAGACAAAGTGCATGCAAAAATAAAAAGAACTAGTCATAAAATTAGAAGTAGAGTGTTGCAAACTAAAGTTGAAGCCCTAAAATCAAACCCTTATGTATATAATATGTAAATTAAATAGGGAGCTTATTCTTGTGTACGCAAGTTTGGAGCTTCTACTCTTCTTTCTTCTTGTCTATTCTCTTATGCACCATTGCTTTTGAGAGAGAGAGAGAGAGAGAGAGAGAGAGAGAGAGAGAGAGAGAGAGAGAGAGAGAGAGAGAGAGAGAGAGAGAGAGAGAGAGAGAGAGAGAGAGAGAGAGAGAGAGAGAGAGAGAGAGAGAGAGAGAGAGAGAGAGAGAGAGAGAGAGAGAGAGAGAGAGAGAGAGAGAGAGAGAGAGAGAAGAAAGAAAAGAAAGAAAGAAAGAAAGAAAGTTATATTAACGTCTTCGAAAGACCAAAACTGGCCTATGAGACAAACTGTGATACAACTGATGAGGTCCAGCTATCCAAAATAAAAGTGTTGAATGAAAAGCTAAAAACTGGAAACTGAAAATACGGTGCTGTGAGTGTGATAAGTGTCGTGTATGTGTATGTGCGAATGTAGCTCTGGTACTCCAGATAATGCCTACAAAAGGGGAACAAATGTCGGATGTGATAGGGGAACAACTGTCGGCTGTGATAAAGTGGTGCGATGTGTATATGTAACAGATGCAGGGAGATATACTATCCTGGGATGTAGTAGCAGTCGTCGAAGTCGCTAATAGCAGGTGATCCCTCCTGGATGCAAGATGTGGTACATCGGCGGTGGAGAAAGAGCAAACTGGAGATCTGAGATCCAATGTGTCGAGTGTCATCGGATCTCAGTCTGCTATCGATGTAGATCAAGAATCCTCCGGATCTCCTGTTGGTGTGGCTGTGGGGTCCGAAACCCACGAATCCTCGTGCGGCGTCGGGTACGCTGGTCCTCAGCCTGCTGTAGTGTGAGCCCGGAGGTCTGGCTGGAGGCTGGTACAGTAGCTCTCACTCTGTCTGTCTGAAAGAACTGTGTAATAGTCGTCTGGGTGGGCCCCTCTCTGACTGGGACCCACTGTGTGCTCTGCTCTCTGATGTGCCATGCCTCTCCCAGAAAACGGCCAAATGATCTCTGATCCATATCAGTCATACATCCCTGAAGTGAGCTACTCAATGTGTATCTAGATCTCAACTCTGAGTATGCCGGGCATCTGAGAACAAAATGCTCCTCACTCTCCACCTTTGATCTGCAAAGGGGGCATATCCTCTCCTCCCGTGGGATGCCGCTGGCTCTGCCTCTCTCAATCATAAGCTGATGTGATGATACCCTGAGCTGTCCAATAAGAACTCTCAATCGATGTGGCATATAGATCTGCATATATCTCGGAATCTCTATGAATCCTTGCTCTGATATCCTCAAGAACTGTGTATAATAATGTGCCATCTTCGATGGCAGTGGCTGTGCAGGGCTGACCCATGTCCTTTGTATATAAATATGCCATATCTCCTGTCTGATGACTCTGTTCCTCTCAGAGAGAGAGAGGGTGTAAGTGGGAGCCTGAGTATCATATAGAAGAGGTGGGAGTCTATCAATGTCCAGCCCATGTCTGTCAAACCAAGCTCTAGTCTGTGCATACCATGATGTGGTATCCCCCGCTCGATCCATCTCCTGAGATGCCATATATGCTCTATATGCAATGCGATCTCTGTCCATATCCTGAAATCTGTGTAGGAAGCAGACTGTCTGAAATAATGCCTCGACTAGCATGGGCGGTGTGGCAAGCTCTGCTCGCACAATGTCATGTGGGATCGAGGCCTTGCTGCGAATCAATCTAGATATCATGATCACCTGAGGTCTCTCCATCAATGTCCATACATAATCGACAAGGCCTGGTCCCCATATAGCTGCTCCATACATCAGTGCTGGAGTGACTAGAGTATCAAAGAGCCACCCCTTGGTGCGGGGCTCCTGGAAATGTGCCTGATGACACTGTCGCTCCATAAGAGCCAATGCTGAGTATCCTCTAGTGAGGCGGTCACGAGCTGCCTGTGTCATCGAGAAAGTCCCTGAAGCTGCTGTAAAGGTGACTCCCAAATATACATATGATCCAGTGACCTCAATACTCCCTCCTGCTGCCATGAAAATACTCTATCTGCTATCTGAGAGAGAGAGAGAGAGAGAGTGTGTGTGTGTGATTAAGGGTCTAGAGAGTGAAACTCATATTCTCTTCTTACTTTTCCTCTCTTCTTCTTTGGCTTCCATAACTTGGAAATTGAGAAGTAGAAGAGAGGTTGAGAGAGAGAGAGAGGGACCATTGGAGAATATCTTCTCCATATATTTATTATTATTATTCTTCCTCTCTACCTTTTCTCTGAAATCAATGAAGACGTACAAATTGGACCAGGTTTGAAGAAGTAGAGAAAGTGGATGCAAACCCTAATTCACATATGTGGAAATCCTATAATGCAAAGTGGGCTACAAACTCTAATTTACAAGGTGCAAACCCTTAAAAAAAGGGACATAGACCCTAAAATACAAAAGGGTACCACCCTAGGGAAGGGACCTAACCCTAACCCTAATTTAGTCTGGCCTTTGCATTGCATAAGGCTAATCTTGACACATTGACATCTTGGTGACTATGATACTTTATGTCATTGCTTGCACACATGCACCTTAATTCTAGAAAGAAAGAAAGCTTGATTTTGCGTAGATCACTTTCATGTGTTTAGGAATCAAAAAGTCTAAGTGGTGCATTTGTTGTATGGAAAAAACTTGGCAACCTATATGAGAAAAAAAGTGTAGCTTCATAAGTTTATTAGTTAAAAAACTCATTGATCTCTAGATGGAAGAGGGGGCCTCTATATCTAACCATCTCAATGAGTTCAACACTATTTTCAGCTAGCTGACATCTCAAAATATCACCTTTCATGATTCAATCAAGGCTATGTTTTTATTAGTCACTTGCCTAAGAGTTCAAGCACTTTTAGGATAGCCAACATTAGTTACTCTACACCCACAAATGGTCTTACAAGTGCTAATGTTGAGAGTAGTTTGCTAAAGAGTTTGTTGTGGAAAGCAAATAATAATTGGTATGTAAGCTACATAATAAGAGCTTATATGGTTTGAAACAAGATTCCAAGGAATGATATCATAAGTTTAATATCTTTGTTAGATCCAAGGGGTATACTAGAAGTAAGACTAACTATTGTCTATACAATAGGGGCTAGGAATGATAGCCTTATGATTTTAATTCTTTATAAATAAGGATGACATGCTCATGATTGGAAAGTCAATCATGGATGTGGATACATTGAAAAAAAGGTTGCATGAAACCTTTAACATAAAGGCATTGGAAATGATGCTCATATGCTTGCCATTCACATCATGCAGGATAGACATAAAAAGGTACTCTATTTATCTAAAAAAGAATACATTGTGAAGGTGTTGGAGCATTTCAACATGGAGAGGGGGAAGACAAACAATCCTCCATTGCCTCCACATTTGAAACTTAGCCAAGAGTATAGCCCCAATTAGGTGAACAAAATGTTGAAATGGCCAAGGTTCCTTATGCATCCATAGTTGGTAGCTTGATGTATGCCATGGTTATTGTTATACATCCAAACATTGCTTATGTAATGAGAGTGATTAGTAGGTATAAGGTAAATCCTCGTAAGAATTAGGAGGTAGTCAAGAGTATCATGAGATACTTGAATGGCACTAGAGATATGTGTATATGCTTCCAAAACAATGATGCATGTATTGGATATATATATGCCTACTTTGTAGGGAATGTAGAATCTAGGAGGTCTCCTATAGGTTTGTCTTTACTTTCACAAGTGGTGCAATCTCTTGGGTCTCTCATTAGCAGCCATGGATGGCTTTATTTACCATTGAGACTAAGTACGTTGCAACCACTGAGGCCTATAACGAAGGTATACGGCTTAGTTGTTTAGTGGGAAACTTGAATATTGCTTGTAATGTTATGGCTACAATAACATTCATATGGCATGTAACCCTATCTTTCATGCAAAGACAAAGCACATTGAGGTGAAGTATCACTTCATTAGGGAGGTTGTTGTGGACAAGCATATTGAGCTTGTCAAGATCTCTATGAATAATTACCCTGTAGATCTTCTTACGAAGAGTTTATCCTCTAAGTGCTTTGCATGCAATAGAGTGCTTAACCTTGTATTTTATATAAAGAAAAAGCACATTGAGGTGAAGTATCGCTTCATCAGGGAGATGCTTAAGGAAACGCGCATGGAGCTTTTCAAGATCTATATGAATAATAATCTTACATATCTTCTTATGAAGAGTTTGCCCTCTAAGTGCTTTGCATGCAATAGAGTGCTTATGGGCATGTGATAGTATCTTCACTTTCTTCTTTCCATAAAGCCACATTGGGCTTTAAAGACCAATGGTTAATAGCTAGGTGGGCACCCCATATATAAGTACAAACTGTATAGTCATATATAAGTGATGATAACTAAGATTAAGAGTACCATTCATTGTACCCACTAAAATCTCCTCTCTCTCTCTCTCTCTCTCTCTCTCTCTCTCTCTCTCTCTCTCTCTCTCTCTCTCTCTCTCTCTCTCTCTCTCTCTCTCTCTCTCTCTCTCTCTCTCTCTCTCTCTCTCTCTCTCTCAACCCCTCTTGCAATCCATAGCTTCTGCCTTGTATCCCACCATTGCTTCCCTCTCAAATTCAATTAGAGAGAATTAGGATACATTATGTTAAATAAATAAAACTCATACAAGTAGCCAACATGTGGCCATACCCCTTAATAAAGTCTATACACCAAGAAAAATACTATGATTACCTCTTAAAATTAGGGATAGGAGAAAATATCTAAGGTGAGTATCACTTAATTGAGCCTTTAGTCCAAAGAACAAAGAAGCTATTCACATAAGGAATTATTAAATTATAGTAGACAAGAGCTATGGAGGACTAAACTATGTAATCCCTTTGCTAGCCTAGAAATTGCATTACAAGTGGCGAACTATAATAAGACCTAAGTTATAAGTGGAAAGAATAAAGTATAGTAGCTAATAGATCATCATTGGAGTAAAGTGTATTGGAAAGAAATAGAATGATACCCTTGACATAGACAAAAAACCCTAGGTTAGTAGTGACCCTAGAGACCAACTAATGAGATGTACATCCTAAAAAGGAGTTGGTGAACAAGATTAAAGAGTCATACACCATTATAAGTAACACAACCTTCATTACATTAGCTAGGAGTGCAAATCAAGAACCCTTGATAGGAATACCTTAAAAGCCATAAAATCCTACTTGTTAGGAAAAAGTAAGGGTACATTGAAGTAGCTTAAAAGGATGCATGAATACTTAGAGCCAAATAGTTATTATGGATGACTAGCATGAGGAGCCCTAAGTCTTCAAAAGGGATCCAATGCACACATGTTTTAAGAGACTCTTTTTCCCATGGCATAAACTCTTAAGCTAGTATGACTGTCAAAGGGGTTAAGAAGAACCACCAATATAAGGTTAGAAGATACATCAGCCTATTTCCATGATTCACAAGTTGTTAATAACAAGCATCCAAACTCAATATTTCAAAATCCCAAACCATCAAGTCTCAAATCAAACAAACTAATATTTAGAGTATACTAAATAGGGTCTTTCCAACCCATACATAAGATGATCAATAGCCAAAAGAAAATGGTACTTTGAGGTTTTCCTTAAGGTCCTCCTAAAAGAGTTGGTTGAAGGTAATAGCTATAAATATATGTATGGTTACACTGTGTGTTATTTTTATTAGCACTTCATGCTTATGTGAATGCATTGTTATGCAATGATGTAGTTGTAATTTCTTGAAGTGGAAAGAGGCCTCGAAAGAAATATCTGTACCTTGGCACAACTAATTTTTGGTTGTTGATTATGGTCGAAAAGTTAGTATGAAGTGTGTGCACTCTAACAAAATAGGAATCAACCTTGCACCTCTCCAAGGTCTTTGCTAGGGCTCCATCATCATGAGCTAGAGTATATCTATCTATAGCATTGAGACTAGAGCCTAAGGCAAGAAGTCACCCACAAGAGGAAGGCTCCCTCGTGCTATGGCAGCATGGGAATTGGTGGGTCGCTAGTCATGTAAATAATCCCATGGCCAACCCTAAAATTGAGAAGAAGCCCTCCCTGAGCCCAATATATAGGCATGGGAATTGGTGGGTCGCTAGTCATGTAAATAATCCCATGGCCAACCCTAAAATTGAGAAGAAACCCTCCCTGAGCCCAATATATAGGCATTGAAAGGCCGATTCTAGATAAGGGTAGGGTGGAATCTAAACATTTTCATGGTATCCAATCATGGGATATTTATCTCAAAGGGGATGAGTTGCATCATTTCTTTCCATATAACTATTTTACTAAAAGAAACGTTTTCAATTGCTTTTGTGTAAGTGCCTAAAGGATGTTCGATGTACCCTGTATAATGGTATAATTAAGGGATTTGTTTTTATATGTGCTCATATCATGGTAGTGGGTACATTGGGTGGAAAGTGGAAGGATTGTGGTCCTAACAATCTTATGCTAAGGAAAAGTGGACCCATTTAGTTGAGTGGGATTTTACATTGTTATTTAGGACAAGATTCGATCAATGGTGACTACCTTAGTAATAAGTTAGAATTCAAACTAACACTATTTTAGGGGGCTAGATGTGTGACTATAAGAGATCAATACTTAGCTCCCCTCACTTCACACTCTCTTTGAATCAAGTGCAATGTTAACTACTCGCATCTTTGATTGGTTGGTGAAATGACCCTTCATAGATGATGTTAGATTACTATGAGGGTAACCATAGAAGTATAGCCATTCTTAGATTGATCCTTTTGGGTTGAGAACTTGATATTTCATTACAAGATAGACTCCTAAGTCACATGACTAGCTATGCCCATCAACCTTGTTTGGTTCAAATAGTGCCATTTGAGAAAGGTGTTCCAGTAACTAATAAACATAATCTCCTATAGCATTGGCTAGGTACATTACACCCTCGGCACGACTTGCCAACATAACCCAAAGTAGCCTGTACTCATCCCCTTTGCTCTTTGCATGCCTTACTTTTACGCCCTCTTTCCATGTTGCCACCATTCCTAAGCTTTTCCTCCTTTAGGTTGTGGGTGGCCATCCTTCATATGCAACTAGTGACTCCCATTATCCTTGTGATACTTCTTACAATTGTTATGAGTCCTTTAATGAGTGCTCTCCTAGGAGAAAATGCCCCTACTCTTGAATGTATGTATATATCATCCCTCATCAACAACCCCTTTTTATATCCAATTCATATGATGCAAACATCATGTCTACACCGCATTGCAATTTTTCTTGCCCTTTGATACCACTATACCAATGTGAACAAGCTATTTATGATTAAACTTGGACATCCTTGGTCAATCGCATGCTTGCCAAAGAAGCATTCAACTACTTATAACAAGCTAAATTTTGAGTTGGATATATATACTTGGTCTTGCACACATACCAAGTAGCTTTCTACTATTGACAAGGCATTCATTTCTTTCTCTTCATTCACTAAATTCACAATTTATAATGACTTAAGTATGTGCTCTTTAAAGTTCTCCTGTTGATGGTGTGGTTTATAAACTTGTGTATTTGACAAGCAATACATTGTGCATCAAAAAAATCATTCCTATAAGAGATTGTGCTTTTGATTGTTTATGTTGAGACACATCTTTGATAACAAACCCCAAAACATTCATATCATGTCATGCATTGGAAGATGCTTTTGGCTATGTAATTCATGAAGGATCTTGCAAATGATCTTCCTAACACTATTCTATGCTAGCATTCACATATCCAAATTGGTACAGAGATTAAATTGAGTCTTTATTATCTAACAACCATTTAAAATGCCACCATTTATAGGAAAAAATTTCCTCATTGAAATGTGATTTGATATATATAATTGTACAATCACTAAAGAAGCTTTCAATTGTAGAAAATGCTATACAAGCTTATAACCCTCATTGAAATGTCCTCTTGCTTGCCTTTCTCTCTTACACTAAAGCATCCCTTTGCTTTTGTTGCTCCTTGAAAAACTCAATATAAGGCATCTTTTGGAGGTAAAAATATTTAGGTGTAATCTATGCTCTATTGGATCAATGAAGGACAATGTGGTGGTTTCTTCAATAAAATAGCAATTTGTTTTGAAGTCTCACATATTGCTAGATCAATTTACAAATTATCCAACAATCCCCATGATGTGTTATTGTACTAGTCATTAAAAATAGCAAGTTGTTTTAATACAATTCATGGTGACGTTACAAGATGAAGATTTGATAACTTAAAAGTAAAACAAAAATAGCAATTTATACTAAAGCCTCCCATATAAATATGCCACTTCTTTGAGTACAATTAACCTCTTGTTACACAACAATTTGTATTGAATCAATGGATCAAATTAGCAATGTGAACAATCTCAAGAACCCCAAACAAATTATTAATGTACTTAACACCAGCAAAACACAAATCCTAGCAATATATATTTACTCACACTTCCCAAAATCAATCAATCATGTTATCCACCCTTTCTCCTCAAATAGGATACTTTGGACCAACTTTGTTGGCTCTAAATCGATGAGTTGTTTACAAATGCTAACACCTCTATAGGCCACATTGAAATGGGCGCTTAGAAACCACTAGGATAACGAGGCCAATAAAGTGATATTTGGCAATCTTCCATTGTATCTTTTCTTGTCCAAGCGAGTTACATAATTTTTAAAAAATTGTGATTATATACATCATATGGCACACAAATTGCAAAATTTGGGGCATTTTGATATCTTTGTCAGGTAGACCTAGTCATAAATGGGATAATGACAGTAAGGGGCCAAAAGAGAGACACTAAAGATTGCATTGTTTTAAGGTTCTACAAAATCAAAAATTTAAAAGCATGGCTCAATTGTTTGACTCACATTAAACTTATATACAATACATAAGAATTTGTGTCATAGGTTCAAGTGACTTCAATATATGCATCTTTTGTGCAAAATTGTAACTAATCAGGGTGGGATGCATTTTGCTTTCAGCACCTTGTTGGCCCCTTTTTCCTAGAGATGAGCCAAAAACAAGAAAAACAAGGACACCATTGAGACCTTTTGTAAGAGTACAATGCAGTGAAGAGGATGAAGAGGAACCAATCACTGCTAGAATGTGCAAGTATTGGAAAAACCATGCAATGGTTCTCTTAAACATTCTTAAAGACCACACACAAGAGAAGTGACTTGGTGGTCAGCAAAACAGGAAATGTTCAAGTTTTGCAAGGATGCCATTGCATACTTTTTGCAGTGGTTGATTTTGCTGCTGATGGTGGTGTCTGGCCACCTGGTGTTAAACTATTTCCTCAGCAACTCCTCGAAACCTTTCATCAACATGGAGCCAGTTCATTAGTATCCTCAGCCAAATCTTCTCCAAATGTGCACTTTGGGCAAATTGTGGTTCATTTGTTCAACCTCGTGCTTCAATCATACTAGAAACCTTAGTAGTTACAGCTTTTCCCATTCTATCCATTGTTCCCAGGGCTTTGGATGAAGCCAACTTCAGAAAGTCAAGCCTTGTACTCTCACTTCTCGGGCCTAGTCGCGCCAACGCTTGAACCACCTCTCTCATTTTTGGTCTCTTCCTTGCTTCTAATTCAACACATTGTGTTGCAATTAGAGCCATTGCTCTCAGTTCATTAAGGTTACAGGACCCTTCCAGACGAGGATCTAGAAGCTCAAGCCATACTTCCCTTCCCTCATTGGCCATCAATAACTGCAAGCATAATGGACATACAAGAAAAAGCATGTAGATCTTTTAAGTTCATTATAACCATTTAAATTTTTTTTACAATTGGATACCTCATTTACCTGTTCAACTGACTCCATGAGGCCACCTTTAGGGCTCTTTCCAGATATAATTTCAAATAACAGTACTCCAAAGCTATAAACATCACTTCTGTAAGTCAAACTGTTTGTAGTTATGTACTCTGGATCAAGATAACCATACGTGCCCCGGATGCCAGAAGCTGGCATTTCTGATTCAGCTTCCTTAGACAATCCAAAATCTGCTACCTGTATAGCATTGACTGATATCAGCGAACACCACCACTCAATTTGCAGATAGAGTAAGATTTAGGCTTACAAGTCTTGGCACTGCAACGATTTGAACCATACCCTAGCAGCCATAAAGAAGTCTAGCAGAATATTTGATGCCTTAATATCACGATGAATAACCGGTGGTGTTGCCTGCATCCCACAATATTAAGTATGCAAGCCAAAAATGTATGGAGCCAAATTTCGTGTAGTTCAGTATTACCCCATCATGCAGGTACTCGATGCCCCTTGCTATATCATGTGCTATGGACACTCGTTGACCCCAACTAAGAACTTCAGAATTTGGATCTAAACAACCAAAACTAGAACCATAAGATTAGGATCATTTGTAGTTTAACAAATCTTTTGGCTGCTAATAGTTTAACCTCAACAATGCAAAAGAGCAAAGTACATATATATCATATCTAAGAAACTAGTTACACTGCAGAAAAAGGCGTTTGGTTACTTTTCATGGAAGAGGTTAGCTATGACAGGACTGCCAGAGGAAAGAAATGAATGATACGGCTTCTCTTTCCATAGGATCTGAAAACAATATCACAGCCCAAGTAACCCCAGGTTCAAAACCCTACCCATAAGCAGGAAAATATTTATGGACTGGCGGAGAAAGGAAATGAAAGCTACCTTTTCTCTTTCCATAGGGTATGAAACCAATATCAGAGTCCAAGTAACCCCAGGTTCAAACCCTCCCCATAAGCAGGAAAACATTTATTTGCTCACACTATTTTCACTTGCAATCTTTTTCTTTTTTTCTGTGACGTATTAATTAAAGAAAGAAAATATTTGCAAAGGGCCTTCCAGCCTACCAAGCAGACTCAAAGAGAGGTAGAAAACAACCCAAGAAGCCACAAAGCTACAATGACAAGAGAACAGAATCACAAAGTGGGCACAACCAGGGTGGGACGGATGATCTCCATCCATGGAACACCCACATAACCAGAGATATCTGATGCTGAATCAAAAAATGGATGCATTGCACGTCCTCCAAATGTGCCAGAGACCAATCCAATCCAGGAAATGTAAAAGAGAGGGATGCTCCACCTATAAAACAGCTGCCGATGGCATCTTGCCCAAAACCAGGAATGAACAACTGTACGCTCCCATGTCATTGGAGTCCACACTTGAGAAATGAAACCCCAGACCTATTAAGCCATTGGGAAGGAAATAAAGAGATAAGTAGGAGTCTCATTACATGTGATACAAAAGATGAATCTATTATGGGAGATCTGTGGTGGTGTAGCACATCACTGATGGGAAGACCCCTTATAAGAAGCCTCGAGATAAAGACTTTCCCCTAGTGATCCCAAAGGTGATGGCCTAACGGTTAGCACTTGGGCGCAAGGTTGTGGGTTCAGGTCTCGATGGGTGCATCACTTGGTTGGACACCTCTGTTCACATGGTGTGTTTGTGGAAGTCTGGGCTCTTGCCCACTCAAACACTCGGTTGGTCCTCCACCAAGCCAGTCTGATAAAGCTCCACTATTCATTCTGCTTGAGAGCTATCGTATCTGTACATAGAAAATACTAGCATGGCTCTTGCTCACTCTCTTGGCTAATATTTGGAGGGGAGGTGCCCCGCCCTTGTGGGTGTTCAGGTCTATGTGTCTTATCCCAAGGGGATAAAAAAGACTTTAATATCCCCAGAAGACCAAATCTTGGTTTACTTTCTCAATCACCTATCCCATGTTCTCAATCATCGTGTGATAAACAATCAGCCAATCAGGTTTATCACTTGCACCCTTTAACCAACCTCCTCCTTGCCACTCTTTTCAGTGTCGTGCAATTAGTCCTATTCTTTTTCTCCCAGCCTGTCCTGCCCTTTCTGCAAGTATTTTAATTGCCTTGAAGGACTCAACAAAAAAACAGTCACACTTGCACAGAAATGCTAATCCAAAATGAAAGCCATGCAGTGTACCCAATGATCATAAGCAAGAAACAAACAGCCACAGTCAAGGAATGCACTGCCAGCTACTCACAGACAGAAAAATTGGGGAGCAACATACTACCATATCTTTGAAAGCCATGCTCAACATGAGATACTACCATATTTCTGAAAGCCATGCTCAATGTGAAATGCTCATGATGAAATTTTCTTTACAGATATGGCAGCTATCCTTGAGAAATACCTTATTTAAGTTGCAAATGGCTTGTTCGTCAAATGATACAATATCTTCGCATAAAAGGAATTGAAAACTGAAGACAAGGACCTTTTCTGTAACCCTGATCTTCTCAGATTCAGCTTTGATTCCAGTTCCCCAGTAGGAGACTTTGGTGGAGTTTCCGTTGCTCCATTAGTGGACATCTTAATGCTTTAGCTTCCATTTTGAAGTCCCACTTGTGGCAAGAATAGTTTATTGTGACTGTCTGCTGTGTTTCCAGTAAAGTTGATAGCAGCCAGCAATGCCAAATCCTCACCATAAGCACACTGAGTAGCAGAGCCCCAAGCCTATACAGAGGTCCAAACTGGGCATTACAGAGGCCCACCACTTGAAGAGGTAATAGTGGGAAAATGGATCCCAAAACAAGCCAGATGACCCACCACTCTTTACGTACGGCACAAGGTAGAGGAGGAAGATAAAAGTTTCCGGCCCACAATACCCAACATTGGCATGAATACAGCATCTCCCCTGTCCAGGCACTTTCCAATCCTTCCACAAAGATTTCATGCTTGATTGCAGCTATTGCAAGGGGTCATGGACTATACTCAAAAACAGTGAGGAAGACAATGAGCGAAGAGACTAGTCTCTGCATTGAGTATTTGGCATAGCTTGAATGGGCCAAGTTGGACAAGGTCAGATGGGCAAGGAGAAAGGGATAGAGGTCTGACACTGCCTCTCTAGATAGTAGATACCCTCTCAGAGCAAATCACTTGGAGGGATCAGATGGCCATTCATCACGTGCATCACTTGAACCATGGACCAGCTGGTGGCCATGTCAGATGATACATGCCAATATCATGAAGCACCAAAAGATGATACCTTGGCAACCAGCGTGGGGTATTAAGAGATCTGAGAGATGTTGGATAGCAGGATTTCCTGAAACATCTGGAAATCTAGCTAGTTTAGCACAGCCATCCAAACATTGGTAGACGTATGGTGGGAGGTCCATGACTATCTCCAAAGGCGCTTCAAATGATGGGGGACAGAGATTTCTAATCATCGAATCTGTGTGAATGATATTGTGAACTCCATGAAGGAATGCGACAGTTCAATACACAGGAGAAGAGGACTTTCTTCATAATGATCAGCAACTCTATGATGGATAGTGAGTTCTTAACTACTATAATTAGTATTGGATACAGCACAAGACTGGCCAAGTCCTTCTAGCCAAGTTCATTTGACAAAAAAGTAGTTCTCAAAACAATAATCAAATAGCCATCTATTTCATTCAACAACGCTACATGTATTATATTCCAAGGAGACAAGTAGATTGGAATAACAAGCCATCGAATGCAAGAGTAGGCCACAGATGCATCACGAATAAGGTGCAAGCACACAGAGGGCAAGCTCCACAACTGCCCGAAAAGAGACCTATTGTGCTACTATCTGAATAGATTTTGGGGATGGCAATGCAAGGAGGCGAATTATCGTCACAAGGACAGAGCGTCTACTAGCGTATAACACAACAGTGCAACAAGAAAATGCTGGGCTCCGATGTCTTGTCGATGATTTAAGAATGCAAATTGAACAAATGCAAGGAGGCGCAATTGCTTCCAATAATCTGTCAAAGTCAAGCTCTAGCAATAGCTCGTTTGACAGATTCACTCTATCTAATTTTGAAAACTTGTAAACACAATACTATGTAACAATGCAGTGCTATAATCAAAAAGAGTTTTATCAATGAATAAGCTTAATTATTGTAGAGTTGTATTTTGAGAATTATTGATTATAGCTTTTCTATTGTGTTCATCATATACAATGCGTACTAGTATGCTATGTGTACGATCCTTTCCACATATCAATTATAATTTTTGTGATGATCTTTGTTGATGGCTTGTGCAGAGTATCTAGTAGAAGAAGTTCATGGCCCTTACAAGGTCAATCAGAGTGCAAGGCCCTTCCTAAATGCCTTCCAATTAAGTCCTTGATTGTTTGTAGAATGCCATCCTTTAACACCCTTCCACCAACCCCCACTTTACTGCCTCCTTTCACTCTAGTACGGCTGTGATGGGCATACCCCTCACTACCTTCAAACACTCACAAACCCCCCACACAACCTTTCAAATGCAAGGATATCCATCCTCTCCTTATGGTCTATCGTCACACATTCCTTGGGTCACTCTTACGCAAGAATTTTCAACTTCTGCTCCTCATGTCCCTATCCCTCCACCTTGGGCTTCTCATGTGGTTACCATGCCCATACCCAATTCACCCATGCCCACCTTTGGAGCCACTGTGCACACTTCTCATATGCATGGTGGGCACTCTGGGATTCCTTCCTTCGTGTACTCCACTCCCCCACCCTATCCCCCCTATTCACCCTATCCCCATTACACACCTTCTCCATCTCTTAGCACTACCACTCATATTGCAACGACAAAAAATGCATTCATGGATAAGACTTGTTTTAACGGGTTGAATTTCACCACTTGGTCAAACTTCATGCAACAAGTGCTTGAATCTCAGGGACTTTGGGACCTCATTGTTGGTGTCTATGTCACAGACCCTCAATTAGCTCACCCTGATCATATCCGCCAATGGAGAGCCCGCAATGCCACAACCAATGTTGAGTTGATACAAGGGTTGCTTCCTAAATTCCACTCTTAAATACAGCATTTTTCCCTTGCATCTGAGCGTTGGAGGCATCTCATTGACCACTATGCGGCTCAAGATCGCACTCGACGTATCAATATCAATTTTAAGTTTCAAGAGTTTTCCATTAAGAAAGGGGATGATCTAAAAGTCAAGTTGGACATTCTTCTTGAACAAGTTGCCCGACAAACACTTCCATTTGTTTAGCTAAAATATGCATTACTTGCTGATTAGCCTCTTAAACAGCCCCAAAACACACTAAAATTTCTCTTTTAGAGTAAAACCCTAAAACGGAGAGTGGTTCGAGAGAGTTCAGTGGAAACCCTAAAACGGGGGGCGGTTCGAGAGAGTTTAGTGGAAACCCTAATTTTTGGGGGTGCCCTTCCACATCTATAAATAGACAGGCTGCCCCCATTTAGCTATCATCCTTGTTTGCAGGTTACACTAGCCCACACACCCTCTGCTGCTGTTGGCACCCAGTTTCCAGCCTGCAGCCCGCCTCCATCTGCTGTCCAGCCATCATCGACTGTAGCCACATTATCTTCAACCTGTCCATTGCTGTAGGCAACAACTCTCAGCTGCTAGCGATTGCTCCAGACTGTCCCAGACTACTGTTCAGCCTGCTGTCCATCATCTCCAAGGTCAGCCAGCCTGCGTTTTCAGCATTGCAGGCCCTAACACTCTCAGACACTGTTTCAGCCTGCTGATTACAGCAGACTGTGCACAGTTTCCAGCCTCCGATTGATGGTACACTGTTGCGTTTACTAGTTTCCAGCCTCCAGACTGCTGCGTTTTGGTGACCAGCTTGCTGCCATTCTCTATTCAGCACTCCTACACTCCGACTGGTGGTCACAGACTTGGGATCTGTCTTCGGTGGACGTCACACTCCGACATTGCTTTGCCCTTGAGCACACTATACACTCTTACATTCATTTACAGCATTCATTCACTTCAGAGTTGTGTTCTCTCTCTCCCTTCTTCTATTTGTGTTTGAGTTTTTGTGTTTGAGTTTTGAGTTTTGCGTTTAGGGTTTGAGTTTTGCCCTCTATGTCTGTGTCTGTCTCTTTGTGTTTCTGTCATGGTCGTACACTCTGTGTGTCCTCAGTGCAAGCCCTAGTAGTTTCCTTCACATGGTATCAGAGCCGGTGCTCTTGTAAAGAGTATCCTGCGGATATTGTGGAGAGCTAGTCTTTGTGTGAGGCACACAATACGACTCGTAACCGAATCACAATGTCCCAAACACCTTCTCCAATTCCTATGATGTCTTATTAGGCTTCTCCATCATTTGAGGCCCTGAGACGGCATTATGGACTCAGTGAGGAGGACGACACTCCACCTTCACCAGATTTCACTAACATGACAGAGGAGGACTTTGAGGAGTACTATTGCAACAAGTATGGTGATGTTTACACCCCTCCTACCAATTTTGCTACCACATCCGGACCGGTTGGTGAGACTGGCCACCTCTCCGATCATGGAGGACATACAAAATTTGAAACGTCTAGCGATCCATCTTCATCATCTCAGCCAGGCCCAATGTCAGGTTTGTACAATTCTTTTGTGTTGCATGAATTAAAAACCCCGCCTGTTTCTTCTTTTGAGGTACAGGATCCAGATGGCTTTGCGTATGTGAACTTCAATAGAGGGGGCTCACGAAGTAGACGAAATTCAGGTACATCTACAACTTTTGTTTCATTTGAGCATATCGCACACACTTCTCACTTCCCTCCCATCCCACCTCTTCTATATCACACCTCTCATCATCTTTCCAAAACCTTGGATTACACTCCACATCTGCATCACACACCCTAGGGGTTGGATCTTCCATCTCCGCTCCTAGCACCTTTCCCTTCTCCACCCCATTCTCTACCTCTTTGCACCATGGTACTTCGTTAGGGGGAATGCCACCCTTTAACACAGTGCCTCTCACCATTCAGCATATGAGCACACCCATAACTCCTGGGACGACTGTGATGGGCATCCCCCTCACTATCCCCAGCTTCACATCTACCATGACCACTCATATGCAGGGGTTTCCATCCTCAGCTTATGGTGCGTCTTCACACTCTCCTTGGGTTACACCTACGCATGGATTTCCATCCTCTACTCACCGTGTTCCCGTCCCACCTCCTTGGGTTCCTCATGTGGCTCCCATGCCTAGTCAACCCATCCCTACCTATGGATCCACCTTGCACACTACATGCATGCCTGGTGGGCACTCTGGAGCCCATTCCCAAGTGTACTCCACTCCCCCATCCTACCCACACTACACTTTTTCACACTATCCATCTCCGAGCACTACCACTCCTGTTGCAATGGCCAAGAATGCCTTCACGGATAAGACACGTTTTAACGGGTCAAATTTCACCACTTGGTCTAATTTCATGCAACAAGTGCTTGAGTCTCAGGGTCTTTGGGACCTCGTCATTGGTCTAGAGCCTATGCCGGACCCTCGACTAGCTCACCCTAATTACATCCATCAATGGAGAGCCCGCAATGCCAGAGCCAATGTTGAGCTGATATAGGGATTGCTTCCTGAGTTTCACTCTCAGTTGTAGCACTTTCCACTCACGTCAGAGCGTTGGAGTCACCTTCTCGACCGCTATGTGGCCCGTGATCGTACTCGGCGCATCAATCTCGACTTTAAGCTTCAAGAGTTTTCTATTAAGCAAGGGGATGATCTGAAAGTCAAGCTGGCTGAATATAGGCGGTTACTTGCCGAGTTCGCCACTACTGGCTCTCCAAAGTCAGATGACGATCAAGTTACATTCTTCTTGAATAAGTTGCTCAACAAGTACTTCAATTTCATTCAACACATCATCTCCCAACCTACATTGCCAACCTTCTATGAGTTTGAGTGTCAGTTCTTGCGTTACACGAGGCTGTATGATCAAGTCCACAAAAACTCCTCATCACAGCCTTATTTAGAGCAGAGGGGGTTGGTTGCCTCTTCTTCGGGAGGGACAACCACTAGTGGCAAGAACTCGCTAGATGCGAAGGCAAGCCAATCAGAGGGTGACTCCTCTTCCTCAGATGGAACCAAAGAATCTAGACCTATCTGGCAGCAACTCCCTAAGAAAAACCGGTTTTACACACATTGCCAGAGAGCAGGCCATGTGGACAAGGAGTGTTGCTCCAAGGCCCAAGGTCTTCCACCTAAAAAGCCTCCGCAAACCACTACGACTACACAGTCCAGTGGGGTTACGCCTTCCGCTCCTACTTCATCTGCTCCTTCAGCACCTGTCATTGCTCCTGGACGTGTGGCTCAAGTACAGCCTCAGCAACCCATCTCTTTTACTACCCTTGAGGGATTGACTGATTGGTCTGCAAGTTTTGATCCCGTTGCACTTCATGCATCTATCTCACCTTCCTCCCCACCTTGTCAGGCGTTGCCTTGGCAGAGCCCTGCTACTGGACGTACGCAATGGTGGCCACCTTCTTAGACTCGCATGTCTCTAGGTCCTTTCGGATACCCTAGGTCAGTCTAGGATTCATTTTTCGCACTCTTAGAGTTGGGCCCATAGAATTCATTGTCCTTAGCTTTTCCATTCTTTTCACTTCCGCTGCATTTACTCACACACATACACATTCATTGCATTTATTTTGAGTTAGATTTCCTTTTTGTTATGTTTTGCTTTGGAGCATCTCACCATAACCTCTGTGTTTGCAAATTCTCATCTCTTTTGCAGGGTTTGTCTTTTAGTGCAGGGCTAACTTACAAATTGCTTTGGTCTCACCTGGGCTAGAGACTTGGGGATGCGCACCGTTCCTTTCATGGTTTCATCATCCTAGGAGTGCTTGCTCTTCTTCCAACATGGCAGTTTCCCCTCCCGAGGCAGATCGTGCAGCATCTCTCTCAATGCTATCATGGCGGTGACTTTTACCTTGCTCTTCTAGCGGGGTGTTTCATCCACTTCATCTTCTTTCATTCCTTATGGTTCTCGGCACCATATGAAGACCGACATCAGGCTCCTCTTCCTTCTTCGGCATCTACATCTAGGATGAGAGGAGGTTCCTACCCTTCTTGGTATTCTACAAGCTTCAACACTTTGTCTTCGACATCGGCTTCTTTCCCCTATTGTACCTTACCCTTTGCATTGCATGATTACATCATCCTTGTACTAGGACGCTTAGGCAAGGGAACCATTTCCCCACGACGAACACTGTCCAAGTGGCATCTGCTGCTTAGCATACATGTAGCATACTTTGCATCTGATTGTGCAGAGCACCACTTGCGCAGATCCTAAGCTGTTTCCAACAGCGGCTGTTGTTACCACACCACCATCCTTCTTCATCACATGAATACCTCATCACCTATTTTTCCTCGTCATCGGCACCCTGAGTGAATGGATTAGCTTGTACTGTTTTGTGATGTGTTGGATGTACCCTCCCTACTCCCATCTTCTGGGTCACTTTTACTCAATCGGCCGCATCCCATCAACTTTACTTCACTTTTTTTTAATTTTAAATTCCATGTTGTTCCATCCACCTTTGTAGGGCTTGGTAGGCCATTGGACAACCAACGTGCACCCTTTGTCTGATGCCCTGTCCTCTCTGGGGTCACTACTCGGATTCCCTTGGTAAGATAACCATCGTCTCTGTAGTCTTAGTAGGCCACTGGGCAACCGACGTGCACCCTTTGTCCGATGCCTTGGTTGCTTTGGGGTGGGACGCCTTGGGGTACAGAAACATCACAATGGTTGGCCTAACCTTTCAGCTCAGTTTTGGGCCTGAGAGGGGTTGTTGAGCTAAAATATACATTACTTGCTGATTAGCCTCTTAAACAACCTCAAAACACACAAAAAATGCTCTTTTAGAGTAAAACTCTAAAACAGGGAGCGGTTCGAGAGAGTTCAGTGGAAACCCTAAAACAGGGAGCAGTTCAAGAGAGTTTAGTGGAAACCCTAATTTTTGGGGCACCCTTCCACATTTATAAATAGACAAGTTGCCCCCATTCAGCTATCATCCTTGTTTGCAAGTTACACCAATCCACACATCCTCTGCTGCTGTTGGCGCCCAATTTCCAGCCTGCAGCCTGCCTCCATCTGCTGTCCAACCATCATGGACTACAGCCACATTATCTTCAGCCTGTCCATTGCTGTAGGCGACAGCTCTCAACTGCTGGTGACTGCTCCAGACCGTCCCAGACTGCTGTTCAGCCTGCTATCCATCATCTCCAGGGTCAGCCAACCTACGTTTTCAGCATTGCAGGCCCTAACACTCTCAGACACTGTTTCAGCCTGCTGTTTACAGCAGACTGTGTTTACAACAGATTGTGCACAATTTCCAACCTCCGATCGGTGATACACTGCTGCGTTTACCAGTTTCCAGACTCTGATCGGTGGTACATTGCTGCGTTTACCAGTTTCCAGCCTCCAGACTGCTGCATTTTGGTGACTAGCCTGCTGCCATTCACTATTCAACACTCCGACTGGTGGTCACAGACATGGGATCTATCTTCGGTGGACGTCACACTCCAACATTGCTCTGCCCTTGAGCACACTGTACACTCTTACATTCATTTACAGCATTCATTCACTTCAGAGTTGTGTTCTCTCTCTCTTCTTCTGTTTGTGTTTGAGTTTTGAGTTTTGCATTTAGGATTTGAGTTTTTGAGTTTTGCGTTTAGGGTTTGAGTTTTGCCCTCTGTGTCTGTGTCTCTCTCTTTGTGTTTTTGTCATGGTCGTACACTCTATGTGTCCTCAGTGCAAACCCTAGCAGTTTCCTTCACACGCCTCCCACTACTGCTCCATCTATCCTAGCGGCTACTAGACATGTAATACACAGACAGCCTCAATTATCTCCTTCACTACTCCTGAAGAATTGGCTTATTGGTTTGCTAGTGGCTCACATATTGTACTTTACGCATCCATTCCTAGGACATCCATTGCACCTCCTAAGACCACTTCCCCACCTCGCCGTACGCGATGGTGGCCACACACTTAGCCTTTCCCTTTTTAGACTTCCACTGCATACTTACATACTCATCACATTGCACTTAGCGTTGCTTTCTTTTATTTTCAATTTATGTTTTTTGGAGCATTTCACTACTCACCTCTATGCTCGCAAAATTTTTCTCTTTTGCAAGGTTTTGTATTTTAGTGTAGGGCTAACATACAAGCTTACACCAATCCTTCTCAGCTAAAGAGAGGAGATGCACGCCGTTCCTTTCATGGTTCCATCTAGTTGGAGTTTTGCTCTTTTACCAGCATGAAGGCTTCCCCTCCCGCGGTGGATCATGCAATATCTCTCTTGATGCTATCATGGCGGTGACTTTTATCCTTGCTCTTCCAATAGGGATGCTTCATAATTTTCATCCACATGGTTCCTGGCACTACACAAAGACCAATATCCTCAAGTTCCTCTTGCTTCTTCGGCATCGACATTGAGGTCGAGGGTTCCTACCCTTCTTAGTATTCTACAAGTTTCGCCACTTGTCCTCAACATCGGCATTCCCCCCCGTTGTACCTTCCCCTATGCATTCCATGATTTCATAATCTTTGTACTAGGGCGATTGGGCAACTGCATTATTTTCCCACAAGGGACACTGCCCAAGTGGCACCTTTTGCATAAGCATTCTTCAACATGTAGCATACTATGCATCCCATTGTGCAAAGCACCACCAAACGGATCCTAAGTTATTTCTTCTAGCAAATTACACCACCATCCGTCTTCCCACGATACTTCATTACCTTTCCCTCATCGTCGACATCCTTAAGTGGTTGGGTCAAGTTGTACTCTTTTGTGATGTGTTGGGTGTACCATCCCTACTCCCATCTTCTGGGTCACTATTAATTAATTGGCCACCACCCCTAAAATTAACTTTTCACAAAAAGAAAAACAAATAAACAAAAAAAAGTTCTATGTGGTTCCATCCGCCTTTGTAGGGCTTGGTAGGCTACTGGCCAATTGACGTGCATCCTTTGTCCAATGCCCTATCCTCTCTGGGGCGACTACTTGGACTCCCTTGGTAAGATAACCATCGCCTTTCTAGTCTTGGTAGGCCACTAGGCAACCAACGTGCACCCTTTGTCCGATGCCCTGGCTGCTTTGGGGTGGATGCCTTGGGGCAAACATTGCCGGCCTTCCCTTTTAGGCTCAGTTTTAGACCTTAGAGGAGGTGTTGAGCTAAAACACACTTTATAGCTGACTAGTATTTTTTAACAACCCCAAAACATGCTTAATTAATGAAAAACGCAAATTTGGTATGCAATTTGAGAGAGTTTCGGTGGTTCCCCAAAACTCTAATTTTTGGGGGTACCCTTCAACATCTATAAGTAGCCTCTCTAGGGTGGCCCTTTTAACCATTGCCTTTGTGGTCTTGGTAGGTTCTTGGGCAGCCATGGTACACCCTTGGATCAATGCCTTGGCTACTTTGGGGTGCGATGCCTTGGAGTATTATGAGCTAGGCTATGCTTGCAGCCCTTCTTGAACTAGTTTTTTGCGTGAGAGGGGTGCTAAGCTAAGACAAGTGAATTACCAGTTAAACAAGGCGAATTACCTGCTAGACCTTCATTAGCTCTCCTAAACAACACCAAAACTCCATTTATACCAAAGTTTTTGTGTCCCATAAGCAAACATCCAAACTTTTGGGAGGATCTATAAAGATATGCTAGGGTTTGCACTGAGGAAACACAGCATGTACGACCAAGACTGAAACACAAAGACGTAGACAGAGACAAGCGAAACTCAAACGCAAAACTCAAACACAGAGACAAACACAAAGAGAAGAAACTCTGAAGTGAATGAATGCTCTAAATGATTGTAAGAGTGTATAGAATGCTCAAGGGTAAAGCAATGCAGTGTTGGAGAGTGACATCCAGTGGAGACGAATTCCAAGTGCAGTAATCACTAGTTGGACATGAGAGAGTGCCGAGACAAAGAATTATTAGACGACAATAGGAGAGGTGTTTGCTTGTTGGATAGCAAAAACGTAGGTACTGCGGTAGTCGCTCAGTGGGAGAGATGGTAGTAGCTTGTCACTTGGCACGAGATGCTGAAAACATAAGTTGATCAGGTGCTATGATGATGCAATAGATGGACACCTTGCAACAAGGTGATGGTTGAAAATAGGCCGTCTAGGGCTCGATGGTGATGGGATGTAGTCAGTGATGGCTGGACAATAGATGGTAGGTGGTTGATAGCTGAAATCTACACAGTAGAGTGAGAAACTTGCACCAGAGGATGAGACTAATGGTGGGCAGCCTGTTAGACAAAGGATTCTTGTCAATTGCCCAATGGCCTACGAGGAACTATAAAGGCAATGAAACCACTTTGAACTTTCTTTTCTTTAAAAAAAAAAGGCAAATTTGTGCCCATGGGAGAAATAAAGGGATGGTTAGATCCAACATCACTATCAAAAAGACGATCCCAACCACTCACCAAGGTGTCAATGATGAGGAAAATAGAGAGGTATATGCCGTATGCTACCAAAGGATGTACTACCATAGAGACTACCATACATGAGATGATTTGGTTCTACTCCAACAAATTTCTAAAGCGTAAAAGTAAGCTGATATGAGAATGACAAGGTCCAAGGTGATCGAAATCCTTCCCCAAGGAGCCATCTAGTTGAACACCTTAGCAAGTGATCTCTTGCCTCTTGTTTGTAGTTTCAGGCTAAATAGATGCACTCTCCCTTCTCTCAGAAAACCCATTGCATCCTCACCTATCATCATCTCTACCACTCGCAAACTCTTCCCTCTAAGTTCACCATGGTCATCCCCAATAGATCCTCAATACTTGTAACCACCATTAGAGCCACCTCAACCAAGCATTTCTCTTTTGTTCCAACACACCCTTGGGAGTCAGCACAGCTGGCCCTCAAAGCCCCTCTAGCACACCATTGGCATTCCAGCAATGGACATTTTCCATTCATCTCTGCTCCAGCTCACCTTCACTCCGCTTGAGCTCATGCATTCTACATCTCTCATCCCAGTAGCCCTCAACACTACTCCAACTCCCCCTCTCTGCCTTGTGCATTATTTTAGAGGGGAAAAAACTGTCTCAACCCTCCACTCATTCTCTCTCACTCTTAACTTCCCCCTTTGTATTCCTTTAAAAGGGGGAAAAAAAAAACAAAACAAAGAAGAAAAAGCTGAACAAAGAAGCAGCCCGCCGCACCATTGTCTCCCCCTCACCCTCCTCTCACTCACCCTTCCTCACTTGCCCCACCCCTCACACACTCATCCTCCCTCACCAACCACCCACACTTGCCCTCCTGCCAAAATTAGCTCGATCATCACCTCATCCTCATCCACATGCCACAGGGACATGATTTATTTTGGCAGTCTCTGATGTTAGGTCCAGGAAAATCATGCAAGTTGTGCAAGTTCATCAATAATTAAAAAGTTAACTAAAAACATAGTTAGTTAATGTGTAAATTTGGTGCACACATAATTAATTTCTCACAAATAATTTAAGCCAGATTTTTTATTCCAAATGAAAAATGAATTTAATAAATTATGAGGCTGAATATTTGAATTATAATATGTAATTTACTTATTCTTTTGGAAAGTTGTGTTAACAAGTTAATGCAGGGAAAAACTAGAAAACACAAAAGAAAATGTAGAACATAGCTTTTCCAGTGCTAGAGTTCACCATAAATGAGGCGTGGTTGTCCGAGAGACATCCATGACCACTAGAAGTAAATCATCACCTGCAGAAGTTGA
This sequence comes from Lygodium microphyllum, assembly GCF_053477565.2. Lineage (NCBI taxonomy): Eukaryota > Viridiplantae > Streptophyta > Polypodiopsida > Schizaeales > Lygodiaceae > Lygodium > Lygodium microphyllum. The sequence continues at coordinate 68,122,888 of NC_141159.1, read as the reverse complement.
TCAAGAGCACTCTACTACTATTCGTGCTGATATAGGGCTTTGCATCACCAAAACCAGCCTGGGTGCAGCTGTCTATGGCTCAGCACAGCTGAAACCATCTTGGGCGAAGCCATAGAAGACAGGAGGGATCTGTTTCTAGGTCACGCCAGAGCTGTTCAGACCTGGGTGGAGCTGATCACAGTTGGAGGATGGCAAATACAGCAAGGCAAAGGCCGTCCAAGCCATTGCAGAACTTCCTTTGACTAGACATGGCAGTTTCTGTTCTGATAGAGCAGTTCCATAGCTTAATGACGTCGATATCAGCCTAGGCAGAGTTGTCCAAGGCTCAGTGAAGCTCAAATCAACCTGAGTGAAGCTGTATGCAGTAGAGGAGGCTGTTCTGGAGCTTTTTGAGCAGTTTCAAGACTGTTTCTAGTAGTTTTGCTGAGGTTCAAGGCTTCTTGGATACATCTATCCCGAAGATTTTGTGAGTCAAGCTTAGTGCAATTGACAGGTTTGCTTAGCTTTCGACTACAGTGGAGACTTTTGCCCAGCTTATGAGGAATGCTAAGTTTGTTATATTGTCTGATTATTCTGACCTGGCAAAGGGGAGACAACAAACTACACCGATCCAGGATCTTAATGTGGCTGGGAGACAGCCCATTGAATTTCAATCTGCAGCTTGACAACCAACAATGGTACCACTAGTGAAAAGTGTTTCAATTCAACAATCTGCTTTTGTTTTGAGTATTGAGGTCAATAGACAAGGTAATAGTTGTTAAGTAATATGCATCAAGTATTTTCCTTTTTTCATGGTTTTCAGTGACCATTGGATGTGAGTCCTACAGGATCACCATACGCGAAGTAATAATGTGCAAGACCAGCCCAATCAAAGCTGTTTACAGTTGATGATGCTGTTTTGGAGCTTTTTAAGCAATTCCAGGATTGTTTCTAGCAGCTTTGCTGAGGTTTAGGGTTTTTCCAAGAAATCTTCTGTGACATATTTTGTCAGATCACTTTTTGGTACACAGCCGGCTTATATTTCCTTGAACATGTTGCTGCCCTCCTCTAGAGGTTTTGGACGTTCCCTAGAAACTGGCATATAGATTACCCTCTACATTTGGAGGTGTCTGAGAGGAACAGACATGTATGACAGTGGTAGCAATGGACAACATCTAGACAACTCCAAGAAAGGACGGAATGGCATGTCCAAGACTGGGTTTCACGAATTTCTTACTTCTGTTAATATGGCACTTTTTTGGTGCAAAACTCATAATGCATGGATAATCTGTTCAGTCTTTAATAAACTGACTCCAGTTTATATTACGCTAATCTAGGTAGGGCATAAAGTGGCCCCATACCATAGAAACTGAAGTGCTGCCCAAGAAAGTGGCCAACACAATCTACAAACTGAGTTTGATGCCCAAATGTATTACAGTGTCAGAAGGTTGCACAAAATGCAGCTGACATCTCAACAGAATATTTCCAGGGTGCAATTTTCTCAACGATCTTCACATTTTTAAAGGCTTGAAAGTTCTAGTAGAGCTGATTGTTAGTGGTAGCTAAGGTCTCCAATAAAGCACATCAGATGGCATATGTAGAAATTCCAATTGAACCTCAGATATAATGTTCTAAATGATATGCAGTGTCCCCATCATCACCTCTGGATAGTGAAGACACCAAACGTGTTGCAATTAGAAAACAAAAAATGAGGACAGAAAAAACCGCTGTATCTTGGAAAACTGCCCCGCTGCTAATCAGCTCTGTCAAGGCTTTGTATGCTATGGATATGAGCATCATATCTCATGCCAATTTTTTAATCTCTTGCTTCTCTCCTCTTGGAAGAGGGTAAAATCAGCCCACCATGTAGCTCTATAGCAACCTCCCAAAGTCACAACTTCTTCAAAAGGCATTGCCTCTAGATCTATGTCCAATTTTAGATCGTCACTAGCCAGCCTGTTATAGATATATGATATAAAGAGGCACTAACTTAAAGTTCAAGCATGATGCTTACTCAATATACTCCACAATAAAATAAGAGTACCAACATTTGTAAAAAAAAACAGACTTCGAAATGCTGGTTCAATTTACCATGAAGTCTTGTCGCTAGACTTCCATTAGGCATATAATCATAGGCCAGTAGACGATGACCTCCTTCTGAGCAATATCCCACAAGGGTCACAAGATTTTTGTGATGCAGTCTGCCGAGTAGCATCACCTGTTGTTACAAAACTTACAAATTACATTCAAAAAGCCAGATATTAACTAATTGACAATAAGAAGATGACTTCTGACATAATCAAATTCTTACTTGCGAAGCGAAGGTTATGCTTTCAATCTCTTGTGTTATTTTAACAATCCTCAAGTCCAATTATTTTCTCAGCATCAATGTTTCCTTCCCCAACATTTTTTATTTCATTCATGTTCTTCATATCAGTAGATTACATTCTCGGAGAGAAGATTTTGTAAGATACAAGCCAAAAAGGGAATGCAGATCCAATGATTCATATGTGCTACGATAGTATTAATAGAAGAGTGAACCCTTCACTTCCAGTGTGCATGCATAGGTGGGCTGCTGGGGTCATGTGAGATGACAAAGACACAATGTTCAAGTCTAGAACCCCTTTGTGAATTGGCAATCTGCATATTCATGTTACCATAACCAGTTCAATTAGGATGCCACATAACATGCACCTCAATATCCATCCACAACCCAAGTAGCACCTTCTGCAAGTGAACATATTGCTCCTCTCAAGACTTATCCTAGACCAAGATATTGTCTACAAAAAAAATTATATGTTTCCCATGGAGAGGCTGCAGCACCTGAGTCATGAGGCTAGAAAAGTAAGGAACTACATTGGACAGCCCAAAAGGAAGCACCACAAACTCAAATAGGCCAAATCAGGTCTCAAAATGTAGTTATGGGAATATCCTTCAAAGTAATCATGATATGGTGATAGCTGGACTTTAGACCCCCAAGCTTGCTGAAAATCACTTCCTACTAGCTAATCCAATAGCTCATCTATCTACCTAGCAATAGCTTTATGGCGAGCTTGTTGAGTGCTGCAGTCAACACATAGGTGTGAGCTCCCGTCCTTTTTGTCCAGCAAGACCAGAGCATTTAAGGGGCTAGAACTGACCAAACCAGTCCCCACTCCAATAGGTCCTAAATTTGTGCTTGAAGTTCCTCGACCTCCTTGCTCATATGGTAGGGTGCCTTTGAGGGAGGTTCTACTCCTAGAAAGAGCTCAATCCTTAAGTCCTTAGGTCGACATGGGGGCAACTCCCAAAGTCACTCGTCCAAGAAGAAAGAGTCTGACTCCTATAACAATGTTCTATTAGCAGTGATATGCGTCATGCTTAGTAATCTCCTGCCTATGTACCTTAGTCTAAGTCGAGCAAGGACTTTTGGAGCTCTGACACTGTTTATCTATCATTTTACATGTTTTAGACACTTCAGATGGAAGTGACATCATTGCATTTCGTCTTTGGCATGGTGGTCATTTTGGTCATTTGCGTGGGATGACCTAGGCACCCACATTTTGGGATTGGCCTGTTTGTATACTCGTTGTGGCCTTAGTTTACGTATTTAGTGGCATGCCCCCCACTCCATTTAGTCATTATCCATCAGCCAGCCCTCCTCATTCTTCTATCTCATCCCCCTGTTTCCGTTCAATGCCCACATTGATACTCTGAGCTACATATTGAGGCTAACTATTGCAACCTTGTGTCATTCAATGCTTTGTCAATTTGTTCCTTCTTTCTCCGTATTTCATTCAATTTCCTTCTTCTCTATTCACTTCGTATTCACTTTCCTTTCCGCTGTGCACTCTCACATGGTATCATCGCCTTGTGGGAGCCAGAGTCAACTGAAGAGGAGCATCTATCCAGGCATTAGCTATTCTAAGTTGCTGCCTATCACCCTTAATGTTGAGCTATTGGTGACTGCTTCACCTATCACGAGGATGTAAAATTTAATTGCTTTGCTTAGCATTTGATTAAAAGTTAATCAAATGTGCTAATGTGAGGTGCAAGTTAATTGTTTCACAGTGTGGGACCCAGGATCCCGAGGTATCAATTAGTGCCAAAGACAAAAGTTATAATAAATTATGCTTGACAAGTAGTAGGTGGTACCCGGTGTCAAATTTGGGCCTAGACCAATTTATCGGGCACTAATGTCAGTGGTAATATTAGAGACTAGGCATTAATTAATTAATAAATTAATGCTAGTCTAAGAGTCAATTACTGCTTAGGGATACTTGGAAGACAAATTGGCTTGGGAAATTTAATTATTGGCTCGTGGAATTATTTTTCTAAGCACCAAAATAGCTATTGAATTAATTTTCGGAATTAATATTCTGAAAATTAATTCAATAAGCTGGACAATGCTAGAAAATGGAATTAGAAGGCTGCCACTTGGCAAAACTTGCCCATACAAGTGAAAAAAATGTTCTTAGGGGCTGGTGGAAGTCTATTCCAACCATTGTAAGAGAGAAGGCGGCTGTTAGAGAGCAGCCTCGTGATTTTCAGCCACACCAAGGATCAGTCCTACAAGCATGTGACAACACTTTGGAGCCCTCCAAGAGCAGGTAACAGAAGCCCAAGGTCCTCTGGTGCAGATGACAACATACAAGAGGGGGCAGCAGTCTTTCTAGTAGTCCTAAGCTATAGGTGATAGCTTCCATAGCTATTAGAGCAGGGCAGCAGTAGCTTTTATGTGTTTCTCACAATGAAACTCTAAAATTTCTCTCTCTATAGCATTCTCTCTTATCCCCCACCCATTTCTCAAGTTATCTTAGCATTTTCTAGCTGTTTGAACCATCAGAGGAAGAGATTTCAATCAATCTTTGCTGTAAATCCTAATTAATTTACAGCAGAAATTAGGGTTTGACAACCATCTCGGGATGCATGCTTAGAATTGAGGACCTAGGACTTAAATTCCAACACCTAAAATTGAGAAATTTTAGGGAGATTCAAGAGGCCAAGCAGCCAATATCAAATTTGAGACTAAATTTATCTTTCAAGGAGCAAGGTGAAGGCCTAAACCAAAAGGCAAATTGATTTGGAGACTTGCTAGTCAGCTTTGACAACAAGAGGTACTTGGAGTAGCAGAGAGGGACAGAGGATCTCAGTTGTACTCCATCCATTTGCAATAAAAGTTAAAGAAATACTACAAGGGGTGCTAGTTTTGGGGCCGACATGCTGTCCAATGTCCAAGATTATGTGGTAAAGTGTGCATTTCAGTTTTGTGAATTTGTTACTTGTTGTAATTAAGAGCTTAATCAAGTTTCACCACCCTTGTCAAACAGGAAGGCTAGTTTCATGGTTCCATTACTGGGATACCATCAATTCCCTCGAATCGGCAGGCCCGAAGCACTTGATCGAAGGTCAAAAGCCTTGCTCTAGTGCTGAAATTGTATTCAGTTGAGCATTACAACAAGAATGTCTTCAAATAGTGAGGTGGGATCAAGCAAGGATAATGCTCTCATTCTAAAAATTCACAGTGTTGGAGAAAATGCAATGTCTGATCTTGGACAAGGCACGCAACATGGGCAGCAAGCTGAGAATGAGGAAATTGGACAAGAGGTGGATCCTTCTAGGTCTCTTGAAGCTGATGACCAATATGAGGAAGAGGAATTTGATAACCAGTTTAAGGATCAGCTAAGGATAGCAGCTGAAATGTTTATGCAATTGGCAAATGATCCTCAATTCATGCACTTTTTGAACCCCTTAAAGAAGGGCACCAAAGGCAAGAGGAGAAAATTGTCTTCATTTGCTATATAGCAGCACACCATAAAGAAGACTCTAAGGGCTCTTACCTGTAGAATTGACTGATGTCAAAATTTCTCCACAAAAAAATGAAATAGCCTACGCAATACTAGTAGTGCAAATGGAAGCCAAAATGAGCCTGAATCAAAAATCTAATGGCGCCAAACCCTAAGGGCCAATCGTAGTATTTGTTGTCCTACGAACACTTATCAAATCTAGTCCCAACTTGAGGAAATCAAGTGGAGGGTGTTGACAACTCAACCCAAGAGGTCAAAGCCCGCTTTGATAGTTGGATTTAGGGTTGCAAGAAAGCAAGTGCAGAGCTTGGAAAAGAAGAAGCTTGAGAGAGCACAACTCAAAACTATATTGAGGAGTATCAATACAAAAGATTTACAAACCAGTAGTACCTTGAGCAACTTAATAAGCAAGATCTTGTTTTTGTACTTGAGCTCTCTTCTCCCTCTTGTGCACACATCTCCATGTTGCCACTCTGATATTTCAACATGGTATGAGAGCCATCTCTAATCCACTTAGCTTCCTCTAACTCCATCTTGATCTAAGTGCACATGAGTGTGTGGTTTCTTCCTAAAGAGGGCAAAAAGTGCCCCCATGTTATTTAGGATTCCACCATTCTTCTTAAAAACGAAGATGGTTTCAGCCTCCCATGTCAATGACCTCCCAATCAAAGCTTGAAGCCTATGAATCAAGAAGGATTTATAGCATTGCTACAATACAAGAGCAAGCAATCGCCATAATGAACCCCCTCTTTCTTTCCAACGTGGCAAGAGCAAAATAGGGGACATTTGAGAACTCAACAAACATGTGGCACCAGTTGTGAGGGACATCTTCACATGAAAACATGACTAATCCACATACACCTTCACACCATTTAATATCTCTTTTAAGACCCTCACACACACCCACAACATTCTCTATTGCAGCATACTCATTACTGATCTAAACCTTAGACATATTCCAAAGTTATACTAGGCATTATATAACATTCTCACCATTGTTTGTGCCCAGGGTCTGATTCACTAGGCCACCTTTGCAGGCAGAGGAGAGCTGCTACAATGCAGTTTGTAGCATCAACGGAGACTCCTTGCACCCATACAGTCATGAGAGGTTGCAGTGTGCCACATTATCCAATTCTCAACCAAGCATGGACAAAAGCAGGAAAAAAATCTATTTCTCTAATTGTGCAGATTGAATGATGCTACTCTCGCCGACATTTAATGGATCATTTCAGTTAGTATTGTCACTTAATTCCATGTGGGACACACACTGGCGTCACACATGACTAGAATGTTCATCAAAGGGCTATATTACTGAAGAAAGATTTAAGGTGATCCCACAAAGAATTGAGTAACAAGGATAAGACACTTTACTGATCATCTGATAATAAAATCTAAATTGTCCTTTGAGGTCTGAAGCTCACAAGGTGATAGCCCAGTGAGGTTCTGGAAGCATCTTGTTTGACACATCAGTTGGCCGAAAACCCATGTTCACATCGTGTGCCCATGTAAGTCCAGGATCTTGCCCACTTGAATGCCCAGTTGGGCCTCCTTATATCACCGAGCAATAGAGACTGAATGCAATCAAGCTCCGTTCTTCATTTGGCTATCTTATCTATGCATAGGAACAATTCTAGTGTGGCTCTAGCTTGTTGTTTCGGCTGGTGTTTGGAGCAGAATGCACACCCTCGTGGGTGTTTGGGTGTGTCTCTCTTTTTTTTTCCTTGATTAAATAGATCGTTTCTTATGGGCGGAAGTTGAGCTGCCATACTCTATGACATGACATCCTCAGAAAGATTACTAGACAAACGACATCTTTAGTCTTACAGACTATGGTTAGCATTGTGGTAATACCTCCTTAAGAAAAATAGCAATTTTTGTAAACGAGCTTCAATGGTTCACTTTTTGTAGGAGGCATTTAAACTTTTTCGCTTGAATCATGACAGATCCATTTATCCAGCTCAACTTCTCATTCATCAACAAGATGCTTCAATAGTATCCAGTCTGAACAAAAACAACACCTGCTTTCAGATGGGAAAACAAACCTCATTTTGAAACTCTTTCTCGCCTTGTTTAGAATTTGCTCCCAGGACTTTCACTGCAACTACTGCAGCGTTTGGTAACATTGCTTTGTAAACAGTTCCAAATGCTCCTTTTCCTATTAATGTTGTGAAATTATCTGTCGCTTTTTGCAGATCCCTAATCCAAAAATCTCAAAACACTTCAGAGATTTGACCTTTGACTGGTTCAACTTCAGGCAATTGCTTAATTAAACTGCTTGAATTCCTGAATGTTCTGGATAGCAAAACAAACCCCAAATCCCCGCATTTCCTAAATTTCCCACATGAGCAACAAGAAAGACCAACTGAAAAATGTGTCTCCATTCGGTTCCAAGGTCTCTAGCACAAAAAATAGACAGAACTAGCCCAAGTCTAAAAAATTGTTTTTCTGAGCTTGTTGAGGTCCCCCAAATTTTCAAATAAGCAAAAGGTAAAAGCCAGCAATTCACGATTCATGCGGTCCCTGTTGCCTAACTTTAAACCCACAAGACTAACAGCATGCACTTACTTGTAAGTGAATCTCATCATCCTGTGGTGTGATGAACCTGAATTGTTCTTACTGCTTCTCCTGAAAAATGGAAAACACTCCATGATAGCTGGATAATGTGCTATATACTGATGCTGAGGATTGGCATCGGACAAGAATACACTTGAATTTACTCCATTCAATCGAAGTGACAGAGTCGCAGCTTCTTTCTTCACAGCATTGGTATTTCTGCTCCTCTTTAGTAACACTCGCACAAAAAAGATGATGAAAGCAATGATGATGACTGCGCTGACCGCCACAGCAAATGCTATCCCTACTATCACTGGGTGGTCCATATCAGAAGGGCGGCAGCAAATGAGGGAGTCATGTCCATCTGGTAATCGCTGGCTTTTGTCACGCACAAAAGTAGTTCTCTGAGTACAAAATTGATTCTCTTAGCACAGCAGGCTCCTGCCAGTCTTGCTTTCAGAATCAATGGTGATTTTTCTGCTGTTGCCCACTCTGCTGTCAAAATATCATTTGCCACTGCATGCTCAGAGCTGCATCTGTCAGAGCCGTTGCAGGTACACTAAAGAGTGCTAAGTCCTGGTAATATGTGTAGAGAGGTTCGGCCCGTCAGTTGGCCATGTCGAATCCAATGCAGCCAAAACAGACACATGAAATTTTAGACAAATTCCCACATTGTAAATTACAACAACATTATGAGCTTCTGCGAGGGAGGGACATAATACCTTCCCTGGGGTGTTCAACATCATGAGCTTCTGCTTGGGAGGCACCACATACCTAGCTAGGTGCAGTTGGCTGCCCCCCACCGCACCTAGCCAGGTATGCGGCACCTCCCAAGCAGAAGTTCACGATGTTGAACACTACAGGAGAAAACCAGGGGAAAAAGCCATTTTTCCCACGTGGAAAAATGTCAAAAACTTGTTGTGAAATGCTAGCTCAAAATTCTCAGGTTTTCTTCAAAAAAAGCTAGCTCAAAAGAAGGAAGAAAACGATCATTTCTAGCCATTGAGGAAACAATGTCTGCGAGCCATGTTTGATTCCCGAGAGGTCATAATTTGCAATTGGCATGCAGGGCTACAGTCGGCATGCAATATGGTTATAAAAGGGATTTCCCTCTCTTAAGCGGAATCACTACTGCAGCAGAAATTACCATGATCGCAAGATAGGACAACCAATAGAACAGGATTGAGCTTGGCCAATTGAACAGAATTGAGCTTGAAGATCTTACCCGGAGCTGGAGTATGGCGATATTGCATGATAAGATTCTCTGTAGATATGAGTGAGAGAGAGAGAGAGAGAGAGAGAGAGAGAGAGAAGGAGAAGGAGAAGAAGAAGAAGAAGAAGCAGAAGCAGCGGAGGAAGCTCCGTTAAGTGCCGGAGTCCAGACGGGAAAAGAGAGAGAGAGAGAGAGAGAGAGATTTTTGTTACCAGAAAAGTAAAAAACGAGAAAATTCCTCGAAAAAAAGTGCTCGTTCATTCTTGCCACGTGTAAAGAAAAGAGACCGGTCAAACACGTTGATAAACAAATTTTAACCTTCCAAGTTCAAAGACGAATCCCTAATTACATTTTTTTTAAAATGCGGATTTGACTTTTTAACCTTCAAGTTCAAAGCAATGTAACGTGTTCACAAAAAACCGTCCTTTAGTGTATTATTTTTCCAAGGCAAGATTCTCAAAAGACCAATTGCGATTGAAGTTTGTCTTTATGAAAACCCGCATTTTTTTGGGCATTTTAGTTATAAAACCAGCTATTTCCCTCCCAAAACTGGCTGGGGTTAAATCTATTCCTTTTTCCCATTGGATCGGAAGAACATTTATCGTGAGCACAAAGGCGAATCCTTAATTACTTTTTTTAAATAAATGCAACCATAATTGAGATTAGGACATTCCATTTTTCGTGGAAACTGAGATTTACAAGCTTCCTTGCTAAGCCCTAGCCCCTAACCTGTCCCGTTAGTTTTTAAATGTGTTTCTATTCACCTTTCAGTGGAAATTTTCACTGCAATTATCCCACCTTTCACCTAAAGGTAAGGACACCGCAGAGCCGCCCAATTGTGGGATTTGATGGGCTGCCACTCGTTAGTAAAAATCCTTAATACTACATTTACATTACTAGTAGTGTTCACGTTTAGATTCTGGAGCCTTTAACCATGATAAGTTGCAAGTTTTTTCTTAGATTTTGCCGTGTTGACCGGATTATAACTTAGTGACCCTAGATTTTCGAAATTTAGAAAATTTTCTCCATATATTTATTCCATGGTTGGATGAAGGTTAGAAATTTTGAAAGTGCAATTTCAAGAAGCGGTCGTCCAAAAGTGCAGGCACGGATATGAAAGCACATTAAGGCCATTCGAGGATCATTGAAGGCCATCGCCCCCCATCCTACATGTGGCATCCCAATATCCTTTGTGCATGCAAGAGATGCCTATGGGTGCGAAATGATCCCTCTCAAGGGAGTGTGTGAGAAGCAAAGAGGATGGGAAGCTCTAGATGACTTAGGAGAATGCCACAATGGATATGGCTTATGTTGTTGCTACTCACATCAGTAGGATTGATACAACGGTTATGGAGAAGACATTGTGAAGTGATTGAAGCACTTTCGATTGCAAAAAAGGGAGCTAAAGCAACAATGGCTAGATAGAAGATATGTCAAGGCTCATGTTGTGTTCTAATTCTCAAGGCTCATGTTGTGCTCTTAATCTCAAGTGTCAAGCAACATCATGCAAACTTTGCATATGTTAGGATCATTTTCTATTTTATGGGGTACCCCCAATCAAAGATGCATTTAAGAGGTGGTTTTCAACTATATCCAAGGTAAGGCTTTTTTTCTAGCAATATAGATCCATTGGAAAGGGTTTCTTTTGCGTCACTACTTAGATATGTTATGGAGAGAGTCAGGTGCTTGGATGTGCAATTGGATATAAAGGCAATCATGTCTATTATTTGCCTTGGATTTCAACCTTTCACCTAAAGCAATCCTCCAACATGAATATCCTCTCTCCATATCATTTCGAATGTCGTACTCTAGCTAGATGGTAAAATCTTAGTCTTGACAAAGTGTTGGGAAGAGTACCTTATGTGCCAACAATTGCATCAACCTATGAAGCTCTCGTACCGCACAGAAAGCCTTGCATTCTCTGGGATACGAGGGTTATCCCCCAAAATACTTGAAAGTGTTTGAACCTCATGGAATGGAGGTGGTGTTAGAAGTCAGGTTTGGCACATTCCTTGATGTTTGTTATATTTGCAAAGAGGGTGGGTACTTTTTGCATGAATGTTTGAAGAAACTAAAGGTGCATGCAAGGGCAAAAGAGCAACTCTCTAAGAGGAAAGAGAGGAGGTTTAGTAGTTGAAAAACTTGTTGCTGCTGCAAAAAAAGAGGTTGTCAAAGAGACCAAAGAAGGTGACAAGAAGGAGGAGTCTCAAAGGCTACCATCAACCTAGTTACAAAAGGATCCTAAAGCACTTGACAAGGAAAATCTTGATTTGAAGATTAACAAGAAAAAGGAATAAAGAACATAAGCCTAAGAGAGTATCTATCAAAAGGGTAGTAAGATTACATTTGATGGATCATCTTTACACATCCATTGAGAAAGACGAAGAGCTCTTTGAAGAAATTTATTATTAGGATGGATCAAGCCTCAATAAAATTACCTTACTTTCATGAAACTCCAAAGGCCTTTGCTTAAATAAAAGAAATTCTATTAAATATGCAATAGAATCCAAACAAGGAAACTGGAAGTTGATGCTCTTTAGGAAATGAAGGTTGGAGAGCAAGAGGCCAAGCAACTCACTATTAATGGATATGTTACATGTGTTGGAAGTTGCTCCTAAGGGAAGGGTGGCACTATGCTTCTTATTAAGGACACCCCCTATCCAAGTACCATATGGTCAGATGAGAAAGGTTCTACTCTTGCAATCAAGATAATAGTTTATCAAGAGTAAGTTTAATGGCCTCTGATCAATGAAAGAATGGATAATAGATGTTTTTAGTAAGAGATTGGAAGATGACTTTAGAGGTTTGAAATAGTCGCATTGGAATGGGCATATGATAATTGAGGAAAGGGAGAAGTGGAATAAGCATCAAATTACCCATCAACTACATGACTTGGGTCTTTTGTTTGGATCTCAACAATAGCCAATGTTCACTTGGCACAACCATCATTGTGAAGGCTTATGGAGAGCTACCCAATTAGATAAAATATATGCTAATAATATCTTGGTGTTGATGACTAACCATAAGATCAATGTTCTCTCTTAGAGGAGGTAGTGACAATTAAGCACCTCCCACTTGAGTGCAATTTTAGATCACTTACGTGTATGAGATCCAAGGATGGGCCTATATGGAGATCAATGCTCCACCCCTCATGTAGCTACATAGGTAATTGCTAACTCTTTGTGAGCCCTCCATATGAGGAGAAGGCATCTATGAGAAACACATTAACCTAGTAGGTTGTCCTCGTTTCAACACTAGATGGTGGCCAAGTGTGGCCAAATAGCTAGAGACAGTGGAGGTTGGTACATTGCCAGCCTAGCTACATACATAAGTAGAGTCATTACTACACTAGGTTCTTATTTAGAGGCCCTATTGTGGCACAGTTTCTCCCACCAACATTATTGGGGGGAGGTGTGGAGGGGGGTAGAGCCCCTCTTTGTCGGGTGTTGGGGGGGGGGGGGGGGGGGGGGGGGGGCGCGCGGGGGGGCAGGGAGGGATTCATCCCTTGTGACCTAAAGGGACATTAGGCTAGATACCATGTGTAATTTATGGACCTACCATTGGTGGTCATTTTTGGATGCACACTTGAAAAAGCATGCATGCAACACTCTATTTAGTGCATCAGTGTGTGGATCATTTTGTTGCTACATCTACCCTTTTCTATACACACAACCTTTGCTCTCATATATTTCATGTGTGCTATCAAAGCTTTGTAATAGAAGCACATGACAGAGAAGCATTGGCAATCTATCGTACTCATCTACAATAATCAAACTTCTCAATTATCCATATTCTCAATTCATCACTTGCATACAAATTTCCTTACTCCATTATGTCATGTTTTCTTATCAAACCACTACCATTTGGTCTAAATACACCCATTTCATAGAACCCTTTATTTGTGAGGAAGGTCATACACATATGGAGCCAAGGAAAAGACTTGTCTTTAGATTGTATAAAAAGGTAACTCTCATACAATTAGGGCCTTCTCTCCTTTTGGGAGCCTTCCTTCCTGACGATTACCGTGCCACTTTTATTTCTTGCATCAAAAGTTCTTAGAAACTCTATGCACCTAACCATGGTTAAGCTTCTGGCCAACCTTCTCTATGTATCTCTGGAGATTGCATTGTTCGGGGTAAAGGCGCCTTCGCTTAGCCGCCCGTGTATTACTACACTGATAGTACTCGCCACTACACACTACAGGTGACGGGCGCCTGTCACAGTCACTTATTCTTTATTCTTTTAGTGACAGTTTGAATAAAGGAAGGCCCGGCCACACATTGTGGTTGTTGGAGTTCCCATTTGTGTCTCTCTCTCTTCTTGCTCTTGCCCTTCGCCATACCTCACTTCCAAGCAAGCTTCGATCCTTCTCACCTTTCAACTAATATCAAAGTGAGGCTTCTTAACTTCCCGAGATTGGTTCGTGGCATTCTTAGCTTCCATTCAAATACATACAGCATTGGGTCTTCTTCCCAGCAGCCATAGCTGAACTTCTTGAGCTCCCGTCACTCCCCAGCTCCCCGAGCACCTTCTCAGTCTATTGAGGCACCCTTAGGGCATTGCTACAAAGGTATTAAAGTGTTCTTTTAGTGTTTTTCTTCAATTCTCAGGGTGCAGTCAAACAGGGCAGCCATAGCTCAAACCCTTGGAGCTTGGATCTTGCTTCCTCTTGCATTTGGGCACTTGAGGCTTGTTGTGGGCCTCCCCGGGCACCCTCCAGAGCCTCCAACCACTACCATTGAGGCCACGTGGATGCATAGGAGAAGAAGAAGGGATTAGAAAATTTACGCCATTTTTTTGGTTGTTCTTTACTGCACACTACAATAGCTCACCTACTCCTCATAGATGGCTATGTCATGCTTCTTCGGGCTTAGCAATGCACTTGGCAATGGTCTCTAACTTCAGTTGAAGCCTCCTTGATCATTGGCATCAGTTTTGGGTCTGATCTGTACATTCTCAGGATTGTTTACAACAGTCCCACAGTCATGTTATGCAGAAGTAAGCATCTAATGCTATGCTTGTTTGGGCACTTCTACTTAACTGGTTTGGTACCTATTGATGCCTGATTGTTTGGGGGATGCAAGGCACATGTTATGCCATCATTTTGGACTGATTTTCTTGCTGAAAATACTGAGTTTTGAATAGTAAATCACTGATATACCATAATGGGCTGAAGCCTATTATCTCATGTTTGGTTATGCCTATTGGCTTCAAGCTATGTCTTTGGGATATGCAATGAAGTATTGACCTTCGGGGTACAACATCGAGCTTGTCTTTGGTTCCACAATGCTTTTGAGCTTGTATTAATCTCCAACTTGGTTGTTCTTCACTGGCATTTGGCTTCAGTTTGAAAGGAAGGATCGAAGCTTGCACGTGAGCTATGGCGGGAGAGCAAGAGCAAGAAAGAGAGAGACAAGAAATGGGAACTCCAACAGTCACAATGTGTGACCGGGCCTTTCTTTATTTACTAGTCACTAAAATGAATGTAAAGAATAAAGTGACGTGACGGGTGCCCGCCACCTGTAGTGTGCAGTGGCGGGTACTGTCAGTGTAGTAATACACGGGGCGGCACGGCGGAGGCGCCTTTACCCCAACAACCTCCCACTTAAAGGCGAATCTGCCCCAGTGAGAGAGAAAAGAAAAGAAAAAAGACAGTACAACTGTACATAGGTACAAGGGATGAGGAAAGGCAACATCTCATCCAACGCCCATCAATCTCCTGAGGAAGGCAAAGCGCTTAGTAGTGAGGCTTTTCGTGAGCAAATCTGCAGGATTCTCGTCAGTGGAGATCTTGACAAGGTCAACAGACTTGTCCTCCACAACACCACGTATGAAGTGATACCTCACCTCAATGTGTTTCGTCTTCGCATGGAAGACCGGATTCTTAGCCAACTGAATGGCACTCATAGAATCCGAATGCAGTGTAGGTATAGCATCAATCCCAAGGTCAGCAACTAGACGGCCTAGCCATATGGCCTCCTTGCAAGCCTCAGTGGCTGCAACATACTCGGCCTCAGTGGTAGACAAACCGTACACTTCTGAACCCTGGACATCCAAGAGACAGCACCTCCAGCATAGGTGAATACATAGCCAGAAGTGGACTTCCTACTATCTACATGTCCTGCATAATCGGAGTCAGTGTATCCCACGACCCCTGTATTCTGGCTGCCATAGCAAATACACATATCTGTTGTGCCCTTCAGGTACCTCATGATACCCTTCACGGCATCCCAATGTTTCCTACCAGGTGTAGCCATATAGCGTGCCACAACACCAACTGCAAAGGCAATATCTGGACGAGTGGCTATCATGGCATACATCAAACTGCCCACGGCTGAAGCATAAGGGATCTGGGCCATCTCGGCCCTCTGCTCATCTGTCTGCAAACAATTGGCCTGTGATACCTTCACATAAGAAGGCAATGGACAGCCAATAGGCTTTACGTCCTGCATGCGGAAGCGCTTAAGGACTTTATGAATATACTCCCTCTCTGACAAGTAGAGGAGTCCCTGATGCTTGTCGTGTCTAATGCGCATACCAAGTATGTGAGAGGCTTGTCCCAAATCCTTTATCTCAAAGCTCTTCTTCAGCTGAGATTTAAGAGCATCTAGCTCATCATGAGCTTTCCCTGCTATCAGCATATCATCCACATAGAGTACCAAAATAAGCAATGAACCATCACGGGCTTTTTTCGTGTAAAGACACGGATCCATAGCACTCCTGCTGTAGCCCTGTGACTGCATAAAGGCATCAAACTTATGATACCATTCCCTAGGTGCCTGCTTCAAGCCATAAAGACTTTTCTTCAACTTGCACACTAGATGTTCCCTACCAGGTTTTGCAAAGCCCTTAGGCTGCTCCATATAGATCTCATCATGCAAGTCCCCATGTAAGAAAGCCGTCTTGACATCCACCTGATATAGATCTAACTCAAGCTGAGCAACCAAAGCCAAGACCAAGCACAGGGTGGTCATCTTAACCACAGGAGAAAAGACCTCAGTAAAGTCTACACCATGCTCCTGCTTAAAACCCTTTGCTACCAATCTAGCCTTGTATGCCGGCTTGGGGTGTCCAAGGGTACTTTTCAGCTTGTACACCCACTTGCATGGCAAAGCCTTCTTGCCCTTAGGCAAGGCAACCAAATCCCAAGTCTCATTCTTATGCAAGGAGTCGATCTCAGACTGCATAGCCCTCTCCAAGGAGTGACTGTCACCCCTATGCGTAGCCTCATCATAAGTGAAAGGCTCTCCTGCATCTATAACCAAAACATAATGCATAGAGGGCTGAAATCTATCAAGTGGACGTCTGTCTCTAGCAAACCATCTCATTGCACGCTCTACTGCCTGCGCAGCTGCCTGTCCAACACCCTGACCATGAGCATCTGCTACAGTTGTAGGCTGTTCAACTGGCTGTGCAGGAGCTTTAGGCTCCTCCTGAAAGATCACTCTGCGGATCTCAACCACCTTCTCAGGCTGCCTGTGCATCTTGTCTTCATGGAAGACTACATCATGGCTGCGTACTATTTGTCGCGCCTGCGGATCCCATAGGCGATAGCCCATCTCTCCTGAATCACTATAACCAAGAAAGATGCATTTAATGCTCTTTGGATCTAACTTACTCCTCTTGTCCTTGGGCACATGGCAAAATGCCTCACATCCAAAGGCACGGAGATGCGCATAAGAGGGTGGCTTACCAGCCCAAACTTCCTCTACAACCTGGAAATCCAATCCACTAGAAGGCGATCGATTTATGACATGCACTGCCGTACTAACTGCCTCAGCCCAAAAGTTGTGTGGTAGGCCTGCATGGCTAAGCATAGAGCGGACACACTCCTGAATAGTCATGTTCATGTGCTCAGCCAAACCATTCTGGGGTGGGGTGTAAGGGGCGGTCAACTGACGCTTAATACCCCTGTCATCACAAAACTGCTCAAAAGCACGTGAGACATATTCTCCCCCGTTGTTAGTCCTAAGTCATTTTAGCCTATACCCAGTCTGGTTCTCAATAAGAGCAAGCCAACGTTGAAAGACTGCCAAGACATCGGACTTTTGTTTTATGGGATAAGCCCACACTTTCCTAGAAAAATCATCAATGAAGGTAACAAAGTACTTCGCGCCACCCATAGACATACACGGCATGGGCCCACAAACATCTGAATGCACCAAAGCCAAGAGCTCACTCGTGCATGTCCTACCCGATTTCTTATGCGTAGACCTATTCTGCTTACCATAAAGACAATGATCACATGAGTCAAAACATGCATAGTCCAAAGGCGGAAGATACTGCAAACCAGATAACATTTTCATTCCCTTCAAAGACATATGCCCCAAATGGGCATGCGAAAGTGATACATGTGGGATAGAACCCACTGCCAAAACATGGTCTACAGAAGACCCAGATACAACAAGAGGATAGAGGTTGCCAGCCTTGGCGCCTCTAGCAAGCACAAGTTTGCCTCTGGTAATCTTCTAGGCAGAATCCCCAAAACAGACATGAAACCCTGCATCATCCAACTGTCCTGCAGACATAAGACTGCGCGTAAGCGCAGGTACATGACGTACATCCCTAAGCAAAAAGGAACTGCCAGTGGAAAACTGCAACTGAATATTTCCACAGCCCACAATATCAAGAGAGCTGTCATCTCCAAGTCTGGCTGATCCAGATACAGTATGATAAGAGTGAAACCACTCACGGTAAGGCGTCACATGGAAGGACGCACCTGAATCCAATAACCAGCACTGTGCATACATACTAGGTGTCTCAGTCAAGTGTGAGGCATTAGAAGAACTAGCTACAAGTATGAACTCATCACCACCATCGGAATCCTCGGTCTGCATGACATTAATTTCCTCAATCTTAACAATGGACTTCACAGGTACTATGCTGCGATCAGAGGACTTCTCCTGCACTTTCTCTTTCCCCTTATCCTTGCGCTTCTCATTGCGCAACTCATGACACTGTGGTCTGATATGGCCCTTTTTCCCACAATGATGACAAGTGACATTAGCGTTGTGCCCACGCGACTTACTACGCGACTTTCCACGAGATTTAGACCCCGACCCTTCTGAGAGTCACGGCCACGGCCATGACCACGATCATTCCTGTCATTCCTGCCTCTAACTATCAAAGCATGTGAAACACGAGAGGCATCCAAGTTTTTGCGATTAACCTCTTCCTGCAGAAGAGCACTCTCAACATCATTCAATTTCAGAGTAGCACTAGAGGCACATAGGGCAGTGCGGAATACATCCCATGACTCACTCAGAGTCCCAAGCAAGAAAAGAGGAGTTACTTCCTCTCCCAAGGTGATATCCTGCGAAGTCAGGTTCTTCAGTATAGCATGGAACTAGCTCAAGTGAGCCGACATAGTCACATTATCCTTCATGCGTAGATCCATAAGCTGCTTCAACCAGTACATCTGACTCGCCAGACTTTTCTTATCATAAAGATTCTTGATCTTATTCCATAGATCCCATGCACTCTGTGCTTCCTCAAATACATTATAATGTACCTGTTCAGTGAGAGACAATACAATCGTGGACTTGCATAGCTCATCAAGTTCAAGCCAGTCGTCATTGTTCATAGTTGCAGGCTGCTGCCCGCTCAACCAAAGTGGCTTAATCTGAGATTTCTGCACCAAGACCTGCCAAATTTGACTCTTCCAATAAGAGTAGTTGGTACCATCCAACTTTGTGATGTTAAATATGGCATTATTAGTCGAAGAGGATGCCATAATGCAGGCTAGAAATGCACAGACAGTCTAAAACTGCTTGCTGTTTTACTGCAGAAAATGCCCAAAATCCACTGAAATGAGCTCCAAATGGCAAGAAAAGTGTGCCAAAAGATACTGCCCACTTAGTACTAGGTGCGGTACACCAAATCAGGATATTTCAGCATAAAAAATATTGCTCAGTCCACCAATAAATGCTTGCTGTAATAAATTTCAGAACTGCAATAATGAGAGCAAACTATCCCAAAACTGGATCTAATGTTAACTAAACAATGCTAGGTCCAAAGCCGACATAAAGAGGACAAAGCAAAGCCAAATGACAGTGAAAATACATGAGCATAACACCGAGAGATGTCAAATAGCATCTGCCAATAAGAGGCACACCCCCAGACAATCTAGGCAAAATGTACTTGCAACTCCAAAACCTGACACAAATAGGTGTCTGCTCAAAAGAAAGCGGATCCAAAACTGAGACTCAGCTCATAAGCATCCTGTGAACCAAGACATATACTCAATGCAACATCCAATTGTCGGAGTATAATCCCAAAGTCTCAATACATCTGTAACTGCTCAATGACATAGACTGCTCCAATACATGTAACTGCTCCAATAGCATGTAATCCCTGCTCAAGGTCAAGTAAGCATGCAAGATTCTCCCACTGGCACAAAAGGCATACAAATGAGCTCAAGGGCTCAAGCAACCCAAGACAAAGTACCAGTGACAAGTGACCAAGTCAATGCGTCATATGCATCCCAAGAGCATGACATATATGAAGCAACTGATGGAAGCAACCAACGAGCAATACATAATCCCAAAATAAGATCTCTGTCAACTCAATGACATCCGATAGCAACCAAGTAAATGATCAAACTGAGTCGAAAATGCTCAAATACATCCAAGGCAAAGCTCCCACTGTCGGTAAAGCATAGACGAACCAAGCAGCATATATCACGAACCAAAGCATGTAATGTATGAAGTCTAACTGTCAAGCATAGACATGAGGCATAAGCGGTCCAAGAGCATACCAATCGGTCCAAATGCCAGTGAATACCAACCAAGACGGAGCTTATGCGTAGCTCAAATATATTCCATAGACTCAAACATGAGCTCAAAGTCGTCCCCAAATGTCAGATACATGATGGCAAATCCCAAAGCATACATCCAGTACCAATAGGTAAGTGACAAAGCATCCAAAGTACCTTCAGCCCATTGTTATTACAGCCAAGTTTGACTATCAAAACTGAGAAATTTCAGCCAATATTTCAGGCCAAAATCATGGCATAATCATGTGCATACATTCCCAAGGCACTAGTTATCATGTAGGGTGCATAGGGGCATCAAACAAGGTAACCGGAGTAGAATATAAGCATCAAATGCCAATGCCAAGTGTGGCTGCCCTGTTTCTAGCACTATATAAGAGTAAATGACAGTCCCAAATCAGAGAATGTCAGCCCCAAAGCTTCAATGCCAAGCACAAGGCCTAAAGAGGCTTTCAAAGTAGCTCAAATGCCTTCTAGAAACCATTGTTTAAGTGCTCATTTAGGAGCCAAGGAATATAGGCTAAAAACGTGATGAGTAGGCAGGCAGAAATCTAGCGCAAATTCAACGCAGGCTATCCTGGGAAGTGACTACTCCATGTGGCAATGTTGGTGTGGATGGGAGGCTCAAAGAGGCCCCAAAGAGGGCATACACAAAGCCATGAATATCCAAAGCAAAGGGCAAGGGAGATACGGAGCTTTGAAGCTTCAAATGATGGTTGCCCCTCTTCTTCCACCTGTTTAAAACTGAGAACTGAAGTAAAACCCTTCAAACTCTGATGCAATACCTCAAGGGCAAGGCCCTGAAGAAGCCCAACAATGCCGAGAGGAAGCTCGGGAAGCCGGGGAGTGTCGGAAGCTCGGGAGATCGGCTATGGCTGCCGGGATGGAGACCCAATGCGTGAAGGGAGTCGATGCGAAGGTAGAGAAGCACCGAGTCGAGCTCGAGCAAGAGGAAGCCAAGCTCTGAAACCAGTTGAAAGGCGAGAAGGATCGAAGCTTGCACGTGAGCTATGGCGGGAGAGCAAGAGCAAGAAAGAGAGAGACAAGAAATGGGAACTCCAACAGTCACAATGGTGACCGGGCCTTCCTTTATTTACTAGTCACTAAAATGAATGTAAAGAATAAAGTGACGTGACAGGCGCCCGCCACCTGCAGTGTGCAGTAGTGGGTATTGTCAGTGTAGTAATACACGGGGCGGCACGGCGGAGGCGCCTTTACCCCAACACAGTTGGCATGCTTTGGACCGATCTATGCCTATTGTCACTACTAGACATTTACGCCTCTTGCATTTATGCTTTGGTTAGATATGGATACCACTTGGTTTGCCCATGCTTGTGTTGCGGTAAAGGCGCCTCTGCCGTGCCGCCCCATGTATTACTACACTGATAGTACCCGCCACTGCACACTGCAGATGGTGGGCGCCCGTCACGTCACTTTATTCTTTACATTCATTTTAGTGACTAGTAAATAAAGGAAGGCCCGGTCACACATTGTGACTGTTGGAGTTCCCATTTCTTGTCTCTCTATTTCTTGCTCTTGCTCTCCCACCATAGCTCGCGTGCAAGCTTCGATCCTTCTCACCTTTCAACTGGTATCAAAGCTTGGCTTCCTCTTGCTCGAGCTCGACTCGGTGTTTCCCTACCTTCGCATCGACTCCCTTCACGCATTGGATCTCCATCCCGGCAGCCATATCCGATCTCCCCGAGCTCCCATCACTCCCCGACTTCCCGAGCACCTTCCTGGCCTATTGAGGCACCTTCAAGGCATTGGTATTGAGGTATTTGATCATTCTTTCATGGTTTTATTTCAGTCTACAAGTTGCAAACAGCAAGGGCAGCCATGGCTTGAAACCCTTGAAGCTTATTCCCCTCATATTGTGCCTTACACCTATCAAGGCTCAAAGAGGCTTGTCATAGGCCTTTGATAGGCCCTTCTTGAGCCCCCCATTACCCCCTTTTCAGCCCATGTGGAGCAGCAGCAAGTTCAGCACCAACAGGGCAGATTGCACCATTTTTTTTCAGGCTGTTATCACTCGTCTACTTCAGCTCCACACTTGGCCATTGCTTCTTGCTCTCTACCTTGATCAAGAGGGCTATTAGACTTCATGTTTGATGTCATTCAAGCTTTGCGCATTGGTCTTGATCATTCGGGGCTGATTTCTTCAGATTTGGAACTGTCATAAACTGTCGTAACATGCTGAAAACAGGGCAGCAACATTGGCATTAGCATTTGTTACTTACACTCCATTTCGGTTGTGCTATTTGATGCCCGTATGCGGTCTACTTGATGCCCGAATGTCTTGGGAATGTATGCACATGATTATGCCATGATTTTGGCGTGAAATATTGGCTGATTTGGGACTGTCATTTACTGTTATACAGTGCTGGAAACAGGGCAGCCACACTTGGCATTGGCATTTGATGCTTATACTCTACTCTGGTTACCTTGTTTGATGCCCGTATGCGGTCTACATGATGCCTAATGTCTTGGGAATGTATGCATTCGATTTGCCCATGATTTGGCATTGTTTTTGGGCTGGAAATTGACAGTTTTGGACTGTTTAGAGGTGCTGTACATGAGCGGGCTGAAGCTCATTTGTCACATGTATTGCTTCTCTATCGAAGCCGGATGTATGCTATGGGTTATGTCATGATGTATTACACTTTGGGGATCGACTTTGAACTCATGATCGTGATTCCGGAATGCTTTTGAGCATCGCATTTGCTCCGTTGTTATTGGTTTGTCATTGGCAGTTTGGTCGACTTAATTGGCATTTGGGCCACTTATGCCTATTGTCTGTACTTGATGGATAAGCTTTATGCATTACATGCTTTGGTCCGTGGTTGATGCCTCTTAGTTCCTCCATGCTTGATAGATATTTTGGAGCTCTGATTTAGATGTTTTTGAGCACTTCCGACTCACAGGGATATTGACTTTGGCTTGCTACTAGATGTATTGACTTGACAGAGATCTTACCATTGGGATTATGTCTTGCTTAGTGGTTGCTACATCAGTTGCTTCATGCATGTTATGCTCTTGGGAAGCGTATGACGCATTGACTTGGTCACTTGTCACTGGTACTTTGTCTTGGGTTGCTTGAGCCCTTAACTCGATTGTACGCCTTTTGTGCCAGTGGGAGCATCTTGCATGCTTACTTGACCTTGAGCAGGGATTACATGCTATTGGAGCAGTCTATGTCATTGAGCAGTTATAGATGTATTGAGACTTTGGGATTATACTTTGACAATTGGATGTTGCATTGAGTATATGTCTTGGTTCACAAGATGCTTATGAGCTGAGTCTCAATTTTGGATCCGCTTTCTTTTGAGCAGACACCTATTTGTGTCAGGTTTTGGCAGTTGGTTCTACATTTTGCCTAGATTATCTGGGATGTGCCTCTTACTGGCAGATGCTATTTGACATCTCTCGGTGTTATGCTCATGTATTTTCACTGTCATTTGGCTTTGCTTTGTCCTCTTTATGCCAGCTTTGGACCTAGCATTGTTTAGTTGACATTAGATCCAGTTTTGGGACAGTTTGCTCTCATTATTGCAATTCTGAAATTTATTACAGCAAGCATTTATTGGTGGACTGAGCAGTATTTTTTATGCTGAAATATCCTGATTTGGTGTACCCCATCTAGTACTAAGTGGGCAGCATCTTTTGGCACACTTTTCTCGCCATTTGGAGCTCATTTCAGTGGATTTTGGGCATTTTCTGCAATAAAACAGCAAGCAGTTTTAGACTGTCTGTGCATTTCTAGCCTGCATTATGGCATCCTCTTCGACTAATAATGCCATATTTAACATCACAAAGTTGGATGGTACCAACTACTCTTATTGGAAGAGTCAAATTTGGCAGGTCTTGGTGCAGAAATCTCAGATTAAGCCACTTTGGTTGAGCGGGCAGCAGCCTGCAACTATGAACAATGACGACTGGCTTGAACTTGATGAGCTATGCAAGTCCACGATTGTATTGTCTCTCACTGAACAGGTACATTATAATGTATTTGAGGAAGCACAGAGTGCATGGGATCTATGGAATAAGATCAAGAATCTTTATGATAAGAAAAGTCCGGCGAGTCAGATGTACTGGTTGAAGCAGCTTATGGATCTACGCATGAAGGATAATGCGACTATGTCTACTCACTCGAGCCATTTCCATGCTATACTGAAGAACCTGACTTCGCAGGATATCACCTTTGGAGAGGAAGTAACTCCTCTTTTCTTGCTTGGGACTTTGAATGAGTCATGGGATGTATTCCGCACTGCCCTATGTGCCTCTAGTGCTACTTTGAAACTGAATGATGTTGAGAGTGCTCTTCTGCAAGAAGAGGTTAATCGCAAAAACTTGGATGCCTCTCGTGTCTCACATGCTTTGACAGTTAGAGGCAGGAATGACAGGAATGAACGTGGGAATGGCCGTGGCCGTGACTCTCAGAAGGGTCGGTCTAAATCTCGTGGAAAGTCGCGTAGTAAGTTGCGTGGGCGCAACGCTAATGTCACTTGTCATCATTGTGGGAAAAAGGGCCATATCAGACCACAGTGTCATGAGTTGCGCAATGAGAAGCACAAGGATAAGGGGAAAGAGAAAGTGCAGGAGAAGTCCTCTGATCGCAGCATAGTACCTGCGAAGTCCAGCGTCAAGATTGAAGAAATTAATGTCACGCGGACCGAGGATTCCAATGGTGGTGATGAGTTCATACTTGCCACTAGTTCTTCTGATGCCTCACACTTGACTGAGACACCTAGTATGTATGCACAGTGCTAGTTATTGGATTCAGGTGCGTCCTTCCATGTGACGCCTTACCGTGAGTGGTTTCACTCTTACCGTACTGTATCTGGATCAGTCAGACTTGGAGATGACAGCTCTCTTGATATTGTGGGCTGTGGAAATATTCAGTTGCAGTTTTCCACTAGCAATTCCTTTTTGCTCAGGGATGTACGTCATGTACCTGCGCGCTGCAGGACAATTGGATGATGCAAGGTTTCATGTCTGTTTTGGGGATTCTGCCTGGAAGATTACCAGAGGCAGACTTGCGCTTGCTAGAGGCGCCAAGGCTGGCAGCCTCTATCCTCTTGTTATATCTGGGTCTTCTGTAGACCATGTTTTGGCAGTGGGTTCTATCCCACATGTATCACTTTCGCATGCCCATTTGGGGCATATGTCTTTGAAGGGAATGAAAATGTTATCTGGTTTGCAGTATCTTCCGCCTTTGGACTATGCATGTTTTGACTCGTGTGATTATTGTCTTTATGGTAAGCAGAATAGGTCTACGCATAAGAAATCGGGTAGGCCATGCACGAGTGAGCCCTTGGCTTTGGTGCATTCAGATGTTTGTGGGCCCATGCCGTGTATGTCTATGGGTGGTGCGAAGTACTTTGTTACCTTCATTGATGATTTTTCTAGGAAAGTGTGGGCTTATCCCATAAAGCAAAAGTCTAATTATCATGAGGTACCTGAAGGGCACAACAGATATGTGTATTTGCTATGGCAGCCAGGATACAGGGGTCGTGGGGTACACTGACTCCGATTATGCAGGACATGTAGATAGTAGGAAGTCCACTTCTGGCTATGTATTCACCTATGCTGGAGGTGCTGTCTCTTGGATGTCCAGGGTTCAGAAGTATACGGCTTTGTCTACCACCACTGAGGCCGAGTATGTTGCAGCCACTGAGGCTTGCAAGGAGGCCATATGGCTAGGCCGTCTAGTTGCTGACCTTGGGATTGATGCTATACCTACACTGCATTCGGATTCTATGAGTGCCATTCAATTGGCTAAGAATCCGGTCTTCCATGCGAAGACGAAACACGTTGAGGTGAGGTATCACTTCATACGTGGTGTCGTGGAGGACAAGTCTGTTGACCTTGTCAAGATCTCCACTGATGAGAATCCTACAGATCTGCTCACGAAAAGCCTCACTACTGAGCGCTTTGCCTTTCTCAGGAGATTGATGGGCGTTGGATGAGATGTTGCCTTTCCTCATCCCTTGTACCTATGTACATTTGTACTGTCTTTTTCTTTTCTTTTCTTTTCTCTCTCACTGGGGCAGATTCGCCTTTAAGTGGGAGGTTGTTGGGGTAAAGGCGCCTCCGCCGTGCCGCCCCATGTATTACTACACTGACAATACCCGCCACTGCACACTGCAGGTGGTGGGCGCCCATCACGTCACTTTATTCTTTAAATTCATTTTAGTGACTAGTAAATAAAGGAAGGCCCGGTCACACATTGTGACTGTTGGAGTTCCCATTTCTTGTCTCTCTCTTTCTTGGTGTTGCTCTCCCGCCATAGCTCGCGTGCAAGCTTCGATCATTCTCACCTTTCAGCTTGATAGTAGCTTCATCTTTAGATGTATTTGAGCATTTTGGATCTACTGGGCATTACATTTGGTTGTCACTTACATGCTTTCAGGCTTATGCTTTACGTTTGGTTGTCACTTACATGCTCTTTGAATGCTTTCAGGCTTATGCTTTATGGGTCTGAGATAGCTTGGGATTTATACTCCGGATGTACCCTACTAGGATTTGGCATGTCTGATGCTATGTATTTGATGTATTAGAGCATTGCTTGCTCTCTTTGCATCTGACTTTGCTTCCAATGGGAGTCTCTTGGTATATTTGGATGTACACAGAGTCTTATTTACAGATGAGCTTGAGCTTGAGGGACATTTACATGCATTTACTCTCTTGAGAGCTTTATGTCTGCAGTTTGTTTGTAGTGGGATGATTTGATATGACTATTGAGGTAGGCATCTATCTCTGTCACAGGTTTATCAGTTTTGTATGCATCTTGGATAGTTATACATTAAGCTTCTTGCTCTATCAGTTGTGCTTGTGCTTGGTCTCTTCTCTTACCTCGAGACCCATTACATGCATGACTTCTGGACCTATGAGATGTCTCTTGCCTGACAGGTTATTGGTTTGACAGTTCTTGGTACCTTCTTGCCTCCCCTGGAAACTCACTATTGGATGTATCTTGTTACTTGGCAGTTGCAGTGACATATGTGTCAATGATTGCTTCATTTTGGGATAGTTTTATATACTGCTGTCATTTATTACAGCAAGCTAAAATCTGCAGATTTTGAGCACTTCTATGAGGGTAATGCTTACTATTTGATGTTATCTTGGTCATGTTTGGTGGATAGGTGTTTCTCTTGGTGAAATCCACCCTTTCAGCCAATTTTAGCAGTGATTTTAGTGCATTTTCTGCTAATTACAACAACTTGCAATTTTACTTTTTTGCTTTGATTTGGGACAGTATGGCTGGTCATTTGAAAGACATAGCTCTCTTTAACATTGCCAAGTTGGATGGTACTAACTACATGAAAATCAAAGATGTTGAGAGTGCTTTATTGACTGAAGAAATCAATAGGAGAAACAATGATGCTTCTCGCTCTTCACATGCATTGACCATTAGAGGTGGCAGAAATGGTAGGCATGATAATGATCATAAGGGCAGGGACTCTCAGAAGTCTAGATCCAAGTCACGTGGTCGCAGTAAGTCCCGTGGACGAAAGTCTGATCTTACATGTCATTATTGTGGAAAAGCAGGACATATTAGGCCGCAGAGCCATAAAATGTGCGATGATAAGCGCAAGGAAAAGGGAAAAGAAAAAGTGCAGGAAAAGTCTTCTGAGTACAGTATTGTACATGCAAAGTCTAGTGTGAAGATAAAAGAGGTTAATGTCATGCACGCCACTAATTCAAATGATGATGACATACTTGCAGCCATAAAATGCGTGATGATAAGTGTAAGGAAAAGGGAAAAGAAAAAGTGTAGGAAAAGTCTTTTGAGCACAGTATTGTACATGCAAAGTCTAGTGTGAAGATAGAAGAGGTTAATGTCATGCATGCCACTGATTCAGATGATGATTACATACTTGCAACTTCTTCATGCGATGCCTTACAAGCTTCTGAGATATATTCTATGTATGCGCAGTGCTGGCTCTTGGATTCAGATGTGTCCTTTCATGTGACACCCTGTCGAGATTGGTTTTATACCTATCATACCATGTATGGTTCTGTGCGTCTTGGTGATGACAGGTCTCCTGACATTGTGGGCATTGGAGATGTTGGGCTGCAATTTCCTTCTGGTAGTTATTTTGTTCTGCATAATGTACGCCATGTACCTCCATTGACTCGCAGCCTTATGTCAACTGGACAGCTTGATGATGCAGGGTATTTTGTGTCTTTTGGAGACTCTGCATGGAAGATTACTCGTAGTAGACTTATACTTGCAAAAGGTGTCAAGTCTGGCAGCCTCTATCCCTTACTTGTATCAGGAGCTACATTGGATCATGTTTTGTCTGTGGGTTCTATTCCCCATGTATCCCTTTGGCATGCTCGTTTGGGGCATATGTCTCTTAAAGGAATGAAAATACTATGTGCTTTGCAGTACCTTCCGCCCTTTGACTCTTTGCATTTTGATTCTTGTGATAATTGTTTCTATGGTAGGCAAACTAGAAATACACATAAAAAGTTTGGTAAGAAACACATGGGTGAGCCCTTGGCTCTTGTGCACTCAGATGTATGTGGGCCCATGCCCTGTGAGTCACTTGGTGGGGCAAAGTACTTTGTTACTTTCATAGACGATTACTCATGTAAGGTTTCGGTTTATCCCATAAAGAGAAAATCCGATGTCTTAGACACCTTTCAGCGTTGGTTTGCATTGGAAGAGAACCAGTTTGGGAAAAGGCTCAAATGCCTAAGGTCAGATAATGGGGGTGAGTATGTATCACGTGCTTTTGAGCAGTTTTGTGATGAGCGAGTTATTAAGCGTCAGTTCATCGCCCCTTACACCCATCCCAGAATGGTATGGCTGAACACATGAATAGGACCATTCAGGAACGGGTCCGTAGCATGCTTAGCTAGGCTGGCTTACCAGAGCACTTTTGGGCTGAGGCAATTACTATTGCAATGCATCTCATTAACAGGTCACCCAGCAGTGGCATTAACTTTCAGGTTATAGAGGAGGTATGGGCATGCAAACCCCCCTCTTATGATCATTTGCGTGTCTTTGGTTGTGAGGCATTCTGCCATGTGCCCAAGGACAAACACAATAAGCTGGATTCTAAGAGTGTCAAATGGATTTTCATTGGCTATGGAGATGCAGGAGAGATGGGTTATCGTCTATGGGATCTAAGCTGTGGAAAGTGATCCGTAGCCATGATGTCATCTTTCATGAGGACAAAATGCATATGAAGCCTGAAAAAGTGGTTGAGGCACACAGAGTTATCTTTCAAGAGGAGCCACCTGCTCCCGTTCAGCCCGCTCCATGGCCAGCTAGATAGCGTGCAGCATCACCTGATGCTCATGGCCCCGATGTTAGACAGGATGTCAGTCAGGTAGCAGAGCCTAGGTTGAGGTGTTCTACTAAAGATAGACGACCTCCTAACCGTTTTGCACCCTCTATGGATTATAGATGTAGGAGAACCTCTTTCTTATGATGAGGCTATGCACAGGGGTGATTGTCACTCTTGGGAAAGGGCTATGCAGTCTGAGCTTGACTCATTGCATAAGAATAAGACTTGGGATTTGGTTTCCTTGCCTCAAGGTAAGAAGGCTTTTCCATGCAAGTGGGTGTACAAGCTGAAAAGTACCCTTGGACACCCCAAGCCGACATACAAGGCTCGATTGGTTGCTAAGGGTTTTAAGCAGGAACACGGTGTTGACTTTGATGAAGTATTTTCTCTTGTGGTCAAGATGACCAAACTACGCTTTGGTTGCACAGCTTGACCTGGACTTGTACCAGATGGATATCAAGACGGCTTTTCTACATGGGGACTTGCATGTGGTATTTACAAATTGCATAGAAGGGAGCCTGGCACTCTTTTATAAGGATTTAGGATGTGCTTTTATATTTAAAATACGTCTTTCCCCTTTTGCACTTGCCTTGGACTTTTGAGTTTGCTTCTTGCGTCTTTGACTATTTTCCTCCTCTTTTTCTGTTGGATCGCCCTTTTTTGCTTTATCCTACGTCTTTTTAATTTTCTTTGCTTTCTTTGCACTTTCTTTGCATTCGGGTTAACATTACCATGATTAACAATTGTCTTCCACTTAAAATTTGTAAAGCAATATGCAAGGAGCATGAAGATGATTGCTACTAATTTTTGAAATACTACTGCAATATGGGTCATGTGCCTTTGGAAGCTATTTAGGTTCGATTAAGCCTATATCAAAACCTACTAGCCAATTGAAAATGTCCCAATGGTGCCCACTAATAATTTCAAATGTCTCATTTCAATTGAGGGCTAAGGTGTTGGCCTTAAGAATCAAAGCTTTTCTTCCTCAAATTCTTCATGCATGGCAATATGGATTTGTGTTTGAGAGGAAAACCAAGGCTACATCTTTATTAATATAGATGTTGATAAAGCATATCATTGAGTGAGTTCCAATTTCATCATCGCTATAATGCACGTTGTTGGCTTTCAAAAAGGTTTCATTGGAATAATGCCCATCTTATTCAATAATGCAACAACCAATGTATCGTTGGGGGTAAAGGTGCCTCCACCTAGCCACCCGTGTATTATTACACTGACAGGCGAACGCTCATCGTCACAGTCACTTATTCTTTATTCTTTTAGTGACAATTTGAATAAATGAAGGCCCAGCCACACATTATGGTTGTTGAAGTTTCCATTTCTTGTCTCTGTCTTTCTTGCTCTTGCTCTCCCGCCATAGCTCTCGCGTGCAAGCTTCGATCCTTCTCACCTTTCAACTGGTATCAGAGCAGGTCCTTCACGAGCGCTTCTCGACCTTCCTCAGTATCTACACGAGATATGAGAGCTTGCTTCTCACTTAGTAGGAAGTCCACTTCCGGCTATGTCTTTATATGCTGGCGGTGCTATTTCTTGGATGTCCAGGGCTCAGAAGTGTACGGGTCTCTCTACCATTGAGGCCGAGTATGTTGCAACCACTAAGGCTTGTAAGGAGTCCATATGGTTGGGCTGTTTGGTTCATGATCTTGGGATTGATACTATACCTATGCTACATGCGGATTCTATGAGTGCTATTCAGCTAGCCAAGAATCCAGTCTTCCATGCGAAGACAAAACACATTGAGGTGAGGTATCACTTCATACGTGGGGTCGTGGAGGACAAGTTTGTTGACCTTGTCAAGATCTCTACTAATGAAAATCCTACAGAACTGCTTACGAAAAGCCTGACTACTGAGCACTTTGCCTTCTTCAGGAGATTAATGGGCATTGGATGAGATGACGTTTTTCGTCATCCTATTGTACATGTGTACATTGTACTGTCTTTTCTTTTTCTTTTCACTCCTCACTAGGGCAGATTTTCCTTTAAGTGGGAGGTTGTTGGGGATAAAGGCACCTTTGCCTAGTCACCCTTGTATTACTACACTGACAGTATCTGCCACTACACACTGCGGGTGGCGGGCGCCAATCACCTTCACTTTATTCTTTATTCTTTTAGTAACAGTTTGAATAAAGGATGGCTCGGTCACACATTGTGACTGTTGGAGTTCCCATTTGTGTCTCTCTCTCTTCTTGCTCTTGCTCTCCGCCATAGCTCACTTCCAAGCAACCTTCGAAGGGTATCATTGTACCCACCAAAACTATATTTTGTGCTCTCTCTCTCTCTCTCTCTCTCTCTCTCTCTCTCTCTCTCTCTCTCTCTCTCTCTCTCTCTCTCTCTCTCTCTCTCTCTCTCTCTCTCTCTCTCTCTCTCTCTCTCTCTCTCTCTCTCTCTCTCTCTCTCTCAACCCTCTTTAAGTCCATAGCTTTGACTCTACATCCAACCATTACTTCCCTCTCATTAGGCTTTTGGAAGGTTATCATATTAGTTGACTCAAAAAATAAATGCAAAAGCTATAGGAAAAAAAATCACTATATAAGTTAGCTCGCAATACCCTTAAGAAGTTTTTGTTAGAACTTTTGGTATATAGCTTTTGCCCATGCAAGATCCCCTGCTATTTTTAATTGATGTAGTTTTCTTTACTTGAAATATTTTGCATGATTAAATAATTTCACATTATTTTTCTAAATTTAACACGTATCTTGACACTAAATATTGAATTTTTGTGCACATTTGTTACTAACAATGCATTGCATAACACAATTAAAGGTCTCAAAAGAGGGCCAAGTAGACCATAATCCACAACCTTCCCTACTAGACCCTTTATAAACGTGGAATGAATAGGGCACTTCTTTTTCAACATGGAGGATTTTCTAAAAATGCTAAGTAAATATAAAATTTGCACACTATTCAAATTTTGATGACAATGGTTCAAAACATTAAACAAAAATTTGTAATCTAATTTTACTTGAAAATCCCTCCAAAACTTCGTTGACGACTTTTATACTTGCTACCAAAAATGGTTTCTATAAACATTTGTGCTCATTCCAACATGGTGATTAGCTCATGGGCCCTAGGCTAGTCACATTTGGAGGTTGATGGAATGGTGTTTTAGTGATACTAGAAAGGTTATTGACTTCTTGAATAGCTTGATTAGACTAGCCACCTCCACTTTCTCTCCTCAATATGTTTCCATATTATGAATGGTTGCCCAAAAGTCACAGGAGGTTTGTGTCCCCATACTATGAATTGTTTCCCTTGTATTATGATTGGTTGCCCCCCAAGTCAAAGGAGGTTTGTGTTCTTTGTCATTAACACTTTGAATTTCTATATGAAATCCTAGAAAACGTCATGTCTATCCAACAATATGTAGGTGTCTCTTTGACCATCATGTTGCATGGAGAGCCTAAAAGCACAAAGCCCATCATAACTAGGCCTTGTAAAGCTTATACATAGTGCTATCGAAAGCCCAAGGTTTACCATTAATATCTACTAAACTCAAAAGAAATTAGTCTAGCAAATGGTTTGCCCCAAAAAGGATAAGGTTTGCATCAAAATTCCCAAAAAATTTTCATGAACAATGTGTTGAGTATTTAAGTGGTCTCCACTTCCCCAACATACGTCATCAAGCTTGAAAATAATGGCAACTTTGATGGTATCATTTGTTCAAGCTTAAAAGGAGTAGGTTGCTGGACATAAGACACAAGGAACATGAACCAAAAATTAGCTATTGTCTTGCCACATACAATACAAGAAATTAAGGGGTATAAGAACATTGTGTGAACAAGATATAGAAGCAAAAGGTAATATTCTAAAAGTCTAGGTGAAAGAAGAAAACTAATGGGTATCATTTGATATAGAAGGGACAAAAAGATAGAATAAGACATTTGGATATAAGATATAAGAGGACAAGACCTCTAGCTGGAGGAATGATGATTTCAATCAAATTAAATATAAGTCATCTAGTGATAATT
This sequence comes from Lygodium microphyllum, assembly GCF_053477565.2. Lineage (NCBI taxonomy): Eukaryota > Viridiplantae > Streptophyta > Polypodiopsida > Schizaeales > Lygodiaceae > Lygodium > Lygodium microphyllum. The sequence goes on along the minus strand of NC_141159.1, from coordinate 68,089,298 downwards.
GTTAACCATGGGGGACTTTGAACTCGTTAACCCAATTACACACCAACATGCTCAACAAACCCAAGTTCACATCTTTCCTTCCAAAAAATAAAAAATTCTTAACCCTGCTATCACATGTCTACTAAAATAACCAAAAATATTTTTAAAAACCTCTCAAAATAAGGACCCAATAAGTCAAACATTTTCAATATTTAGTTCACAACCAACCAAATATACGATCTATGCATTTAAAGACTAATCTATGTTAATATTTGCTATATAAGGGGCATGTAGGTCATGGCTAGTAGTTGATAGGTAGGTTGACTATCATGAGATTGTAGGTTCAAGTCTTGTTAAGCACATCACTTTGCTTGGATGCATACATTTTCATGGTATGTTCACATACAATTGGACTCCTTCCCACTCCACTCACTTGGTGCTCTTCACTTCCTTGGAGAAGGTCATGGTGTATAGTCAATCTAGTTGTTCATATAGTTTGTGAGTTATCCTATTTGCATACAAATGTTAGTATGGATCTTGCCTCCTTTAATGCATGTGAGAATAGTCTTTTGCTTCTGCATTCTTATGGAGGCATCACATTGAAAATTTTGTTTGATGATGTTGGGCACTTATGTGTTGGTTTTACATATTAAAATCTATCTATTGTCAAAAATGAAGGGAACACCATGGCAACTGTTTATAGTTATATCATCACTTTCTCCTTTACTCTACATGCTCAATGAAATCACATAAGGATACTACTTTAAAGTTAAAAAGTAGAGTTGATAAAAGAGATGGAAAGCAACCTATTTTAATACTTTTTTAAAGGAAAATTTCATTGGAGATGCACCAAATATATAGGATAGACTTTTTCCTTATATGGATATGCCTTTCAACTTTCATGGAAATCATTTTTTAAAGTCAATACAACAACCTTCAAACTTTCTAATTTGCAGGTCTTTTCTAAGAGATATTTAGTATTTTGAATTACACAATAACTAAAGAGACCCTAGACTTAAAATTTAACAAACTTTCTCTCCAAAAATTTCTAGATTTATTTTTTTTTTGCAAATTTAGTTGACTTGACATGAAACCTCGGTTTTTCGCCACAAACACTCACCCTTGTCACTTTTCAACTAATTTGTCCAATGAGATCAATTTTTGGTTATATATTGATTGTTTGAACTTGAAAAATATCTCGAGCCTACTTTGATATGAAAAATACATTCAGAGCATACTTTGGTATGAAAACACGTTTCCAAGTCAACACTGATTTGGCACCTTCTTTCAAAACACTTTGTTGCAATCAACAATTGTGGTCTTGGTTGTCAATTGATTAAACATATTGATAAAGAAACATGTCAATTTACAAGGTAAACAAGACAATAAGTTGCAATATTACTTATATTTGGTCATTCTAGGACTTGCGTCATTAGGTTACATTATACTATAATGATTGATCCAACAATTTGAAAATTGCCCATGAGGGTGTAAATGATAACAACTATGTTGTGCGTGCGTGTGTGCGTGTGCGCGTGTGTGTGCGTGTGCGTGTGCGTGTGCATGTGCATGTGCGTATGGGTGTGCATGTGCATGTGCGTGTGCGTGTGCGTGTGCATGTGCATGTGTGTGTGCATGTGTGTGTGCATGTGCGTGTGCGTGTGTGTGTGCGTGTGCATGTGTGTGTGTGTGCGTGTGCATGTGCGTGTGCGTGTGTGTGCATGTGCGCGCGCATGTGTGTGTGTGTGTGTGTGTGTGTGTGTGTGTGTGTGTGTGTGTGTGTGTGTGTGTGTGTGTGTGTGTGACATTGCATTGGATATCATTGGCCTTGGAGATGTTAGAGACTAGTTTGCTTCAGTAGCTCTTTTGTTTTACATAATATACATTATGTACCATGTTTGACCAAAAGCTTACTCTCTACTTGACAATTGGATGATGTAAGAATTATATCTCTTTTGGTGATTTTGTATGGAAGATTACCTATGGTCACCTTGTTTTTGCTAGAGGTGCCAAGGTTAGCAGTCTCTACCTTTTGTTTGTATCTGGGCTTGTTGACCATGTAATGGTTGTTGCCAATTTACCACATGTATCTTTATGACATCATCACCTTGAACACATGTCTTTGAAAGGAATGAAAGTACTTAGTTGTTTGCAATATCTTTTGCCTCTTGATTACTTGCATTTTGATTCATGTGATCATTCTCTTTATGATAAGTAGACACATAATGCTCATAAAAGTTTGGCTCTATATGCATGGGTGAGCCTCTAGCTCTTATGCATTTCAACGTATGTGGTCCTATGCCCTATCAATCATTGGGTGGCACGAAGTACTTTGTGACATTTATTGGTGATTATTTGCATAAGGTCTAGGCTTATCCTATTAAGTAAAAATCAAATATTTTGGCTAAACTTCAGCACTTTGTTGCTCTTGTGTGAGACCTAATCTAGATATAGGATGAAATGCCTAAGGTTTGACAATGGGGGTGAATATGTCTCTAAGACATTTGTGTAGTTTTATGATGAATGGGGTATTAAGCATCAGTTGACCATCTAATTTACCCGCCCCGAAATGGTATTGCAAAGTGTATAAGCAAGACTATTAAAGAAAGAGTATGTAATATGCTTAGTTAGGTAGGCTTACTATAGTACTTTTAGGCTAACACAATTACTACTACCATGTATCTCCCCATACACTACTCTGGATTATCAAGTTGCATAGGAGATATGGTCTAGAAAACCTCCATTATATGCCCATTTGAGGGTCTTTGGATGTGAGGCTTTCTGCTAAGTTCTGAAGGACAAGCGCAACAAGTTGGATTCAAAGAATGTTAAATACGTCTTTCTTGGATATGGTGATGTAGGTGACATGGGCTATCGCTCTTGGGATTCTATGTTGCATGAAGGATAAGAAGCTTGAGCAGGTAGTTGAGGTACACAAGGTGGTCTTTCAAGAGGAGTCTCCTATTACTGTACAACCAGCCCCAATGAGACAGGATGCTACAATTATTGATAATGTAGTGGCCCACAAACCGCTTGTTGTGCAAGATTATGCTATTAGATAGAGAGGACATGTTGTATAGGTCCCATAGCTAGCTTTGAGGCACTCTACTAGAGCTTTATATCCTCTTGATTGCTATGAGTCCTCTGTAGATTATGTCATGGTGATAGACTCTATTGAGCCACTTACCTATGAGGAGGCTATGCACAGAAGTGATTCTCATTCTTGGGAGAAGGCTATGTAGTTTGAGTTTGATTTATTGTAGAAGAACCAGTTAGTTTCCTTTCTTAATGGGAAATGTGCATTGCCATGCAGCTAGGTGCATGAGCTAAAGAGTACTCCTAGTCATCCAAAGCTATCATATAAGGCTAGATTGGTTTTTTGCAAAGGGTTTTGACTAGGAGCATGGTGTTGACTTTGATGAAGTCTTTTCACTTGTAATCAAGATGACTACCCTATGCTTGGTCTTGGCCTTGGTTGCTCAATTGGATTTGGATCTTTATCAGATGAACGTGAAGACAACATTCTTACATGGGGACTTGCATGATGAGATTTATAAGCAATAGGCTACAAGCTTTGTGGAGAAAGGGAGGGAACACCTAGTGTAAAATTGAAGAAGAGTCTTTATGGGCTTAAGTAAGCATGTAGGGAGTGATACCATAAGTTTGATACTTTTATGTAAATGCAAGGGTATACCTGCAATGATATGGATCCATGTTTATATATAAAGAAGGACCATGATGGTAGCCTTATTATCTTGGTGCTTTATGTTGATGATATGCTTATAGCTAGGAGTGCTCATGCTGAGCTTGATGCTTTGGAGACTTTTGTCAAGAAGAGCTTTGAGATAAAGCACATGGGACATTAGACATGTCTCACACATACTTGGTATGTGCATTTATGCGCAATCACTCTAAAGGACTTCTCTACTTATCCTAGAAGGAGTACACACATAGAGTACTTGAGCGATTTCATATGTAGAATGATAACCCTATTGACTATCCTTTACCTTCTCATGTGAAGATGAGTTAGGCCAATTGTCTGCAATGAGATGATGAGAGGGCCAAGATGGCCAAGGTTCCATATGCATCCATGTGGGCAGTTTGATGTATGCCACGATAGCCCCTTGTCTTGACATAGCATTTGTAGTGGGAGTTATGGCACACTATATGGCTACACTTGGTAGGCACGTTGCAAAGGGTATCATGAGATACTAGAAAGGCATAGCAAATATGTGTATTTTCTATGGCAACCAAGATACATGCGTTGTGGGTTACCTTGAGTCAAATTATGCGGGACATGTAGATAGTAGGAAGTCCACCTCTAGGTATAACTTTACCTATGATGGAGGTAATATCTCTTGGATGTCTAGGGCACAGAAATGCATGGTCTTGTCTACTACTAAGGCCAAGTACATTGTGCAACTACTAAGGCTTGCAAGGATGCCCTATGGTTAGGCCAAGAATCCAATCTTCCATGTGAAGACAAAACACGTTGAGATATGCTATCACTTCAACAAAGAGGTGGTAGAGGACAAGTCTATTGAGCTTGTTAAGTCTTGACTAACAAGAATCTGCAAATCTACCCACTAAAAGTCTCTTACCAAAATGTTTTGCCTTCCTTAGGAAGATGATGGGCGTAGGATGAGATAATGTATTTTTTCATCCTATTGTACTTTATGTATATGTTGTATTTTTTCTCTTTTTCTTTCACTCCTCACTGAGGCACATTCACCTCTAAGTGGGAGCCTGTTGGTGGTAAAGGTGCATGTGCCTAGCCACCCACATTTACTCACTGTGCACTATACTTGCACACCTATACACTATAGCTGGTAAGACACCCATCACTATCGCTTGATTCTTTATTCTTTTAGTGAATATTGAATAAGGAAAGATCATGGGTATGTTTTTTTAGTGAGCTTGCTTAGGCAATATTTTTATCCATGGAAGTAGGTAGGTGAGATTTTACATCAAATGAATTTAAGGAAAGAGTATTCATATTGGTATACTAAACCCTTATTTGATCGAGTGGAGATCATATTATACCAAAAAAGTGTTTGGTTGTAAACTTTACATGGCATGTGATTTCTTAGGTACTTAACTTATCCATGATATTAATTTAATTATTGTAAATACAACCTTATCGCCATCTATTGAAATGAGACTATGAATCAATTGTGGTGATGGCATGATAACAACATAGTCTATTAATGAAAGGGAAAAAAGACCATTACATGAGAGAGTAAATATGTAAAGATAAAAGGTGACCACTTTGGTGCCTTGGCCACTATTACACAATAAGCTTTGCATGCACAATAGATTCCCTGTCACCAAGAAGGACTCGTACTATAGGGTATTCAATGGCATTTTGGAAGTGGGCTCCTCACTCAATGTGGAACAAACAATCTTGGATTACAGTCCATGATCCCATGAACATGGTGCTAACTTCCTTGGTAGGGGTTTATGGGGAGATATGTAAACTGTTAAAATTGCACACCGCATGAAATCAAAACAATGCACTCCAATAGTTTAATGCAAGGATGGCTACTAAGGCATTATGCATAATAGAATGCATGCAAGGATGTTGAATCTCTCCCTCTCTCTCCCCCTCTCTCTCTCTCTACCTTCCTCATTCTGTGTGTGTGTGTCTCTCTCTCTCTCTCTGTCCCCCCTCTCTCTCTCTCTCTCGATTGTACCTTGCCATCCATCATTACCTTATTGTCCATCCTACTATTTCATAGAACCATGACTACACTTATATCACCCTAGTCAAGGAATTCTAGTGAAGACATTCATGGTAGGGATATGGGTACAATTGTAAAAGCGAGGGGACTGAAGATGCAAACACACTGAGCAAGAGGGCAATGATATAGTAGGGGTTGAGGTAGAGGATTTCAGTGGAGGGTGAATGAGAAGAAGATAAAGATGCAAGTGGTGCCAAGGTCATGCCAACTAAGGAGGGCATGAAAGCAATTGAGGTGCATAGCTAGGTCCATGAAGAAGTATTTGATATGGCCACCTAGGTTCCATAGTGGGTCCTAACATGCATTGATTACCTCAACATGCCTAGATAGTAATAGGTATTTATCTAAGTCCTCATCTAGCTCATCCTCCAATACATGTAGCACATTTTCCTACAATAATGGCACTTCCATGTGTGATGGGCACCTTGGCATGTATTGCCCTTGAAAAATCAAAAGAAACAATTCAAAACAAGTTGGTTTAGCATAAGTAAATGGTAAATGTGACACGTGGAATGCAAGGGGAAATTCCCAAAGGTTCCATGTTAGGGGCAAGAACTCTCTCTCTCTCTCTCTCTCTCTCTCTCTCTCTCTCTCTCTCTCTCTCTCTCTCTCTCTCTCTCTCTCTCTCTCTCTCTCTCTCTCTCTCTCTCTCTCTCTCTCTCTCTCTCTCTCTCTCTCATGTGTGTGTGTGTGTGTGTGTGAACCAACACCTCTCTCTATGTCTCTCCCTATGGTGCCATGCAAGCATAGCGTGCATCCTTGGTGATCATGCCTCCACCATAGCCACTTTGTTTCTTACCTCCACGCCACTTTCTATTTTCATTATCATCATTCAACATCTGTCTTGCTTCCTCTCTCCCCTCTCTCTCCCCCCTTTTTTCTCCCCCTTTTCAGACTAGATCCTCCTATTTCAAGAAAATCTTCCATACCCCCTCTAATATATTCCTTCTTAGGTCTCTCTCTCCTCTTAAACATCCTTTGCAACCTTGCACTTCTACTAAAGCTTTTGATATGCCTCTGATATATTTCTTGTCAAGTATCTCTCCTCCTATACACCGAGGCTGGTCTCATCTTCACAATTACATGTGATGAATTGAGCATTTAATCCTAATAATGTTCCTCTCCACTATCCATTCAACCTCTCTATAACAATATTTAGATTCTTATAAAAACCATCACTCAAAATGCTATATATATATATATATATATATATATATATATCTACATAATCATAGGTTAAGAGAGAATTTGAGATGCCAATGAGCTAATCAAATAAAAGTTTTTCCATTTTATAGCTAATTTTGGGGAGTATATAGTGCTTGATATATTTTTGTCACTAAGTCACCAAAAGGGGCTAGTGCATTTTGTATTAACATGATTTTAGGCTACCGAAAATTAGCATAGAATCCATAAAATACCAAAAGATTAACATTGAATCCATAAAATACTATGAGAGAGAGAGAGAGAGAGAGAGAGAGAGAGAGAGAGAGAGATACCTTAGGCCCTTGCTTTCATGCAAACTCAAAGATCGCTTTGACTTCAAAACTCACATTGTAGATAAGCATGATCAATCAACCATAAACCTAAAGTATATCGATCCCATCTACATAATATGTGGCATCCCTAGTAACAAACGTCAAGGGCAAGCAAGTGAACCCATCGAGGTACCTGCCAAAGTCTAGGAGGTGAACCTAGCCCAGGAGGAGAGATAGCCCAACCTGTCTTTATTGCCAATGACTTGAAAGAGGAAGAGGATACAAGTATCGTTGCTCTCTTGCGAGAGTATATAGACGTATTCGCTAGGTCCTTAGAAAAGCTTAAGGGGGTAGATCCAAGTGTAGTGACTCATAACATATCCATGATGCTAGATGCAATGCCGGTCAAGCAGCGACCGTACCCTATAATCCAAAACATGCTCATGCAGTCAAGGAAGAAATTGGCAAGCTGATGAGAGTGGGATTCATCTATGAAATTGAGCACACAGACTAGGTGTCACCCAGACTCATTGTAATAAAGAAAAATTGAAAGATTAGAGTGTGTATCAATTACAAGAAGGTAAATGCTACCACTAAGAGGGATAACTATCCATTGCCATACACCGAGCACATACTCGAGAGAGTGGCGGGCAAAGAGGCCTACAATTTTCTAGACAACTTCTTTGGATACAATCAGGTGCAGGTGCATCCTGATGATCGACATAAGACTGCATTCACCCTCCGGGTTGACTAACGCTCTAGCCACCTTTCAATGCCTTATGTGTACTATATTTAGAGACATGCTCAGGAAAGAGTTAGAGATCTTCGTGAACAACCTGTTGTTCACTCGACCTGGAGAAAACATTTAGACAAACTCCCGCAATCTTTGAATGGTGTCGTCTATATCATCTCTCTTTGAATCCCTTAACGTGCCAGTTTTGGGTAAAGCACGGATGCATCCTAGGGCACGTGGTGTCCAAGAACAGCATTGCCACGGACTTTTCGAAAGTCGGGGTTATTGTTGATCTTCCACACCCAATCAACTATAAGGGAATTCAATGCTTCTTAGATCATACAGGGTATTATCAGTGGTTCATGCTGAATTATGCATTGATTGCTAGACCTCTATACAAACTGTTGATTATATTCTAATGGACTAAAGAATGCCAATGCGCTTATGAGGAACTAAAAAAGGCTATGACTAAAGCACCGATTCTACGGGCCCCCGATTGGACCATCACCTTCCATGTGCATATTGATGCTTCAAAATTCGATATGGGGGCAGTGTTGTGCCAACCTGGCGAGCACAATCTCAACTATCCAGTAAGCTTTGCTAGCAGACAACTCACCGAGATCGAGATGAACTACTCGACAATAGAAAGAGAAGTCCTGGCCATGGTGTTTGTCGTGAAGAAATTTCGGCATTATTTATTAGCCACAACTTTCACTTTCCTTGTGGATTGTCAAGCCTTGCTATATTTAGTAAACAAATCTTGTGCTACAGGACGCATAGCTCGATGGCTCTTGCTTCTTTTAGAATTCGACTTCTTTAGAATTCGACTTCTCCATGATTGTACGAAAAGAAAAGCAACACTACATGACTGACCACATGTCATGCATCCCCACAGGAGAGGTCGTTGGACAAGGCATCACCAATGAATTGCTAGACGTACACCTGTTTAGCCGATCCAGTGAGAGAGATCTATTTCGAGCCGACTTGACGCCATACTGGGCAGACGACATAGTCCAAGTGCTTGAGCATGGACTACCTGAACGACCAATAGAGAAAGCCCACCAACTTAGGTGACTCATCCTCAAGATGCAACCCTATCAGCTAATAGCAGGCTAGCTATATAGGCTAGGGCAAGACAAATTGTTGTGTAGATGCGTATGTGAGCATGAGATGCATGATGCACTCTCAGAGCACGGCGGAATTGCTGGATGACACTTTAGCGGAGATATGACAACCCACAAGGTGCTGCAGTCTCAATTGTGGTGGCCCACGCTTTTTTGCGATGTAGCATGATTCGTTAAGTACTATGACGAGTGTCAGTGGACAAAGGTCTTGATTCACAAGGATCAAATGGAGCTAACCCCAATAATTGCACAACAATCCTTTGAAAAATGGGGGATTGACTTCATAGGGCCCATTAGTCCTGCGGCACAATACTCGCAAGCCAAGTACATCATTATCGCCACTGACTATCTAACAAAGTGGGCAAAAGCAAGAGCTACGAGAAAGAATGACATTAGGACGGCTGCCAAGTTCCTATGGGAGCAAGTAATCTCACGATTCAGCTACCCCATCAAAGTGGTTACCGACCAGGGCACCCAGTTCATTAATGAAGTGATTGGGCATCTTCTATCCACCTTTCTAATTATCCATCAGAAATCCTCACCATACTACCCTTAGGCAAATGGCCAGGTGGAATCCACAAATAAAATCCTAGTAAACATCCTGACCAAGGTAGTCTCTGCTTCGCACAGTGACTGGGACAACAAGTTGATGTCAGCCTTGTGGGCTTACCGCACAACCTATAAAAGGGCTATAGGCCAGACACCTTTTAGGTTGACCTATGGAACTGAAGCAATTCTACCTGTAGAGTTCTTCGTTCCTAGCCTGAGGATTGCACTTCATGAATGATGGGAAGGGAAGGAGGCATGCATGGAATGTCTAGTTGAACTTGAACGCCTCTCGAAAACTTGACTTCTAGCTACCCATGCACTCATGTGCGAGAAAGCATGACGAAAAAGTTGGTTTGACAAGCATGTAAAGCAATGTAACTTTGAACAGGGAGACTTAGTGCTCTTGTACTCCGTTAAGGGGCATAAACAGAAAATGAAGCTCAAAGGTCTAGGGCCTTTCAAGGTTTGTACCATAAGCTAAACTGGTAATGTCGAACTCGAGACTTTGGAAGGCGAGGGCATAGGCTTCTTCAATGGCAGTCGCATCAAGAAGTTCTACCCTCCCACACATCCTCTGCATGAACCACCAATGTTCGAACCCCCTGTCAAGGTACGAGTAGCCACAATCACAGAGATTGATGATGAAGATGAGGAAGCTATAGAACCTGCTTACCTCCGCACCACGGTCACTACTGAGTAGACATGCGCTTTCAACACCTTGATCGATGAGGGAGCACACTTCAATGTCCTAGCCCACGATCATTGGACCCACATTAGCAAACCACAATTACATCCCACTACTGCCAAACTAAGCCCATATGGGGGCTAATCATACATACTCCTAGGGAAGTGCAGGGCCGCAGTTTCTATTGAGTCTAAGAGCATACCAATGATCTTTTATGTGTTTTCAAACACTAAAGATGCAGGAACAGAGTCGTTGCTAGGTCGAACCTTTAAAAAGCAAGCTCACTACAATGTAGATGATGAGTCGCAATGCATCCACCTAGCCATTGGCAATGTTCATATAGTAACATCTTCCAGCAAGGGCTGCGTGACTCCTACGAGATCAGCAAAGCCACTGGTAGAAACGCCTGCAGCCAAGTCTAAGGAGGGGGGTTGTGACTTGTTACAACCCGCCAAGCCTCTATGCCAATAACCCGCTAAGGCCAAAGTCCATGGCCATGAACCACAATTCAAATGGGTACCAAAACATCAGAACCTGCCAACAAGGGACAATCGGCCACGCCATTGCAAAGCTAAGAATGCGACCTCAAAACCTAGGAGGCCAAGACAGAGCTACAGACAACGATGTACATTCAAGCCGCAATGGGTGCCTAAGACCCTATTGCAAGCACAAGGCTATTATGAGGGTAATGCATGGATATGGATCCCTAACACTAAAATAGCCAAATGCACCAATCAAATGTCACCCTCACGCTTAACTATACCCTGCCATACCATGTGTCAAGGCCTAGAGGCACATAAGCCTCGAGACACCAAGCCTGTGGAGTCACAACAGACCTCTTATGAGTGGAAATCATTCTTGACACTAGTCTCGCAGATCTAGCCGAGGACATAGGGGATGGCGTGATTGCTTGCCTTAGATGCTTAGATGCCACATTCATGTTGTTGGATCTGAGCTATGACTGCTTGAACTTTGTAGTGGGAGCTCACGCTCAACTGCCAAGACCCACAGACTGCTTATTGCTTCAAGCGTTTCAAGCTGAATGCTAATGGCTACCTCTCACATAGCCTACGCACTCTCATGCCTACCGTGTGTAGTGAGCTTACCTTCATGCCAATCGAGTTGCCTCCTCTCCCGCACACTCCGGTAGCTCCACGATCCAAGTGCAAGCTTCAAGCAAGCTCGATCCTCCCGCTCCAAGCTCCAAGCTCCATCGCCACGAGCAAGATAAGAGAAGAGAAGAGAAGAGAAGAAGAGAGAAGAAGATGGAGAGCTTCTCCACCCCATGGTCCCTCACCCTCACACACTCACTCCCTCACACTCTCACACTCCCTCTCTCAAGCACAAGCTCAAGCAAGCAAGAACAAGAAGAAGAAGAAGAAGAGGAGAGCTACTTTTGGCCACACACAAGAATGAGCTTCTCATTCACTTTTCAACTTTATATAAAAAAACCCTAAATCCCTTTTGGGCGGTCATCCCTTTTTCCCCTTTTTTACATGGCCGGCCGTAGCCTAGGCCCTTTTTCCCATTGTCCTTCTATCTTCCTAGCTTCCTTTCCACCACCCGTCTACATTTACAAGTTGCACGGGTGAGAGCCCGGCGCTCCTTGAATTAAACCATGATGCGCTTGCACTCTTTTACAAAAGTTTTGACTTACGCTTTTCCTTGTGCGCCTTTCTCCCTTATTTAGGACTCTTCTCCTTGTGCGCCTTTGTCTTCCGTTTCTCTTTGCCTTGGCCTTTGTCTTTGACTTCTGCTTTAGCTTTTCCGGATTTTCCACCTTCATTCGTTTGAGGGTTAACATTACCCTCCTCCTAGACGAGTGCCAGTCCCATGGCACATAGGTAGCATGCAAAGCTTGCACCGAAGACGTGGGTGGAAGGGACTATTATGGTTTGCCTTGGAGGAGTTTTGATGTTGGTGCGGATGAAGGTCGTTGGTGGCACTTTGCTGTTCTGATTAGCTAGTGATATGATTGTTGTAGGTGGTGATAGGGCTACTCTTTGTTGGGAATGGTCACTCATAGCTGGCATGGGTGTTGGTGTTCTTGGGATGCTCATGGTGGATTCTGCTCGTGATGATTCTCTGGTGGTCTTGCATGATGAAGTAAAGGACAAGAGTTCAGAGTTGAGTGTTGATGTAGAGCTGATGGTGCTTTCGTTGGAGTCTTTAAAACCTGCAATTGGAAAACCTCTCATGTGGTCTCTCCCGAAGGGATAGTGCTAGTCTTCTTATCGTGCACAAGACATATTTTGATTAGTTTGGGAGACAGGTCAACTCTAAGCAAGCCTGGAGTATTGTCCTACACTTGAGGACCCAAACCGTGTATAGGTTATAGTGTGAATATTAAGTGAGTACATGTGCGTATTTAGGTATTACTTAGTTAAAATACTATCGGCCTGGTTCCTTGTATAGCAATGGGTCAGTGAAGCAAAGGGCTAAGTTGATGGAAAAATTTGTCGATGAAGACGGGGAGTACACTTGAAGATTGCTTGAGACATCATTATGGTCTTGTCAAGGCAATGTAGCATAATTGAGCTCCTTGATGTCTTAGCTTTTGGTAGCTAGTGGCTACTTGTAGTGCTTGAAAAGTATGGTGTACTTTTCCATTGTCTTTCATGCCTTGCTTAGCACTGTTGATTGTAATGGCATTGAGATGGAGTGCAAAAGAATTGTGCAAGTGGTTCAGGGTGACCGGTCTAACCATAGGCGAGGCGAGCTCCCTAGGTATGTCTCTCCCTTGATGTGCCTTGAACAATTGTGGGGGATGTACAAAGGGCTAGGGGATTAGGGATGGAGCCAGCCGACCAAGGTCACTGGATGTACCTAATTTGAGGACCCCTAGGTGCGGTGATGTGATCGTGTGTGCTTTTTTTTCTTTTCTTTTCTTTTTTTCCTTTCTTTTTTTCTTCTTTTTTTTTTGTGGAAAAAATGAATACAATCAATGCCATACATTGAGGCTGTTAGCCTTTCATTTGGATTGAGAAATATTGGGATTCAAAGGCTATGAAGAATGGATATTACAGAGATGATTGTGTCACCAGCCTTGATGCTAGAGGAACTGTTGTTGAGATGAAGAGATACACTTGAGATTTTGCAAACCTCTTTGTAACATGTGAGACATCAAACAATTGAGGTAGCACTTGGAGCGAGCTGTGCATGGACAAGGGAAGAGCATCTTGCAAATTGAATCCTGGATGATGAAGAGACGTTCGCCCTTGTTGAGAGCGTGGCTCCTGTCCGAACATAGAGTTTGGCCAAGAAGGAGGAGGTAATAGATGATTATGCTTTGGCCATGCTCAGTTGCAATATGTGCTTTCTGTAGAGGTGTCCTTGGGTTCTCATCCAGTGGCACTTCCGTCATGGCTTTTGTTTCTTCCTCCATAATGGTTCTTTGTGGGGTTGGTGGTCTTGTGGTGACTTGGATATTAAACGCTTCTAGGCATTGACATGTGTCATTCTGCATTCACTTGGAAAGGTGTGAGAGTACATGCAAGTCACATGCTTCAACCATAATGAAAATGTCCAGCTAAACAAGACATCACCAACCTGAATCCCTTAGTTTTGACTTGATGCGTATCACCTGCACTTGGTCATCATTACTCATGGGGTGTATTGGCCTTTGCTTATTTTGGTATTATTTACACAGTCACAAAACACATTGTTTATTTATGTACACGTTCATGAAACCATGTCACTTCGTGAGGATAAAAACCAATTGTAGAACTCAGGATTGTACTCGAGTGTGGCACACATATCTAGCTTCTGTGGTAGCCTACTTAGCAATAATAAATATTTGGCAACATCGAGTAGTATGGTGCCTTGTCCGAGTCTACTGGAAACATGTAGCTCCTCCTCAGTGAGAACTTTATCAATCAAAGGGCTCTCTAGGCTAGTTCCAGCTAGGTCCATACCTCGAACTGTAGCTAGAACTCGAAATGAAGTTGGTGCCACATAGGTCGGGTCTCTTTGGGACCCCCATTTTGGCCAGTCGCTCCTCTGAGACTGTCATGATTTGGGCTCCAAGTTCGGCCATTGTAGCGCGGTTTTCAAACCAACGTTTTGCAAATTGGCTTCTACCCTATGATTGTCGCTTTAGTTGCTCTATCTCTAAGAGATTTGGCTGGCAGAGCATTTCATTAAATGTCACGGCTAACGTAGTTCGTCAGCCTCCTCATCAGAGATGAGTCGCATGCTTTCATGTAAGAGCTTGTCATAATGTCCATCAAGATATTCTTGCTCTTCCCACGATAGCGGATAAGGCAAATATTCCTCAAGTTGCTCCCTAGGAAATGTGCCCATGTCTGCATGGACATAGACACGTGCGAATAATTTCAGTTTAGTGTCCCACTTGGTCAAGCACTCTCCCACATCTCTATGTTCTATGAGGGCTTGCTCGATTGCTATCTCATGCAAAGTTCTAAGGGTTTCCTTAGGCTTTAGCATAGCTGGGGGCTCATGCCTAGATGAGCAAGATAGATGAATGCCAGGATTGCTTATGCCTTCGAGGTTTTCATGTTTCTCTTGAGGCTTTATGGTAGTTGTGTCATGGTTCTCCTCGGATGTGACCGGCATGGTCTTAGCATCCTGTTGTGACAGTGTTGTATCCACTCTTGATTGATCAATGCGAGTTTCTCTATCAGTGGATTGAGTGTCACAAGCAACAGTTGACGGTAATTGTTGCTTTGATTTATCAGAACACATGGATGTGTCTGAGATTTCATTGCTGTTAGGAGAGATGGAAATGGGTTTATCTATTGATGAACCAGACGCTTTGTTTATCATCTCTTCAGTACTCTTGGTTCCAATCTTCTTGTCGTCTGCAGTAGCTTGCAACTGTCGTTGTTTTCATTGTTTTCTTCTCTTTCTCTTGGGCACTAAAGATGTATCCTTTAAGGACTCAGGATCTTGAACTAGGTCAGTAGTTGATGTGCTTGGTTGGGCCTTAGCACTCTCTTTCTGTGGCATGTCATCATGGGATTTTGCTATGGCCTCACTAGGTTGAACAACCTTGCTAGGTTGCGAGGGTTCAACTACCTCTCTTTTTGGAGAGTCTAGATGTCCAGCTAATTCTCCTCTGTTCAGCCCCGCATTCGATTGCATTGACAGTTGCTCCTGGTTAGGTATTTGCTCTAGATTTTTGTCCTTATCTATTAGAACCTATCTCCATTGCTTCTTGTCAAGGTGACTGTTGTGTTTAGAGTTGTTGTTCTCTTGCTCTGGAGGTTTGGGTGACTCTAGTGTAGAACCATGAGACGGTTTAGGGTTTTTGTCATGTAGGCTTGGAAGAAACCAATTGAAGAAGTCAGGGTTGTATTGATGGGAAGCATAGAGATCTAGGATTGCAGGGTCTTGAGTGAGGCAGAAGACATATGCGCTGACATCAAGTACCATACTTCCTACTCCTAGCCTGCTAGCCACGTGTAGATCTTCTTCTAGAAGCACTTTATCATACAAGGGATGTTTTTGGACAGTGGTAGAAAGCTGGACATCATGGGCAGTTGCCAACACTCTCAATGAGGTCGGGGCAACGTACGTGGAATCATGTATTGATGTCCAAAGGGCTTTCCTTTGCTCAGTAAGTGTCATTAGTCATTGGCCAATTTTGGCTGCCAAACTTTGGTTGGAGTACCAATTTTATGCAAAGGTACCTTGTCCTTTCCCTTTTCATTTGATTGCTTCACGCTTTTCCTTGTTTGTCTCACATAGAGCTGTATAAAATGAGGGTATCAAGCTTAATTCTCTAGCTATGGCTTTTGGGATGTCCTTCATGACTTCTTCAACAATAGCTGCATAGCAAAAACAAACATGTTACTGCTCATACCAAGTCAGTGGTTCAGCTATGAGCTTTGTGTGCTCTAGTGTTGGCCTTCTGATGTCCACATGGACGTATGCACGTGTGATGGCTGTCAGCTTGTGATCAAGCTTCACCATGCACTTCATCTCTGGTTCATTGGTCAGATGCGCCATTTCTTTGGCCAAGTCTTCGAGAGATTCATCCTCAAGCCTAGGCTTTAGGTGCTTTGGAAGGATTGGAGGTGTCAAGGATGTTTGTTGTGACATCTCTTCCAAAGGTGAATTGCTAAGGACATGTTCCGCAATGGGTGTTGTCACGGCCAAAGGTTGTGACTGTTGTGGTCCCTGATTGGAAGTAGTGGTGACTAGTTCAATGGACTGGCTACCATTAGTAGACTGCGGTGTCAAGTCCTTAGGCAGATCAGAAGTGGTCGTGTCTTTTGTTGCCCTTTGCACATTCACTTGTGCAGGTTGAGCAGCGGCACGAGGCTGCTGCTGCCATGCTTCCCGTGTCCATTTAGGTGAAGAGGATGTAGGAGATTTAGGACTCCTACGTGGGCTTGGCACTGACTGGAGAATTTGCTCATGATTGTTAGACGATTCTATCATTAGCTTTGTTGAGCAATTAGCCTTATCATGAGCAATGTTGTGCCTATGGTGCTCATTATCCTCTTGGGAAGTCAAAGGCTCCTTGGGCACTAGTGTACCTTGTGCATGCTCGACAGTTACCTCTGATATCTGCTTGCTAAGCACTCTAGGCTGAGGATCTAATTTTTGATAGGTCATGTTTGGTTTCTTGATTTCAATCGTGAGGGGCTCAATCACTGCAATATTTTTGGTTCGAGACTTGGATTTTCATTTAGGTTTCCTCCTACGCCTCTTTGCTTTTGACATAATTTGGGCTTCTGACAGAGGTGGTTTAGCAAGGGGTTTTGGTATCCAAATCCATCGGTTGCCTACATAATACCCTTGAGCACGAAGCAATGCCTTGGATATCCATTATGGAGTTGTGCTAGCTCTCCATCGATGCCTTCGTCTATAAGGCTTGGGCTTCTTTCGTGGTCTTCTACGATATTTGTAAGTCCAAACCCTATCCTTGGCCTTGTCTTCTAACCTTTTTGTTTCAAATATGGCCTCACTCACTGGTTCTCTCCATTCAACCTATGCTTGTATCAACTCTTTCAACAACTCTTTGCTCTCATTACTAGGCTTGCTTGGTATGTCAGAATGCTCCTTGTCCTTCCCTCGAGGTTTGGTGAGGTCACCCTTGCTAAAAGTCATGATTATCCTCACGCCTGGTAGTGTTAGGTGTATCCTCTGTGCTATATAGTCGGCTTCACACTTCATTGCCTTTTTGAAGGGCCTTCCTAGGAGGATTTCCTTTCCACAATTCTCGCTATTTGGAGGAACATAGAACATGACTGGCAAGCTTTCTGTTTCAATAGTTACAAGGATTTTGCACTTCCCTAGAAGTGCTTGTGGGTGTTCCCCGTAAGGATTAAGAGTTGCATCAGTCGGTTTGAGCTCTGGTTGACCTAGTAGAGTCCATGCTTCGTAAGTCAAGATATTGAAATCTGCTCCTTCATCAATGAGACCATCAACACTATGCTTGACCCTAAGATAAGCAGATGGCACTATGTCTTCATCTTTCGGGTCTTGGTTTACAACTTCAAGCCTTCTGATACATGCCTTTGAGTCCCTAAGTGCACAGTCAGACGTGGATTCTCTATTGAGGTCTTGGGTCGTCTGTGTAGCGCTGCTCAAGGTACATCTATCGTCAGGACTATCATGTCTAGTCATCCTCGCATTGATAGCTTGATGATGTTGCATTCTGCTTCGATTAGACGCAGTTTGAACACAATGTACATGTGTTCTTATGGTGTGGCCTTTTTGCCCTTGATGGCTAGATTGGCCCGTTCAGGTTCTAAGGTATTTGTTTATCTTTGTTTGGGTATGGGCTTCTGTTTGCTGCTTTGCAAGTGAAGTTCTATGCTTGTGTAGAGCCATTACTACACTAGGGCCTAATCCGGAGGACCTGTTGCGGCGCGCATTTTCTCTCCAGCCTATCAGGGGAGGTGCGGACGGGGAAGAGCCCCCTCTGCGGGGGTCCGGGGGGGCAGTCCCCCCGGGCTCGAAGAACCATTACGGTAAATACCATGCATGATTGGGAGGACCTCTAGTAGCTAAATTTTGAACTATTTGCTGTGGATTTTAGCCTAATGATAGATCTATGATGTGCCTTTGGCTCTATGCGATTTTTGGAGTCTATTTTGGTGGTGGCAACTCAGTTTCTGGCCAAAATGGAATTCTGGAAAAAGTTTTTGGGCCAAGTCCCAAATTCGGCCGGCCGAGGGCCGAGGGCCGAATCGGTGTGGGCCGAGGGCCGAGTGGGCCGAATGGGCCGAGTGGATCGCTCGGACGGGCTGAGTCGATGTTAGGGCCACGTTGTCCAGGCCGAGGGCCGAATGGGAGCGGGCCGAGGGCCGATTCTGGCATTCGGCCCAGAATGGCCGTCACTCAGATGAGTCGAACGTGGCACAGTTTTGGCAAATTTGACGAATAATGCTTTGTTTTTTATGATTTTGGTCTTGAGAGGTCACACAAACTTCCAGAATCCAAGAATAGACATGAATGAAGGATTCTATACCCCTAGAATAGCAAATAACCTCCAAAGTACCAATCGGCAAGCAAATCAAACCCTCTTTCCCTATTTTGACAGCAGAAACCCTAATGCTTATTTTCTTTGTTTTTCTTGTTTTCTCCTACTCTAATGCATCCAAATCACAAAGTAAATACCTACACTACTCCATCTCACAACATAAACCTCAAAAAAGTAAAAAACATACTTGCCAAGGAGATCAAATACCATCTTTAACCCCCTCACTTCCTACCTATCTCAAGCACCGGTTCGGGGAAAACCCTACTTCAATGCTCGATGTGGAGCGGGCAGGCACTCAAGGCTTGAATCCGTTGGTCCTGGCAATGGAACCAAAATGTAGTTGGAGCTCATGCTCAACTGCCAAGACCCACGCACCGCTTATTGCTTCAAGCATTTCAAGCCGAATGCTAATGGCTACCTCTCACATAGCCTACACGCTCTCATGCCTACCGCATGTAGTGAGCTCACCTTCATGCCAATCGAGTTGCCTCCTCTCCCGCACACTCCGGTAGCTCCACGATCCAAGTGCAAGTCCTCCCTCTCCAAGCTCCAAGCTCCATCGCCGCGAGCAAGAGAAGAGAAGAGAATAGAAGAGAAGAAGAGAGGAGAAGATGGAGAGCTTCTCCACCCCACAGTCCCTCACCCTCACATGCTCACTCCCTCTCTCAAGCACAAGCTCAAGCAAGCAAGAACAAGAAGAAGAAGAAGAAGAAGAAGAGGAGAGCTACTTTTGGCCACACACAAGAATGAGCTTCTCATTCACTTTTCAACTTTATATACAAAACCCTAAATCCCTTTTGGGCGGTCATCCCTTTTTCTCCTTTTTTACATGGCCGGCCGTAGCTTAGGCCATAGCCTAGGCCATTTTTCCTATTGTCCTTCTATCTTCCTAGCTTCCTTTCCACCGCCCGTCTACATTTACAAATTGCACGGGTGAGAGCCCAACGCTCCTTGAATTAAACCATGATGCGCTTGCACTCTTTTACAAAAGTTTTGACTTACGCTTTTCCTTATGCGCCTTTCTCCCTTATTTAGGACTCTTCTCCTTATGCGTCTTTGTCTTCCGTTTCTCTTTGCCTTGGCCTTTGTCTTTGTCTTCTGCTTTAGCTTTTCCGGATTTTCCACCTTTGTTTGTTTGTTGGAGTCCTTAATACCTGCAATTGGAAAACCTCTCATGTGGTCTCTCCCTAAGGGATAGTGCTGGTCTTCTTATCATGCACAAGACATATTTTGATTAGTTTGGGAGACATGTCAACTCTAAGCAAGCCTGGAGTATTGTCCTACACTTGAGGACCCAAACCGGGTATAGGTTATAGTGTGAATATTAAGTGAGTACACATGCGTATTTAGGTATTACTTAGTTAGAAGACTATCGGCGTGGTTCCTTGTATAGCAATGGGTCAGTGAAGCAAGGGGCTAAGTTGATGGAAAAATTTGTCGATGAAGACGGGGGAGTACACTTGAAGATTTCTTGAGACGAGGAGTACACTTGAAAAATTTGTCGATGAAGACGGGGAGTACACTTGAAAATTTGTCTTCCATTTCTCTTTGCCTTGGCTTTTGTCTTTGTCTTCTACTTTAGCTTTTTCGGATTTTCTACCTTCGTTCGTTTGAGGGATAACAGACTTGGACCTATTGCAAGTGCCCTTTGCAGCCGAAGTTCTTACAATGCCTTGTTCCTGAGACACATTCGAATTTGCATTCGTGAAAGCACCCCACTCAGTGCAGAGTTGCTTAGAACTGAGATATCTAGAGAGCAAGCCATTAAACTATGTCTCATTATGTCATACGATAAGCGAGCTACTTTTTCTATCACTGACCAAGAAATCGAGGAGTTGAAATAGCTTGCAGAAACCGAATCCTCATTCTTACGGAACTAGTATGCTCTTCAATTGCAATGGAAACTTAAAGGATGCCAAATAATGACCAATGTTGAGTAGTGATGCGCAATCAAGACATCGGAATATGACCCAACTTATGTCGCTCCCACTTCATATAGGGTGTTAACAACTATTTGTGGCCAACCCATGGAAGAGCACATCAAAGGACACCCTTACCTTGATCGCCTGACCGAGGAAGAGCTACATATTTCTAGCCGTATCAATTCCGGCGACTTCCTAACAGATGTCCTTACTTACATCACACATGTAGGCAGCCGACCCTTTGACCTAGACTGCAAAGCTCAGGTGGAGTACAATCCAGACTTCTATGCTTGGCTCATGCGAAAGTAAACACTTCACCCGCACGCTAAATACCCTTGACCCACTAGCCTTCAATCCTAGAAAGGATTCTTCTCAAATGCGGAAGGAGAGGGTGAGAGTAAATCAATAAGGTGAGTTAAATTAGAACCAATCAAAATCAAGCAAATGCATGAACATATAAGAAAAAACACACCGCTATGAAAACGTCAATCTACACTTAAACACAAAAAGAAGAAACATGTTAACTCGTGATTGAGGAAAAATGTCACAAAAATTTTGAAATAAAGGGTGACAAGTTTGAAAGGAAAGTTTATGTTGGAGCTTAAATGTTTTCATTCAACAAACATGAAGTCTTCCTTTTCAGCAAATAACTATTTTGAAAGCACTAATGGGAATGATGGTTCATGACAGGAACGAAAGATGTAACATCAAGATCGTGCTCATCGACTCTCTTTCACGGAGGAGGAGAGGACACAGTACGCGGCATCAACTTAAAAAAACGTGCTTATAACCAGCTGAAGTTTCACAGTATCCACAACCTCGAGAAGGTGGTAGCCAAGGAGGAGGCTACAAGGAGAGTGGTGGAACGGTGTAACCTCTCGAAGTACTTGGAGAAGTTTTCATAGGAGCCTGATCACGCAAAGTGTGTGGAATTTTTGAGAATGTACAACCCCGATTAAGAATGCAAAACATTGACTGTGGGAAGAGGGGAGAATGCTAAACAGGTGCATGTGCCATTGAACTAGGCCTTGGTGGAGAAGGCACTGGGACTGGAACCTAAGGTGGAGAAGAAACATAAGAGAGATGTGTATGCTATGCTAAAGATGGAAAGGGAGGATGTTTTGATAAACGATGGCATCAGCATACAGGATATCCCCGATGTTGAGGCCCGCATACAGGCAAAATTGGTGCACTCACTCTTCTCCATCTAGCTCTATAACTCCCTCATGCACTGAATTAGTGTGGTTGTGCTCGAGAATGTGGTAGTCCACACCTTGGATGAGGTAGAATGGAATGGCTACGTGCGGAAGCTGATAGACCAAGCAGTCAAAGAACTAGCCCTGGGCAGTAGACAGGCAAGCGGAGAGTCCCCAGCCTCTAAAAGTGTCGAGAGGAAGAGACCTTCCTCGAAAGTCTCTTTCATCGGATATGGAAGTGTGCTGACGGCCATCATCCAGGAGGCTGTAAAAGAAGCTCAGAAAGGAGAAGAAGGAGCAGACGAGACTCCAGATAGGTCACCGATCCATTGGGAGAAAGAGCCATCGAGCGACAAGATAGAAACTGAGACAGAGAAGGAGGATAAGGAGGCTTGATCCAAAAGAAAAAAAAACAAAGAAGCCTACTAAAAAGACAGATCAGAAGAAGAAACAGAATGAGGGCATGAAGAAGGAAAAAGATGATCTGGAGAGAGCCAAAACGGAATCCCTAAGAGAGGCTGAAGAGAGGAAAAAGAAAGAGAAGACAAAAGATAAAAAGCTGGTGGAAGAATCAAAGAAAACAGAGGAAGAGAAAGAGAGAGAGAAGAGCTGTGGAAATGGAGGCGGAGTTGAGGAGAAAGGATGAGGAAGACATGGTCAAAGCAACTCGCTTGTCCATAGAACAACAAAGAAAACTCGATGACCTAGGGGCTTTAAGCCCGCCCAGCGATGAGAAACCTGGCTCAAGCTCTCAGGTACCCGAAGTCATACCGCATGTGGTCATCAAGGGCAAAGGCAAGGCTCCAATTCATCCCATTCCACCCCTCTTGGTGCCCACTAGCGAAACAACTACTCTCACTCCAAGCATCCTAGCCAGGGCGGGCCAATGTAAACAATTTTGTGGCCTGGATGTAGTACTTCATTAATCAGGAACTAGCCCAAGGAAAGAGTATGGAGACTACGGCCACCGAGCAAAAAAGACTGGCCACAGATGCCGAGTCTAGGCAGAATCTGAAATGCCAAAAGGTGGAGGCTTCAAGAAGAAAGGAAGCAAGAAGAGAAGCAACACCGCAGAGAGATGGAAGCCATGACCGAAAAGTTGAGCCTTGGAAGAAATGAGCAGGAGAGAATGAGCAAGGAATTGGAAGACTAGGAGCAGAGATTGATGGGACTGGTACAAAGACAAGGAGAAAGTATGGAAGAGATGAAAAACAGAGCCAAAGAATGGGCATGGCAAAATGAACGAAGAGAGAAGACCTTGGCACATCGCCTGGCTCTTATGGAAAAAGAGAAAATCCTAGCAGAAAGCAGAGCAGAGGCAACCCAAGTGGGCTTCAATACTCAACAACGAGCTTTCTTGAATACCCTGATGGACGCCACTCACACGGAGGAAGGGGAGTCCCTTGAGGTGGTAAAGAAGAAGTTGAGTATGGCATGCAGAGCCCTGCAAGCAGGCTACACATGCCACCACAAACCATTGCAGTTGGGGTGAGCCTTGAGGAACAACATAAGCACTTGTTGGATGGCCAGCCTAACCCCCTAGGAGATTGATGCACTAGGGTTTGTAGAGCAGGTACAACAAGAAGATTGCCTAAGGGGTGAAGCTGAACTGCAATTTTGACATGGGTAGATTCGAAGAAGAAGTGATCCCACAACCCCCTTCACCCCACCTAAAGAACAGCAGCCGTTAGCAGACACATCTGTGGAAAGAAAAGCTGCCCTAAGGGAAAAGAGAAATAAAATGGTGGAAGAAGCTCGACAGTGATTGAGGGCCAAACCTATGGCACAGTCGTCCGCACCTCTTCCACCATGCCCAAGTGACCTGCCAGGCAACTTCCATGCTGAACTCGTAGTCTGGGAGAGGTAAGAAAAAGAGAAACACCCTTTTAACATTCGCTTCCTCCTCCCTAACGGCTTGTGCAGAGTCCTTCCCCTTAAAGTAGTGGAAGAGGTGATCGACATTGAAAGTCGGCCAATAATGGCTGGAAGAAAGAGAAAAGAATCCCACCCGCCGCTGGGGCACCGAGGATGCAGAGTATTGGCAAAAAAGGTTTTTGAAGTACCTCGGTTTGTGCGTGGATATGAGTGCCAGCCACCACTGTGGTGGAGATGCATTTGTGATGACAATGTATTCTCCTGGATGACTTTTTGTAATACCCTCTCCTCTTAGAGAAACAACCCCACCTTCATGGCATATACTCGTAGGGTAGGGGTAGATTTTGATACAAACATCCATGGTCGCTACGACTTTCCCATCGTATATAACCCTCGCACTACCACCTTAGCACAAGCCCTCACTTTCATCACGGACAACCTAGCTGCTACCCTGACCCACTTCATTGATGACTTCTCCTCTTGTCCCGATCCCGCCTTCATTACCACATGCAACTACCTTAGGCTATTAAAAATCTTACTTAAGCAGTATCCCACCCCGGTAGAATGTGGTCTCCCCCCACTCTTTTTCGATCCTAATGCCATAGATAGCTATGCAATGACCTGCCTAATGATGCAAGCCAACCTTCTACCCTCCTTCTGCCTCGCTATTCTCGAGGATATGAGTGACAGTCAATTCACCCTTTGTAACCACCCATTCCTCTCCACCACCTCTCTCTAGATCTGCTTGAACCTTAAGGGTTACATGCAGAGCTAGAAATTTTTGAGTCACTCCATTAAATCTCCTTCCCCGCCACATTCTGATGATGATAACTAGCAATGAGCTACTGCTCGGATTATGTAACTCATTTTTTTTTTTAAATGAGAAAAAGCAAAGCAAAGAAAAGGGAAGGCCAAATACAATGACAGCAAGTAAATAACAATGAAAGGAGCACACAAGATATCCAAACACAATTCGTGTCACATAGCTCACAATCACTACACCTAAGGGTCCTCAAGTTAGGCATGTCCGGTGGCCGTGGCCATGGTCGTATCTGTTCCTAACCCCCTAGCACTTTTTGACTCCCCACTTCATGCTTAGGGCACCTCAACAAGGGCAAGACACACCTAGGGAGGTAACACTCACCTAAGGTTAAACTTTTCACCCTCGACTACACATACCACACCTCCCTTCACACGAATGGGGTCCTCAAGTGTGGGACATCACCCAGGCTAGCCTGTGGTCAGAGACCTAGCTCCCCAGTCCACTAGCTTGAGCACAGAGCACTGCACGGTGAGATAGGCATTGCCCTTAAGTAGTGCACTTTCTCCTTTCAAGCACAATAAGATGTTGCAAACCACCAACTTCGAAGGCCCCCATCATCTACCTAACATACCTTGGGTTCTCCATCCAAATCATTACCAAATCTTCCTCATCAACGGATCCCACAAGTGGCCCTATCATCACTCCACCAACCACTTGCCCAATGCCCACCCTTCCACAACAAAGAGCTTGAAGAGCCATGGGACTAGCACCCGTCTCAGAAGGGGGTAATGTTAACCTCAATTTGAGATGGCAAAAATATGAGGCAAAGAGCAAAAAAAGGACAGAAAAAGAGCAAAGGTGCAGAGGCAGCCCCTAAAGCTAAATTGAGGCAAAAAGTGCAATTCTAGATGGAAGGCACCTCAAAAAACTCTAAAAACTCTTGTAAAAGAGTGCCAGGCTCCCTCTTGTGCCATTTGTAAAAGAATAGATGGGTGCAGGCTTAAGGCATGGAGGCAAGAAGAGGGAAATAGGAAAAAGGACCTTGTCACAACGGCCGGTCATGTAAAAAGGGATGAGTGTCCATGGGATTTTAGGGCTTATATATAAAGTTCAAAAAGTGAACGAAAGCTCATTCTTTGGTGCATGGCTAACAAGAGTCCTCTCTTCTTCTCTTCTCTTCACCTTGCTTGTGTGTGTGCTCTTGAGAGAGGGAGTTTGAGAGTGTGAGAAAGTGAGTGTGTGAGAGTGAGGGATCAAGAGGTTGAAGTTATTCACTATCTCCTATTCTCTTATTCTCTTCTCTTCTCTTCTCTTGCGTGCATGGCTATGGCAAATGGAGCTCGAGGGAGGAGGCTTGAGCTAGCATCCAGGATCGTGGAGCTACCTATGTGTGCAAGGGAAGAGGCAACTCATCTTGGCATCGAGGTAAGCTCACTACACTCGTAGTTTTGAAGGTGCGTCGGCTAGGTGAGAGATAGCCATTAGAGCTCCCTTGAAATGCTTGAAGCAATAAGCGGTCCATGGGTCTTGGCGATTGAGTGTGAGCTCCCTCTACATCTTGCAAGCCCACCAACGAATCGTCTCCCGCCCCAGAATCCTATGAATATCAACACTTGTGCCGACCCATGAATGCAACTCCCAAAAAAAACCGGCCCTATCCCCAACTTTCACAACCTTATCACTAGCCAAGCAGGCCAACAAAGTGCCACCAACCACCTTCATCCGCACCACCACTAAAACTCCTCCAAGGCCAACCACAGCAATCCCTTCCACCCACATCTTCGGTGCATGCCAAAGCCTGCTACCTATGATGATGAGTGCCATGGGACTGGCACTCGTCTAGGAGGGGGGTAATGTTAACTCTCAGACGAACAAGGTGGAAAATCTGAAGCAAAAGACAAAGGCCAAGGCAAAAGTGAAATGGAAGATAAAGGCGCACTGAGAAAAATATGGGAACGAAGAAGTGCAAAAAAGTCCCAAATCAAGGAGAAAGGCGCACGAGGAAAAGCAGAAGTCAATACTTTTGTAAAAGAGCGTAACGCGCATCACGATTTATTTTAAGAGTATCATGCAATCTGTAAAGGTAAATGGGTAGTAGGAAGAAAGCTAGGAAGATAGGAGGACAATGGGAAAAAGTGCCTACCCGGGAGATAAGGGGATTACCGCCCAAAAAGGGTTTAGGGTTTTGTACATAAAGTTGAAAAGTGAATGAGAAGCTTATTCTTGTGTGTGGCCAAAAGTGGCTCTCCTCTTCTTCTTCTTCCTCTTGTTCTTGTTTGCTCGAGCTTGTGCTTGAGAGAGGGAGTGTGAGAGTGTGAGGGAGTAAGTGTATGAGGGTGAGGAACTAGGGTGGAGAAGCTCTCCGTCTTCTCCTCTCTTCTCTTCTATTCTCTTCTTTTCTCTTACTCGAGGCCAATGGAGCTTGGAGCGTGGAGCTTGAGGATGGAGCTTGCTTGAAGCTTGCACTTGGATCGTAGAGCTACCAAAGTGCTCGGGAGAGGAGATAACTCGATTGGGCATGGGGGTAAGCTCACTACACTTATAGAGATGGATGGTGCATTGGCTATGTGAGAGGTAGCCATTAGTGCTCGGCTTGGAATGCTTGAAGCAATTGTTAGAAATGCGGGATCTAGAGCATGACATAACCGGAAGCTATGGAGGATGGAAGGAGAAGTGTAGACTCATGATGGAATGGACACTGTTTGTTACACAAGTGAATTAGGTTCCAAGATTGAGACTTGGACTCATAAACACAATCTTGTGTATGTGGACAATGACATTGACACTTTACTGAAATGAAAAGAGTACTATCATTGCATTAAGAAAGGAAGCAAGTACAATGCTTTATAGGAAAGTAGGAAACTGCAGTAGGCACTATTGTGCATATGGGATAAGTTAGCCTGCATATCCTTGACCCTGAGATTCCATACAAAGAGGCTGTTTGAGTGTGATTGCTGATTCTCAACACCCCTCCTCAATCACAACTAGGAAAGGCACAAAGTGTGTAGAGGCTGTAATGAGAACCACCTGCAAAGTGTGGGCATACCACAGACATGGCAGAACACCAGAGGCTGTTGCAGAAAAGGCTAAGTGTGGGTACCATAAACATGGTGGACATCCAGAGGCTGTAACAGGGGCCTCACAAAGTGTACAGGGACTGTAATGCCAAGTTACATAAGGAGTTTACAAAGCTTATGGCAGGAAACATTAGGGCAAGGAAAATACAAGGCTATTAAAACAGTCTATCAGAATTATGAGAGTACAAGGACTGATGAGTCTTGTCCTTCCGATCCTGGTGGTCTTCATCTTCATCTTCCTTTGCTTCATTTTCTTCTTCTTCTTTGACTGCGACTAGATAGGCCTTTTGGGATCTCTTTCTTGCGTGGCAGAACTTCTCGGTGTGTCCGGTCCTTTTGCAGAAGTCACAAAAGAGCTGATCTTTCTTGCCTTTGTACCTGTTGCCAACATATAATGCATGCTCATCTCTAGAGGTACTTGGTTCTTCTTTAGTTTTTAGCTTCTTTTCTTCTTCTAACAGTGATGCCTGGATATCAACAAGTTCAGGATTTGGCATGTTGATTAAAGTTGTTGATATGTTATTATATTCAGGAGGCAAGCTCTTAAGTAGAACACAGATGCAAACATCTTCATCCATTTTAATGTTGATTCCTGCAAGTTGGGTTAGGAGCCCTTCCATGTAATTAAGATGTGTGGCAAGTGATGTGCTGGACTTCATTTCAAGCCTGAAGAATTCAATTAGGAGACCATACTTTGATGATTTAGATTGTGCACCGAACAGGGTGTCAAGTCTTTTCCATGTATCCTGTGAGGTCTCACAGTTATCCACGTGATGGATATAACTGTCATCTAGCTCCAATTTGATAATGGCCTGGGCTCTGTCATCATTCTTTTGCCAAGTAGTTGCAAGGTCCACGTCCCGAGGTTTCTTCTCTTTGCCATTTGTGATGGCCCAGAGACCCTTCTTCATCAGGATGAGCTTGATGCGGGTTTGCCAAGTGTGGAATCCGACTCCTTTGAATCGAGCATTTGGCGAGTCTTTGCCCATGTTAGATTTACGGGAACAGTAGCAAATCAACTTCAGACTTTATTAGATTTGAGCAACAGAAGAATTGATTGAGAGACACAAGTGCTAAAAAGCACTAACTGAGTGTCAATGAATACCAAATCTGCAAAAGTCTTTTACTCCAAGTGATCTTCCCCTTCTTGATTTGATGCTGATGTCGTCAGATCTGAGTGACAGTACTTTAACGAACTTCAGAGAGTATTGCTCAGTGATTAAAATCACTGTTGATAACTTCAGTGAGAGAAACAGTGAAAAATGTCAAGATTTTGAAGCTTTTGGCTATGGTGGATTTAGGGTTTCTGAGACAGGGGCCTGGTTTTTTGCTTATTGCAGGAGCTACAGTGCATCATTTTTAAAACTTTTTACATATCTAGGAAGCTTATGTCATGGGCTACCAAAGCCCCATGAAGATTGTGCAGATCGTGGTCAGTATAAGGCGCGCAGGTGCCGCGATCAGATTCGGCGCAGATCTGGACAGCGTGGTCGAATTTCTGCAATGCTGGAGCCAGGGAGCATCAATGTCATTGATTGTTGTGCCAACATGAAACGCCTTGAGCAGAGGAACAACTCTCCAGAAGAAATCGTGGGCTGAAATGGCCTGGTTGAAGAGTTATGGAAGCTCCAAGCAAGGTAGGTCCTGTCTGGCTATGGCAGACACAGAACAGAGATTTGGGATTTTCACAATGCTGAGCTCCAGATGGTCCAATGTCCTGGATTGATGTGATACAGAGAAGCTTTATGAGTTGGGGAATACTTTTCCAGAAGGAAGCTGTAAGAGATTTGACCTGTGGAGTGAGATATAAGCAGTTCAATCTGATAGGGTGCTGCTGGCTATGGCTGCCATGGAAGCTTCAGTGAGAGTAGAGTTGGGAGATGAAGTCATGAGCTGACATTGAGCTGGATGGAGGTTCAAAAGAATCAAGAGAGGCTAGAGAAGCAATGCCATGCCCAACTGGGCTCTGATACCATGTTAGAAATGCGGGATCTAGAGCATGACATAACCGGAAGCTATGGAGGATGGAAGGAGAAGTGTAGACTCATGATGGAATGGACACTGTTTGTTACACAAGTGAATTAGGTTCCAAGATTGAGACTTGGACTCATAAACACAATCTTGTGTATGTGGACAATGACATTGACACTTTACTGAAATGAAAAGAGTACTATCATTGCATTAAGAAAGGAAGCAAGTACAATGCTTTATAGGAAAGTAGGAAACTGCAGTAGGCACTATTGTGCATATGGGATAAGTTAGCTTGCATATCCTTGACCCTGAGATTCCATACAAAGAGGCTGTTTGAGTGTGATTGCTGATTCTCAACAGCAATAAGTGGTCCATAGGTCTTGGTGGTTGAGTGCCACCACACCTGCCCTAACCCGCACTTAGCAGGATTTCAAATGCTATGTCCTTAGCAGGATTTCAAATCCTTTTCCAAGTTTTTTTAGACTTTAGAATTTGTATCGACAAATTATTATCAATATCTAACAAGTCCTACAGACTTCCAATGTTTATTTAATTTTTTGATATTGATAGTTTCAGGATTGTCGAGTATTTTATAATTGTTTTTGCCTCAACATTCTAGATATTTTAGGTTAGGTTTTCTCGCAGATTCATACGTGGATCAACTCATGATTTTGATGCTCTTGCTAATATAATCATCAATATTAACATTACTTGTGTTTTTAATAATAAAATAATTTTTATTTTATTCTACTAATATTCTATGGTTTAATCAACGATGTCTAACCATTTGCCGAACTTTCAGCGTTCTCTAAAAATATCAATTTTCTTTTAGCTATGTCCTATTGCAATGCTGATTGTTTTTTTGAAAACTTTATTCTAGGCAATGCAAAAATCATAAGTGTAATTTTTCTTTCATCTTTCAGACATTGAACTATATTACTACGCAGCTAATTTATGTGCAACTAGTATATATTTTTCTATACAATTTTTAGTTGATTTAATGTATTAATTATTTTATGATAATATCTAAATGATTTTCTATAAATTTTTATAAAATTCATATGTATTTGTTTATCATTAGCAAAATGAAATAGAGATAGTCACTTTCAAGAAAAATTTATAAAATATTCCCTTCCTTAACACCATCTATATTTTTTCTATTATTATGATCACATGTGTCATTAATGAAATATCAATAAATACCACAAAATAAACCATACTTAAGATATTTTCTTAATGACAGGCATATAATCCTTTTCCAAGTGAAATGGTATTTTCACTGAATAGCTAATTATTATATTACTTAGGTTATTTTTCTAAGTGGCAATTCATATGCATTTTCTTTGAATGCATTTATAATTGTTTAAAGTCAAATCTGGTGGTTTTTGGCCAAGTTACCTCATGATGTATCTCGTTTATAAAGTCATGTCATACTCTTTAATACTTAACTTACTCAATATCATGCTCGTTCTTGCGCGTTCTTCGTCTATCGATTAAGAATTTTGTGATTTGTCTTGTGGTTACAAAATCAATATGATCTTTGACACATTAAATGAAATCGGGAATGCTAAATCAAATATAATGAGGAAAAATGTATGATCAAGCCATCATAATATTATTTACAAGGCGTCTTTGCTTTTTGTTGGCTGGGAACATTGAGGCGTCGTCTCGTGTTGGATTGCAGAATTGATTTAATGTGAGACTTGATATTAAGAAAATTATGTGAGGTCACTTATGTGATAGCTTGATGAGTAATTTTAAAGCATCTCAAGTGCGAATTCATTTCTTGATATGAAGCACTATGGCAAAAATATTACATTTTCCTTCTCACTGGTTGATGTGAATGCTTGTATAAATAAGTGCAATGTTTTAATATCCATGCCACCTCATTTTAGGGATGTGCCCAGACATCATGATTTAATTTTTGGGCGTTGTAGTCACCACACGAGTGTAACTCTCCACCACACAATTGCAAATCCACATTATGAAACACATTTGAAAACTCTTAAAAATCCACCAACTCACGTACCCATCATGTATAAATACAAAAAGAAATTGATTGCTTGCACATGTCACAACATGTTTACAATGAGAAAACCCAAAAGGGCTTCAATATGAGTATACATGCACATTTTCATACAACACACTTGCATAAAACATCAAAAGAGAAAGAAGGTACTTGTGCACAACTAAGGTAAGTACATGAACTCCAAAAAAACTAATTATAATGAATACTTCAAGTCAATTTTGTGATTCAAAACACAAGAATCATCAAACCTTGCCTACAATGCATAAGTCTAATGTGACCACACACATGCAAAAAGAATGAACCCTACACACAAACTCATCGATGCCAATGCTTAGGAAGTCACAATAGCTAGGGGATACAAAACATAAACACATAAGAATCAAGGAACAAAAGAGGAAGGGGCAATATAAACTTGTTAGTCCATTCCTTTAGGAGTGAGTAACAAAAGGCAAAGCAAGCATACTTATTCGCCTCGAGGACAATAGCTTGCCACTCCATCGAAACAGGAATCATAATTGAGCTCTCTAGAAAACTAAAAAAACTTGTGGAAACTAGCACACACCTCGAAAACTTTAACTTGGAACTTTCAAGCAAATAATAGAGATTGATTAGGCTACTCAAGAGCCAATATGCAAGGGCATGTTCTTACACAATGACTTGGAAATTTTAGCTCCTAACAGTGATTGAACTCAAAGTCTCGAGCATGCCTTAGGGGAAATTGAGATCAAGAATACTCTAGTTTCTTTCCTTATTGAGAGAGTCACCCAACTCATGAAACAAAAGATGCTTAGATGTGAAGGCCACATCATGGAGAAGGAAAAGTACTTGGGAAATGTCCCTTGAGACTTGCACGAGTCTTAAGATAGCTTTCACACTCCAACAAACTTAGAACTAAGTGAATTGGTGTAATCAAACTTGGGACAATTATATCCAACAATTGTCAACAATTAAAGCAAAACTACTTTCAATAAGCTTAGAGACATGACCATAACTACATGATAGGAGAGACCTAAAATGCAACAACAAATAGGCAACATTAATACACTCATCCTAAACACGTGATTAGCAAGGTCATCTAACAATTTCCTTATAGACCTGGTACAAATGAAGTTGTTGATAACTCTATCGCATTTCAAGTAGGAACTCATGCGATGAACATGTTGCTCATATGAGCGGGTGTTATGCTTAGAACTAAGAAGTAATCAAAGATCCCTTCGATAATCACATGTACAAGTGTAGAATGAGAGATGACCCTTACAACTTTGTAGAGTAGTTTGAGCAAGTATATGAAATAAACAATTTTGCCTTAAACTCGAAGAATGAACAGGCCTTCTACCTGCACTTGGGCAAAAAAGGATGCATATTGTAAATGGGACTAGATGCCACTAAGAAGTCACAATTCTCAATGCATGACTTTTATTAATGGTTACTCCAAGCATGAATGGACATATCCATTGAAATTTGAAGTGTTATTGTTCTTCAAATAGCTTCTATGTGTAACTAAAGCTGGCCCTCCTTGTTCTAATAGAGGGGATGAATATATATCTATGGGGTTTAATGCATGTCTAGTTAATGTATGGGATAAAACACAAATGCGAAGTGATGCAGACACTGCAACAAAACATTATAGTTGAGACAAAGAATAGATCTCTCATGGCAATGACATGTTGTATTATCAAAAGCCAAGTTTTGGCACATAGTGTATGCCATATGGCTTGATGTTGTTACATGTGTAAGTTAGTGTTTGCATCTTCATACATGCATTGAGTAGCATCCTTGCAAAAAAAGAAGGGAGGGATGACATTAGCGTCTTTAAGGTACAAAAGAAAATGCTTGTAAAAATAAGCCAAGGTAAAGGTTGCCGTACAATTCTGTAAACCCTAAAACGGCCTGCTTCAGCGTGATGGCGAGCGATGCCGCCATACCTCCTGCTACCTTGTCTACTCGCTCCCTTCTTGTTTTACTTACTGCTTGTTATCTTCTTGGATACCCGGCCATGGCGGCCGTCTCGAAGGAAATCAGTCCTTACGCACTCGCGCCTCTCTAGCTCACAGACGGCGGGCCCGGTTCACCCTGGGATGAGCACGCCAGCAACTTGGTTCTTGAGCGTTCCATCGCTCTCTCACTGATCTTCCGCAACCTAGTCGAAGGACCGTTACATCGACATCGTCGTCTAACTCCCTGTGCACCGGAGCCTTAGATGGAGGTGGACCATGAAAATCGTGCTATTAAGCACATGGATTGTACTGAATAAACGTCCTGCTACATTTCTTTTCATTGTCTAATGGCCATACTTGACCCTCCCGCTTGCAATGGATTGATATTACGGCCGTACTTTGCCCTATTTCTTGCAGTGTGGTCTGTTCAACTCTATGAATACCATGCCTTCTCCGTCATCTCCTCCTCCTTGCTGCTCAGAAATTTTGCCATCACTTCATTAAGTCCTGCAATCATGCTGTCTTCAACGTCTAACCAGGTTATTAAAGTTCCGTGCTATTACATGACAGGGATAACAACCAGGGTGCATCCCCGACCCCTGTGACCCATTGTACTAACCCTTGATTCTGGTTGGCTTGCAGGTACCAATGCACCCTCTTGCCTTAATTCTTTTTTACCTTGATCTGGTTTCCCATGACTGATAATATGTCAAGGCGATTTGTACGGATGTACTGTCAAATTTGTATCAGACAGCAATAATATGTAGTTTCTTCATCATCATTGTTATGATGCCATCTCTGTCTTGATAATTCTTTTTGCATCTCATGATCAGGCCACTATGGTTATGTTTCTTGGTTCCAAGCAGAATGCCTTTTATCAGTGTTCTGACTTTTATGTTATTTATTTTTTAGAAAACAATTACACACACGTGCATGTGTGCATACCCCCCCCCCCCCCCCCCCCCCCCCCCACCAACCCACCCAAAAAAACAAAATATTGAACTATTGAATCTTAGCTCTTTTACAATGCATGTGTGTCTCATCATGTGAACATCTTTGTACACTATGACATGTATATACAAGGCCATTGTATCTTTTATCATATTCACTTTTGGTTTATCAAGAAACACTCTTTTAAATAGTTTCTTCTTGTTTCATTCTCATACTTGTCTATTGTTTCAATAGGTTTATGCTTGTACTTGTTTTCATCATTACCTTATCCATTAATTGCTCAACAATTGAGTAAGTTTCCTTTAACCAAGATCCCTCACCTACCACTTGCATCGCACTCAATCTAGCCAAAATAGTTAATATGGTCAAAGATTTGAAAGGTGGTGAAGAGGAAGCTTTCTTGGAGGTGAATGCAAATTTGGTTGTGATTTGCTTGGTTGATATCTTACAAATTGGATAGTGGCATCTTTGTAAGAAGGTGGACATAGGTTCAATGCCAAAAGAAGTTCATTTTCGATTAGTGGAATGCTCCACTTCCAACTCTAGTTCAGTCAACGAGGTAGATGATTCAAAAGCAACCATTTTGATTGATTTTGATGTGGTTGACATTGTACCTCTTCTAAATGAGGTCTTGAATTTGTTGCTCTACTAGATCGGGTTGAGTAGGCTTGTCACTTTCCTTATTATTATAGGGCCAAATAAAAGTAAAATGTTGCATATACATGTGGATTATCAAAAGCTCAATAAAACCACAATTCTAGATCATTTTCAATTGCTATATTTGGATAATGTTATAGATGAGGATTCCAACCATGAAATGTACTCTTTTTAAGATGGCTTCAATGGCTATATTAGGTTTGGCTAGCTCTAGAATATCAATCGAAAACAACATTTATCACAACATGAGCCGTGTTTGTATAAACAATAATGTGGTTTGGTCTCAAGTGTATTCTTTGTATCCTTCTAATGCAAAATGTAGGAGATCTTTGGATCTTATGCCACTAATTTCATGAGGGTATTTTTAGATGACCTCAATGTGTTTGGATTGATTATTCTACACCTCTAGCGCCTTTGATTATGTCTAAATTAATATAAAGAGGCCAAGTTGAGCTTAAATTCAATGAAGCGTGTCTTTGTGGTCAAAGGAGGTGTGATTTTGGGGCATGTCATCTCTTAGGATCGTATTATTGTAGACTTGTGTTTCATTGTGAAACTGAAAGCCCCTACATCTTTGACCATTGTTCTTTTATTTTCAAGGCAAGCTTAATGGCATGGTTGATATTTGCGCTTATTGGCACACGTGGCTATTCCCCTTAATTAGATGGCATATTTGCGAAGGTTTCTTATATACTTAGTATGCATATTACATGCAATCGCTCTAAGGGACTTCTATATTTGCCATCACAAAAGGAGTACATTCACATATTACTTGAACAGTTCCATACACAGGATGGTAAACCCATTGGCACCCCTTTACCTTTTTATGTGAAGGTTAGCCAAGTAGATCATCTTGAGTCAAATGATGAGAAGGCCAAGATGATCGAGATTCTGTATGAATCCACAATGGGCAACTTGATGTATGCCATGATCACCACTAGACCTAACATAGCATTTGTAATGGGAGTTATGGCTCATTACATGGCGACACCTAGTTGGTGACATTGGGATGCCATGAAGGATATCATGAAATACCTTAAGGGCACTAGAGACTTGTGCCTTTGCTATAATAGGTAAGATATTGGAGTTATGGATTATACTAACTTAGATTATGCATAACATACAAATAGTAGGAAGTCCACCTCTAGATATGCCTTTATCTTTGCTAGAAGTGTTGTTTCTTAGATGTTTAGGGAGCAAAAATGCATTGCTACATCTACTACCAAGGCTGAGTACATTGCAGTCACCACCACTGAACTTGCAAGGAGGTGGTTTGGTTGTAGATCTTGGTATTACTTCTATGACTCCTACTTTGCCTTTGGATTTTATGAGTACCATCCAGTTGGCACGCAATTTGATCTTTCATGAGAAAAGACAAGCACATTGACGTGTGTTATTTCTTCATCCATTCTTTCATAAGG
Source organism: Lygodium microphyllum (assembly GCF_053477565.2). Lineage (NCBI taxonomy): Eukaryota > Viridiplantae > Streptophyta > Polypodiopsida > Schizaeales > Lygodiaceae > Lygodium > Lygodium microphyllum. The sequence continues at coordinate 68,052,758 of NC_141159.1, read as the reverse complement.
AAACCATTAAGGTGTATTATCACTTCATCAGAGAGGTGATTCAGAAGAAGATCAAGCACATTGAGGTGCATTATTACTTCATTCATTCTTTCGTAAGAAGACAATTGAGGTGCATTATCACTTCATCCATTCTTTTATAAGAAGCACATTAAGGTGCATTATCACTTCATCAAAGAGGTGATTGAGAACAAGTATATAGAGCTTGTTAAGATCTTTACATACAAGAATCATGCTAATGTGCTCCCCGAAAGTCTCTTAGTGGAACGTTAAACCTTCCTTGAGAAGTTGATGGGCATATGATGATATGGTATCTTCCCTCATTGATTTATACTCATATATACATATTGTACTTTTCTTTTCACTTCAAGCATATTTATCGGTAGAAAGCCTCACAACCAAAGATACGCAAATGAGCATATGATGGAAGTTTTCCAGGCCTTACCTCCTTGCCAACCTGATAGTCAAGATCAGTGTATGGGGATTGATTAATCAAGTGTATGGTAGTAGTAGCTACCTTCCAAAAGTGTTGTAGTAATCCTGCTTGGCTAAGCATACTACGGACTCACTTCTAAATTGTCCTATTCATGCACTGAGCCATACCATTCTAGAGTGGGGTATATGGGGTGGTCAACTAATGCTTAATACCCCTCTCATCACAAAACTACTCAAAGGCTTCAGATACATACTCACCTCCATTGTCAGATTATAGGCATTTCAATCTATACCTAAATTGATTCTCAACAAAAGCAAGCCAACACTGAAGTCTAGCCAAGACTTTTGATTTCTAGTTTATAAGGTACGCCTAGACCTTATGCGAGTAATCATCAATGAAAGTAACAAAGTACTTTATGCAACCTAACAACTTGCAGGACATAGGTCCATAAACATCAAAATGAACAAGAGTTAGAGGCTCGCCCATGAGTGTAATGCTAGACTTCTTATGTAAACTATGTCTACCTACCATAAAGAAATCGTTACAAGCATCAAAACATTTATAGTCAAGGGGTGGAAGATACTACAAATGTGTAAGCATTTTCATTCCCTTTAGTGACATGCATCCATGGCGACAATGCCATAACGATACATGTGGTACTACAGTCTTACTACCAAAACATGGTTGATAGACCTAGATACAAGTAAGAGATAAAGAGTGTCAAGCTTGGCATCTCATTCCAAACTTGGATCTTGTGCCAAGACAAGATTCCCACGAGTAATCTTCTATGAGGAATCACCAAAAGATACTACATAACCTACACCATCCAACTGTCCATTAAAAAGTAGGCTTTTAGTCAAAGCCATAATATGGTGTACACTCCTAGTAATCGAGAGGAAACTTTCCAATCCTAAGACCTAACCAATTGACATCGCAACCTAGAGTTTCAAAATTGAGGTCCCAACATAAAGCATTAGAGTCAGTTGAGTAGACTAAAACAATAAACTCTACTTGACCCAAAATCTCATGTTTTAGGGATTTCACCATTGTGTAGTCCTTCATAGTTTCATGTAGAGCCAATGTGAAATCTATCATTTTTCCTACAACTTGTGAGACATCTTGTCGATATCTATGTGTGCCTTCATTAGCATCTATTTGTTATGCTACCTTATCTAAAATAAACCCACCACTCTCCACATATTGATTTCTTCTATGGTTAAATTTGTGCCAGAGGTTTTTGGCCATACTTGTGGGATTCTAGCTAAGGCATGGCTAATGGAAGAACATATGTTTCATGTGTAGTACACACTATCATTGTAGAACCACATTAATTGAAGTCACATATCAAGCTAAGTACTAGTATCTCCTTGTGAATTGGACCACTTGATCACCACTTAAAGATGATGCAAGTGCCCCATATGCTACATTTCTATTTAGTTTCTTGCATTTTCCTTGTTAATTTTCTACTCAACCTGATATTCAATATGACTGTATACTAGAATCTTTCTTATGGACCATAAGGTATTATGCAAGTTAGTCTCTACCATTACTTCTCCACTTTGTAACAAAAGGTTTCGACCATAATCCATAAGGATCGACTTGAATCTTGGGTTTCTAGAGAGCAAGCTAAGGTCACCTATCAATTCATCTAGCATCAATCTTCAAGCGTGTGCTTGCACTAGATCACCCTAATCAAAGCTGATTGTGACATATTTGGTTCATGAGAAATGAGGTGCAATGTAGCACGTTAACCCCTCTACCCCGTAAGGCATAGTCTCACTCCAACCCCCTTAAATGACACAAAGTTGGGGTTCTATTTAGTCTTCTAGCAGGGTCAACACTTAATTTCTATTTGATTTATTTTGAAGAAGCTCTCAACTCATTGAGACCACCCTCGAATCTATCAAGGATCTCATCCTCTTGCTTCTCCTTAACCACAACATAAAGACAATATCAAACATTCATTTGAATCCAAGAGGTCCACCTTGGGCTCCTAGGGGTTAGGCCACTAGACCCAATGGATTTACGGCCAGAGCCCTGCTCACACCCTTGCCGCTTTCCAGCATAATGCCTAGTCAAGAAATTCCCTTAGTGAAGGGCGCCCACCATTAATCTTGGGGGAGGATTAGTACAGAAATAGAAATCCACCCATGAGGGCACAATAACTTTTGTACAAATACATAATCAAGGCAATCAACCTATTATCGTAAGCTGCTAGGAAAACATTTCTTTTCCATAATCTCAATCCAAATAATCACTTTGAATATTCCATACGAATCAACCAACTTATCCTGGTTAGAAAGGCCATCCCTTTCCCAAACAACATGCATTTTCTTAAAAATACAAATTCAACAAACCACAATAATCTCCTTTGGATACTTTGAAAAAGGAGATGCAATCTATAACATCGCAAGCTTTTTCCCTAAATGATTCAACATTTTATCATACACGATCCTTGCATAAGTCCCTTTGTTTTAACCCCATGTTCAATGAATGATCGTTTCTTCATGCAATAATCATGAGCAATTTAATACCATTAGGACTCAAACTAAACATAAGACTCATTTCCATAGAAGAAAATTTGCTTCCTTCCCCTCTTGGGATTTAGATCATGATAAATTTTAGCCTTTTCTATTCAATAATGTTTAGGATTGCGGAAACTAGGAATAGAAGAGTAACAAGTACTAGGGGTCATTTGCAAGTCATGGATCAGATGTTGCTTAGTTTGATGAAGTAGCTATGTATGAGACATCATCATGCTCTCATATTGAGTTTTCAACCTCAATAGAGTTTTCATAAACTCCAATGTGTATATATATGGTTGCCCTTCCAAACTTCCTTAGGAGACCCTTTGTCTTCTTACTTTCTCGCTATCTCTCTCCCTCTCCCTCTCTCTCTCCCTCTCTATCTCTCTCTCCTCTATCTCAACCCCCCTTTCTCTCTTTGTCTCTCCTTTTCTATCTCTAACTCTCCCTTTCTCTCCTTATCTCTTTCTCATTCCCTATCTTTCTTCTCTCTCTCTCTCTCTTCTTCTCTATATTTTCTCTCTCCCTCTCTCTTCCTAACTCTCATCTCTCTATCTTCCTTCCCTCTTCTATTTTCTTCTCATCCTCTACTCCTCTTCTCCTTTATCTTCTCCTTTTCTGCTTCTCCCTATTCTCTCCTTTTCTCCTTCTCTCCCCCTCTTCTCTTCTCGTCTATCTCTTTTTGCCCTTTTTCTCTCTCTCTAATCTTCCTCCTAGCAATGTCTCCACATAATAATAATGTGCCCCCTTTAGTGTTATGATAATAAGGTCTTACATAACCTAAGTGGAAAAGGGGGGAGGGGTATCCCTCTGCCTTCTTCTCATTATCCTTGAGACTTTGGCATGTTCACACTAGATAGAAGGTTGTCCTATTTGTAGTGTTGGGAAGAAAGAGATGATGCTTATAAGAGGGGTAGAGTGTGCATGGCAACGTGAGGAGTTTGATGTGGCAGTGGTGGGCACATGGTGTCAAGTTGACACAATGATGGTAGTGGGTGGTGGGTGAGGATGAGAGATAAGTATTTTTTTTCTCTTTTACCTTTTGAAACTTTAAAGTTTAACCTTTAATCCCCCTCCCTTTCCCTAAGTCCCCATTCATATGGGGTGAGGATATTACATCCTCTCCTCCTTAGAGAAATCAAGATGTCCTTATCTCGAGAGAAGCTTAGTGTTTATCATTCTCTAGGATAAGTCCTTGTTGCATCTAGGACTAGTGAGTTAGGATGCACCACGTTTCCCTTGCACTATTGGATTGTGCGCAAGTGCTCAAACTTCAAGATAACTCAATGAACTCAAAGACAACTTTATGAAGGAAAAAAGTTAGATTGAAAATTTAAAAACTTGATTGAGAAATAAGCAGGTGTGGGATTAAGTACGTGAGGCTAGATGGAGTGGGAGAGTATGTGCTTAAGGTCAAACAGAGAGGAAGAGTACCTCTCCAATGAATTCATTACTTTTTCGAAACAACATGGAATTTAGAGGTAGTTTACATGTAGATATTCTCCATAACAAAATGGTATTGCTTAAAGCAGGAACAAGCACATTGTAGAAATTGCACGAGCCTTGATGGCTTAAAAGAACATGCCTCATTATTATTGAGCTGAAAATATCTCTACAACTATCTATATTATGAATATAACTCCCATTGTTGCAATGCATAATGTGACACTAGAGGAGAAGTTTAGTGGCAGGAAACAAGATCCGTCAGTTGCTAAAATGTTTAGTTGCATTGTATATATACATATGCTTGATGAGCTAAGAAAGAAGTGGATCCAAAACCTGAAAAGTATATATTTGTTGAATACTCCCTTGAGCAAAAGGGGTATAGAAGCTATAATTAGTTGCATGCAAGATACGGGCCCAGCAGAGATGTAGTATCTGATGAGACAAGTAGTTAGTGTACTATTGAAAAACAAATTGTTGTAGATGATGTAAAAGAAAATGTACTTTTGCAGAAAATGTGAGTTTGTAGCCATAGATATTTTGAGTAGCCTAGAAGAGTTGTCTTCTAGTGGGTCTATTGAGAGACCATTGAGTGGTAGGTTGCATATAAATAGCACTCCTATAAGTGTAGAAAACATGTCCTGAAAGGGAAATGAAAAAGTGGGGAGCCACTTGGTGTGCCAAAATTTGTTAGGCTATTCACATATAGATGGTTAGTTTGATGGCTTGGATTAGAATATGGATGAGGAGTTTGGGATTCTAATTGTTTGTCCACCTAGTGCGAGGAAAGCCAAGGCTAATGTAAAGGGATTGCATAGTGCTATGCAAGTGCATAGGTCCGATAGAGTAAGATATCATGTATAGAGATTCATATGATCGTTACATTGCTCACCATATGCATATATGGTGAATGTTATTAAATTGGTAGAGTTGACTTTTTTTGTGGAAGCTATTAATCATGTGCATTGGGAGAAAGCCATGGATGAAGAAATGAATGGATGCAAATTAGACATGGGATTTGATCCCATTACTAGAGGGAAATAAAGTTATAGGCTAAAAGTAGGTTTACAAAGTAAAATATAACATAGATGGAAATGTGAGTAGATATAAAGTAAGGTTAGTTGCAAAAGATTATGCACAAACATATGGGATTGATTGTTGACAAGAGAATTGCTTTAGTGGCAAAGATGGCAATTGTCAAAGTTGTCATTATAGTGGATATAACAAAAGGTTGGGCCTTGCACTAAATTGATATAAACAAAACATTCTTGCATTGTGACTTGCAAGAACAAGTATATAAGGAGAAACCATAGGGTTACAAGTGCATGGTTCACCTTGATTATGTGTGTAAGCTATGGCAAAGCCTTGTATGGGCTGAAATAGGTACCAAGAGCATGGCATGACAAGATAGCACAGTATCTTAACTCCGTTGGTTTTCATATTAGAAATATAGATCACTCACTTTATGGGCATCAAAGTGATAGGGGTATTATTGTGATTACCTTATATGTGGATGATTTGATTCTTGGGGATGATAATATGCAATAGGTGGAGCATGTGAATAGTTTTCTCAAGCAAAAATTTGATGTAAAGGTTTTGGGAGAGCTGATGTGCTTTCTTGGCATTGAGATGATTAAGACATCTAAGGGGATATGGCTCTCACAAAAGTAGTACATCTTGAATATGCTAATGAAGTATAGTTTGGTTGATTGTAAGTCAATATTAGTGCCATAGGAGCAAAACGCCAGGTTAAATATCGATGTAGGTGAGATATTGGAGGGTCTCATAATGTAAAGATGGTAGGAAGTCTAATATTCACTATTATCACCAACCTAGACTGTAAGTACATAGTCAATTTGGAGGGTCCCATCATGTAAATATGGTAGGAAGTCTGATCTTCACTACTATCACCAAGCCAGACTGTAAGTACGTAGTCAATTTGGAGAGTCTGTTTATGCTGGTGCCTCATAAGACTCATTTGGACAGTATGAGATGTACCTTGTGATATATTAAGGCCATATTGGATCATGATATCTTTTATGAGGCTAATTTCATGGTGCAATTGTTTGATTATATTGATACATAGGTAGTATGTTTGACTGATAAGAAGTCACTAGTGGCTATGCAAATTTCTTTGGGAGTGGGATTGTGACTTGGAGTAGTAAGAAATAGCCCATTATTGCACCGTCGACTTTAGAGTCAGAGTACATATTTGAGTCACTATGCTAAGGAGGCTTGGCAACTTTTCAAAGAGCACTATCCTACCATGCCCATTACGTCTCTTGATACATGGGGTGGTATGCAAGCATACTTTACATGGTTATAAAGTATCCTCCTCTTCCTATAGTTTGGTGTTGGTTGTCTTACTCTATTAGAAGAGCAAGACATCCAGTTGAATAACGAAAGGTAGAAGACAGAAGAAAGAGACAATGCACAAGATGTACCTAGGAATAGGAATTCACAAGATGTAATTGGGAATAGAAATCCAAAATGACAAGAGTACAATGGTTGAATGCAAGCTCACACACTTCACAACCTCCCTCTCTCCACTCCAAGAATCTACAAGTATACGAATAGATCATGGACTGTGGTTGCACTTCCTCCTTTTATGTAAAAAAAATAAAGGAGTTTTCCAACCTTAAAATACATCGGATAGTTATCAAATAAAGAATAAAGAGAGTGCCCATAGATTAGGTCATGTACACTCATAAACCTATGATATAATCACTTTTAACACAATCGCTTCATGTCCCTCCATACCCTTTCCATCATGCACATCCATGGAACCTTATGGGATTAGAGAAATATGGTTAATTGGTGAGGTGGGATGATTTCCACTCTCCCTTTGTTATTTAATACTAGGCATTTGGTTGTTTTTTTCAATCCATCACCACTATCTCACGTTGTTATGAATACCCATACTTTCATTAGAAGGGGACATACAAGTACCAAATACTCAAAAAATGCCATGTAATATGCACCTACAAATAGTTACTATAGATTTTGATAGTTATGTCTCATGCACTTATCTTCTCTATGAGTATTTTAGATGCATTACTTTCTCACTCGATGGAAATTATCCATTGGAGTGGTTGATGAAGATAAGGCATCCTTTTTACACCTCCTTATCCCATTGTTGCTTGATCTGATAATCCTCCTACATGCATTGCTCGCCCTCCAATTCTATCCAATCCCCACATTTCCCTAGCAAATTTTGTGGCATTCCCTTTTTCAACTATTTGTACATGAATTTGCCCACACATGATCTTGCTACTTACCAAACACAAAAAAAAAGAGAGAGTTACAAATATGCTTACAAAAATTAATGTTAAGACTCGTAGAGAGGTCTCCATGATGCTAACTAGTATACTTTTTGAGATGTGATGTTCTTATTTGCTTTGATCTCAATAAATGTATGCTAGAACATGTTCTTTTTGTGCTTTCACTTCATCTCTCGTGTAAATTGGAAGAACACATCAATAACAACATGAATACTATAGAACTTGTTTCGACTCAACAATATTATAGAATTCTTCCCAACTTGATAATGTTTATTTCCATCCTCATATAGTATGGCCCAAAATGTCTCTAATCTGAGTAGTGCTCTAAATGGTGCATTTCCATCTGCAAAACATGTTTGCACATAGAAATTTATAAGTTTAATTTTATTTCAACACATTAAATTCAAAATCAAGAAAATAAATTTACATTCTAGCATATCCATCAAGGTTCAAAATTTATTGTCAAGACTCTCGATGCATGTAATAAATGTTTAGATAAACATTATAATAAACATCAAAGTATAATTAACATCACAAATGCTAATAATAGATATTCTAAAATTGATGGTTGTAATAAATATTATAACCAATTAATAATTATTCAATATTGTAGTAAAATATACAAATCAAAGTTATAATAAAATATTTAAATTAAAATCTAATCAACATTTAATTAACCTTTAAATCAATGTTAATCCATATTAGAATAACGTATGTATGTATGTATGTTAATGAGAGAGAGAGAGAGAGAGAGAGAGAGAGAGAGAGAGAGAGAGCTTAAGCTCTTGCAAGATACACAACACACAAAGAATACACATAAGATAGAAAGCTAAAAACCCCAATCTCTCTTCTTCTTCTTCTTCTTCTTCTCCACTATATGAATCTATGGAGAATAAAGAAAGTACAATATACATAATATACAAATAGTCCATAGTGTGAACATGCTAATTAGCAAGATAACTAGATAAATATCCTTAACTCAGATAGGTGGACTAATTACTCGAGTTATGGGATCTCAACCACACCAATGATATGAATCTAGAAACGATCATCTAAGTATGTGGGTGTCATCCTCAACTGATGTTGAGCTTGACATCACAACACTTCCCCTTAAGTTCCACTCCATGACGTGCTCTCCAAATAAGCTTTGAAATCTTTAAAGCTTTTCCACTCCTAGGGCCTTGGTGAAAATATCTACAACCTACTCCTTTTTGCTCACATATATGAGATAAGCTTTGAAATCGTTAAAGCTTTTCTACTCCTAGGGCCTTGGTGAAAATATCTACAACCTACTCCTTTGTGCTCACATATATGAGATCAATGTCACCTATAATAAAGGCCTGCTCTTTGATAAAATGGTAATGAATCTCCTAGGGCCTTGGTGAAAATATCTACAACCTACTCCTTGGTGCTCACATATATGAGATCAATGTCACCTATAATAAAGACCCACTCTTTGATAAAATGGTAATGAATCTCATTGTATTTTTTGTATCCATGAATCACTAGGTTCCTCACCAACTACATACTATTCATGTTGTCACAATAGACCACAATTCTTATGTCTATCTATATCCCTAAATCATCAAGTAGCTTTCATAGCCAAGCTACCTCACATGTTGCCATAGTAGCATCCATGTACAAGTTTCTCTGCTATAATAAGCTATGAAAGCTCTCTTCTTCCACCATGTGAGGCACCTAAGAGTAGTTGTGTATGTTTGTGGGTAGTGGATCCCAAAGCCACCTCTCTCTATAGAATAGCTTTGCACTTGTTGCAATATGTAAGGCCTCACTAAATTGCTATGTCAAATGTGGGTGTCAACATAATAAAGCAATCTAAAGATATCTATAGGCTCAATATCTCTAGAACAATAGTGCATTGGATGCTTTCAATCTATACAAGGAATCTATCCCTACATGAATTGGGAATCCATTGTGAATGAAACACACATGTTCCACTAAAATTCCAATTGGGGCACAAAGAGATTGTGAGGTCTTGAATTTGGGGAATTAGCATGGGAGAGGCAATTATATACTCCATTGTATTGGCACTATGTCAATGAGGGTAGCTTGTGAATGTGCAAAGGATGTCTAGCTAGGCTAGCGAGTATTGTTACTCCATATCTTGTATCCCTCTCAATAAGGTAGCTTCCATACTCTTATGTATTTGCCACATCATGCTCCATTTCTAGATTCTTTAAATCCTACTCTTATAACATCTCCTCTAATGTATCAAAAGAGAACACTCTATGATATGTAGTCTTGGCATAAAAATCCCAAAGTAAAACAACATTATTCTCTCTCAATAACTCCCAAATGTCCTCATCTAGAAATGTATATAATAGTGGATGCCTCATAGGATGGACATATCAAGATATCATAGAGGGGAAATAACATATGGCACTGTCTAAGGTGTACCTCTCGCCCTCGTATCCTCACTTACATGTACTTACACTATGATCTGTTGGTCCTTGTCTATAATGGTACTAATCAAGAAGCCATACTGGGTGATTTTTGGCTTGCTCCATTTGGTTGAGATAGTGGTGACCTTTGTAGGGTACTTTGTCATATTTTACCCTTTCCTACCTAATTCCTAGATTCTTCTCTACAACACCAAGAGAAAATGAGATATAGGTCATAATTCCACTATTAATTTAGATCATGATAGACTTGGTCTTCATATCATGCCTATAACTCTGATGGATGCTTGAAAAATTTCCCATACATCGCTCTTGCATACAGCTTTAGACCACAGTGCTACACTACCTTGTTGTTAAGGCACTGCTCTTGATCACTTCATCGATGTTGTAGATGAGCCTAAACCATAGATCTCCAAAACATTAGACTTGTGAGTTTGGTCCAAATTGCTATTGTTGCTATATAATGAAGACAATCTTATCCTCAATTTTGATGTCTTTGAAGTTTGACGAGTGATCCTTTCCTTCCCATCTACATGAAAGCATATATGGAACATTTGTTCTTCCATTTATCATGCATTGTCCAAGGTTCCACAAGTATGGCCAATGGCATGAGGCACAAATTTGATAGTAGAAGAAATCCACATGTTGAAGAGTGGTAAGTTTGTCTTACAAAAGGTGGCACAAGAGGTGGATGCTACTGAAGGCTCATGTAGATATCAAAGAGGTATTTCACAGGATGTAGGAAAAAGGATAAACTTAGCATTGTCTCTAGATGCAACTGTGAATGGCCACATAGTGGTGAAGCCCTTGAAGCATGAGGCTTTCAAACTAGAGACACCGAATTCAAGTTTCATGTAGGAGTATTATGATGTGCACATTGCAAAGAATCCAACATGTAATTGATGAGATTTCATGGACCGTGTCACAAAAGGAAAATCGAATTCGGCATGCAAGCACTTGTACTATGTATACCTCCGAGTGTTTGGAATGGATGCAATTGGCAACATGTTTATACACCAACCCACACTCGGTGAATAAAACTTGCACATTATTTTTGAAAGTAGAAGAACTTTTCAAACACCATCTACACTGTGACCAACAATGCAATGCCCACACTACCTCTTAGCACAACTGCATTTTATTTTGTTGAGAAAGTACTAATATACAATTCAATTAAATGGCTTGTGTAAAAATTTTGAGAAGCCTTTTCTGATATTGTCTCTCTTAATTTTTCAAGAAAAAGCATTATTTCTAGAGTTAGCACTCCCCTTGCTTGAGATGAGGCCCAATTGCTAAGTCACTTCATGACCACTATGACCAATGCTACTAGTGCCCATGTGGATGTCCAGGGATATAACACCTAGATCTTTTTGGTGCTTCATGTCGGTGTTCTCTTGGTACTTCATGCCGATGTTCTCCTAGTGCTTCATGCCTAAACTATATCTTCAAAGAACCCTTATAACCATTTCTCAGAGTTCTCAAAGACAAACACATTGGTGATTTCTATTCACATTGAGCCTATCATGGCATGTATATTATCCGCACACAATGAGGCTACAACATTATACAAATTTGACAACTCATAAACTATATTAAGAACTACTTCTCTTTCTTCTTCACACACACACACACACACAAAGAGTTATATGTATGTGTATAAATATAAAAACATTAATTGAAATGGAATTATATATAGTTTATTAATACTTGATTGACATATCAATAATAAATGATTAATACCTAATTAGTTACATTGTTTTATCATTATGAATGTTAATTATTATACATGCAATTAAGTAATTAAAGTATTGATAAATGTAATAGATATATTACTATTATAATTGATACAAATAATACATGAAGAGTAATAATACATAATAATTAGTAAAAATATTATATTAACTAATATTAGAGATAATACTTATATGTTAATATATATGCATCATACATAATATTTATATAAATTAACCTATTTACTAATTATTATATATATACATATTATACATCTTTTATTAATAATTAGTTAATATATAAATATTTAATCATTCATATATAATTATTTATATTAATGTATCAATAACTATAGTTAATACATATATTATTGAATTAGCATACACTTACTTTATATTACACATATTAAATATAATAATACATATGATTAAAATTATATGTACACATACTCATTATTATATACATAGATATATCTAGGTGGCTTTTGTCTTGTAATTATGCACTTTTCATAAGTAGCTCTATTAGCATCCAATATATTCAAGAGCCCTTTGGTTTGGTTGTAGCACATAATGAGATAAACATTCCACATTTTAAAGCTTAGCAAGTTGACATATAGATTGAGAGAAATCTTCTATAGTACTACGTCTTGAAAAGATAGCTCAAATTTCTACACAATTAGCTCCACAATTGTAGGGATACTTTCCATTTTCCATTCATAGGTATATTATAATACCATATACATGAATGTGGGATTATATGTATGACATTATTTGATTTGTTTTATGACCACATATCATTAGAAACATACTACCTCTTTGATCTTAGCTTATTAACCCTTTATATAAAGGCTTGTTTCCATGCAAGTAGATGTGGTCTGAGCTTCCATAACTCAATACTATTGGGGGTAAAAGTGCTTGGCCTAGCTACCCACATTTACTCACTATACATTATACTTACACACTTGTATATTACAAGTGGTAGGCACCCATTACTGTCACTTTATTATTTATTATTTAATGACTATTGAATAAGAAAAGGCCGAGATCACATATTGTGAGACTGTTGGAGTTCCCAACTATTCTCTCTCTTTCTCTCTCTCTCTCTCTCTCTCTCTCTCTCTCTCTCTCTCTCTCTCTCTCTCTCTCTCCATTTGCCATAGCTCTTGCTTCCTCTTGTGTGCTTCCACTTGAGCTCTACATTTCAATTGGTATTAGAACTCGAGGAGCTTCATCGATCATTTGCTTCAGCCTGTGAAGAAGCTTCAGCTCAAGGTTTCATGGTAGCCATTGTTTCTTCCTCCCAAGGTATACATTGAGTCTTTCATTCTCTCGGTTGTTCTAGCTTACTCTTGGTATGTTGAGCTTTCTAGGGCTTAATTGAGCCTTATTAAGTGCTTATTGAACCAAGAAGTATCCATTCTATCCATTTTAAGTTGATACAGAGTATGTTGCAGAAGTGGTGGATAGTTAAGGCATGATAACACTTTCGTATTTTGGCCATAACTTTTGCATATGATATCAGATTCAAGTATTTTATAGCTAGAAATGAAGGGTGCAACGAAAGCTACAAATTTAGGCACTCAAAGAGTTGATTCTATGCAATTTTAAGTTCTCTACTTTACACAAAACAAAATAGCTTTGGTTTGGATAGCAAGCATTTGATTAATTTATGATCTATTGATGCTTATGGGGAATGTTTGAAATGCAACGCATTAATATAATTTTGATTTTTTTATTGAGAAGTTACTTCCATTAGCATTTGCGATATTTTCTTTCTTTGGTGATATTACTTAACGAAACCATGTCTTAGTTTTTTTAATTTTTTGCAAAAGGTACCAAGCGTGTTTGGTTTACAAAAATCTATTTAAGTAAATCTTTTGCTAAAATAGTATTAAAAAGAGCTCATTAAAATTTATTATCCTTTGTAAGGATAACTTTTTAAAGGAGATATTGTAATCTAGTGTGTAAGAATACTTATCACAATGAAAAGTTTGAGCTAGCTATGCACAATTTAGTTAAGTTTATTTTAGATCTTATTTCAATTAAACTCTTATATGTGTTGTGTAATGATTTTGTCATGTTAGTTTTGGTTAGATTTGTCGAGATGGTCAAATCTCTTATCTCTTATAACCTCTTTTACTACATCACTAGTGTATGTCTATACATGTACCTTAGGACAAGAGAGTCAACAATATATTACACACCCCAAAAAGGTTTCATTGCACCTTCCAAATGAGTTTTACCTCACTAGCAAATATTGCAACAAAGATTTCACCTCCAATGTATATTTTGAGATGTGTATATAGAATATTAAGGTAAAATGCTTGTTACAATCCATGAGTTTAAATATTTATAGGATATAACTAGTTCAAAAATAGAATGGTTAGTCCTTCAGAAACTATGAAAACTTATCCTAATAGAGTATAGCTTATCTCAATTAAATTGTCATGTGTCACTAATATGTGACATTAGTTTTGGTCACATGGTCAAAAGTATCATGTTTAAATTTTCTTGTAATAATTAGGATAAATAAACACATTCTTTGTACATGCCATTTTGAAGGTCTTTTTAGAATTCGAATATGTTTAATATTTTAATAATAATAATATAATTTTTATAACTAATTAAAAATAATCTATTGTTAGCATCTCAAATATACTTATAATTAGCGATAAAAAGTAGGTATGAAAAAATGTCTTTATTAGAATAGATTTTACCTCAAAGAAATTATCATATATATTTTCTTCACCTCATGATATTATTATTGGTTAGATTTGTCCACATAGTCAAATGTCTCTTTTCTTAAGATATCATTTATTAACTAGTACCTATGTATGTATTTGTCAATCTCAAGTTAAATTGCTTTAGTGCTCTATGACAATTTATAGCTCAAACATTAAATAGAATGATGAGGAAGTAAATGAATCTAATGTACCTCTTTTTCTTCTTTATAACTTCAACTAAGACATCTAAAGATTCAATAACAATAGAGCATGGTGATGTGATTGATGTGTCCTTGATAATAAATGCAACACAATTATGTGTAATACTTGATTTCAATGGTTTTCTTTTACAATGATGCTTTGCTAAGTCTAAAAAGTTTCAAAGTTTTCAAATGGGAAAGCAATGGCTTCTTTTTCGATCTGGATGTATGGAGTTTCTTGAAGCCTTATTTGCAAGATTCCAAGTGGAAGTTTGGTCAATAGCTTTACATAAGAATGTCATGGCACTTATTAAGTGCTTGGAGATCCATGCAAAAAGGAAATATCCTTTCTTCGTGATTTGGGGCCAAGAACAATGTCATAAACATTGACTAAAAATCATATATAGGCCAGATAAGATGGGAGTAGAAGCAATATTCAAGCCTTTGAAGTATGTATGGGATCAATATGAAGATGTTTGCCAGCATATCAAGACTATTCTCATAGATGACAGTCTTTACAAAGGATGTCCAAATTCTAGTGAGAACTACATTTATCCAAAAACATTTTATATTGATCGTGGAGACTCTATCTTGATCAAATAACTTCTACCATACTTGACTTGCTTAAGCAAATACCATGATGCACGTGAAGTCGTCAAGTTTGATCGATATGGATGGAAGCTAGTTCAATATGGACATGAATTGTATGCACAATTCAAGGTTGTCATTGATGAATGGACTAGAGCAGAGAATGATGGTATTTCATTTTCATTATTAGCACCGCACGAGACCATGATTGATAAAGATTGTAGATATATTCAACGTTCAATCACTTCTTGCTTCAAGAGACCATCTATTATACAAATATCCTCAACAAATGCCTCACGTTATTCGTCTCTTACATTAAACAACTCACAATTATCTAAGTTGAAGCAAACTCCTTTAGTCTCTACTTGAAAGATATGGAAGCAATGCAACTTGCTCATGAGTTAGGATATCACAAACATTTCATAAATGGTAGTGCAACTAAACATTTTATACAAAATCTACAAAAGTTGTATTTTCCTAATATACACGATGTAACAAGGCAATGACTCTATATGGACTAATTTTGAATGTCATAATAAGTATATCCCTTATATTAAGGGCTTTTATATGGCTATGAAATATATCCTTCTTAGAATTTTTAAGTGTTTTATGTAGTTACCTTCATGTTTTTAAACAACACCAATATCAATGAGAGGATATACTTAATGTTTGTTATTAGTATATGGTATTAGATCAAGTTATTAAACCACACCTATTTAATGGTGACTCTTCTAAGGTCCTAGTTCATGAAACTTGTACATGTCACTTTAAATGATGCTATATCTAAAAGAAGAAACTCATATTATAATAGCTTCAAATCTATAATATTATAAATTTTGGCCATGATAACATATCTTCATATAATGTTTAAGGCTCTTGTGTTCTAAATTCTCTCTACACTCCTTCAAACCTTTTCTTCCTCTACTTGATACTCCTAATATTTTCTAATCTCTCCTAATGTATTTTTTATTCCAAACATGATTCCTTATTCACTAATTGAGCTTCCTTATTAGCCATATGTCTTTCGTAGTAAGTAGGTGAGAAGTTGAGAGATTGGTTCCTCATTGTTCCATGCCTCTCGTGCACACAAGCCTCCTATTACACCACATGATAAGAATATAAATTCCTAAAGTAGTCTTCATCCATGAATTTCTCCCAATACACATGGTGAATATGTGAGCTCAACTAATTTTAGAACATTCGGCATGTATGCATAATGGCAAGAAACAAAACCATCATTGGTTAATCTATGCATAGGATACCTTGGCACACAATGTGGCTCAACCATCTATTCTTTTCCCTTTCATGATATATTTTTTGTACTTGTAAGAGTGCTATCTAATCATGCATTGCCATCACTGGAAGTCCTATCCATAATATACATAGCTATAAAGATAGCTTCAATCCAAAAGTAGCGAGGCATGTCCTTTTAAGCCATTGAGATGTGTAATTTTTTTGCAATGTGCATGTCCTTCCTTTCAACAATATCATTTTTTTGCAATGTATATTTGCATATAAACTTCCTCTAAATTCCATGCCATTTTAAAAATTACCAAATTCTTTGGAGAGGTACTCTTCCCCTCCAATCAACTTCAAGAACTTAATCTACACATCCACTTGTTTCTTAATCAAATTCTCAAAATTATAAAAGTGAGAGAAGACCTCACTTTTTTTTTTTTGTGAAATCCGCCATATCTTCTTTATATGGTCATTCATGAAGGTTACATAATGGTTACATGTAGCCATTGATATAGTATTCATAGGATCCAAAGATTTGAATGCAAAACATTAATTAAATGCCTACTTACATGTTTATCATAAGAAAATGCATGCCTTGTTTGTTTTCCAAATTGACGTGCTTCATAGACTTTTTGTATATTAGCACCGAACTTAACAAAGATTGTCATAATTTCATATGATTGAATATTATTCAACTACTACACGTTTACATGACCAATACATTTATGCCAAATATTAATATTAGCTGCAACTTGTGCAGATATAGCAACCTTAAGCTTGGGTACATTTACATTGAAGGTAAACATTCTATCCACATGCTTAGGTTTTGTAACCAACTTATATGCATTCTCAAAATCCTACACAAAACACCTAGCCACAATGAACTTTACTTGTAATCCTTGCTCAAATCATTTGCCCAATAGAAACTTAATTCTTTGTGATGTTAGGTACATGCAACACATCAATCAAGTAGTTAACTCTTCCATCCTTCATAGATAATGAAACATTTCCAACAATAGCAATCAGATGCAACACTACATTTCAACTATTTCCACAAAACCAAGCATGTGAGGATTTTTTCTCTCTCTAAACTATTCTCTATGAGACATCATATGATTAGAGGTTCTTGAATCCATACACTATACGTTATCACTTATTATTGATACATCTATATCCATTGTATTCATCATGTGATAGAAAATAATTCCTCACTATCAACTTGATTACTTACCCTTAGATGCATAATCATTATACCGTCTTCTTTCATTTTTGTTGTCTCCATCTCTTTTATTTTTTGGACAGTCATATGTAACATGACCTTTCTGACCACATTTATAGTATTCTTTGTTATTATAGTATGTGTTCTATCTACCATGTCCTATATGACTCCTACTGTCTCAAGACTAGCCTCTACCACCTATATGTGACTACTCCTACAAGTCGTAAGACTACCCCTGATTTTGCTCATAATAGCCACCCCCGTGACCTTTGCCTTTACTTGTGTTAGAGTAGAGCACTTATTATGTACTATTCTTGATTTGTGACAAGGATGAAAAAAGACCCACATTCTTCTCCTCTAATATCAAGATAGAAACATGTTATTATTACATGTATTCTATCCGCTATGTCTTATATGGTTCCTACTGGCCTCTATCACCTATGTGCAACGACTCCTATGAGTCACAAGACTACCCTTGATTTTGTTCATAATAGCCACCACCATGACCTCTACCTCTACTTGTGTTAGAGTAGAGTGCTTATTATGTACTATTTTTAATTTATAACAAGGATGACACAAGATCCAAGTTTTTCTCATCTAATATCAAGATAGATATTAGATTTGCAAAATCAAGAAATGTATATATTGTGTTGATGATTCAGAAATCATTGACAAACAAATTGCCATGCTTAGCATTGTCTAACTTAGACTTCAATTCTAACTTTCTCGCTCTGGTATTCGTATCAAATAGCTTGATCATGTTATTTCATGCTTTTAAAGGATTACGTGCATCTTGTGTACGCCCAATCATGTTACTTGAAAGACTTATTAAACAATCTATGAATACTGTTTGCCACATTTGACACTTGCAACCTATTTGCAAAATGGTCAAAACTTGTAGAGTTCTCAAACCTTATTTAGCAGATTTGCACATGAATAGCCCCTAGCTCCTGAATGAATGATAAAATGTGCTTAGAACACAAATTCAACTACATAGACTTAGATTAGAGATTCATAACACTTTCTTGGTCACTCCAAGCTCACAAAGTCAACTTGTCAATTAGAGTTTATCTAAGCAAGATCTCTACAAGCTCTACAGTAAGGCTTCCTTGTACACTCTTCTCTTTATGGCTCATACTTTCTCACCTAAACAAGGCTTTGATACCATAAAAAGGTAGGGGAAGGGAGAAAGAGCTTGAGTGCTTTGCTAGGCACACAACACATAGTGAATGTACTCAACGTAGGACGTTGAAAACCCTATTCTTTCTTCTTCTTTTCCTTCTCTTTTTCTACTTTACAATAACAATCTACAAAAGATAAAGTGAAAAACAATATAATAATACAAAAGTGTTCTATAAAGTGAACATGCTAACTAGTAAGATGTCTAGATATGTATCCCATAACTTGGATAGGTATACTAACTGATATTCAATTGTAGAGTATCACTAGAATTACCTGCTAATGTAGGTACCAATCACAACAATGATAGGGGGACATTTTTTAGCAAGCTTGTGTGTAGGGGAGCTTATTTCAAATATCTTTATATTAGGTAAGCTTTTGGTCCATTATTTACATCAATGAGATCATGTTTTATTAGACATCATCATATCATTACAATGAGTGGGTGTTCAAAAAGACGTCACATACAAAGATATAAAAATGAATGTGTAGTCATGGCTTATCCAATAGTAGCTATTTGAGAGAACCTAAACATTTAGTCCCACTATAGAATTCCAATGCAAGCATACAAAATTTCCATTGGTGTATGACAAAATTCCAACATGGAAACTAGGTGAGTGGCATGATAAGTATAGGTCAAAGAAGGAGGATTCTACAATGTAGGCTCAAGTTGGATGCAACTTAGGTCAATGAAGAATCATTGGTACATCTCCAATAGAAAGCCTGGGTTGA
The DNA here is from genome assembly GCF_053477565.2 of Lygodium microphyllum. Lineage (NCBI taxonomy): Eukaryota > Viridiplantae > Streptophyta > Polypodiopsida > Schizaeales > Lygodiaceae > Lygodium > Lygodium microphyllum. Next base: position 68,033,046 of record NC_141159.1, on the reverse strand, counting down.
TGTATGAGCATATATTCTTTTTCATGAAGGCCCAAAACACTTATGTATAAAAAGTATAGATGTTTACAATGACGATGGTGCAACTCGATTTAAAGGCATTAATTGGGAATCTGGTAATGGTAAACATGACGAGGGTGCACCTTGGTTTAAATACATCAATTGGAAAGCTGGTACTAATACTATGATGATTATAGGCAATAACGTGACTCCAATCTAATAGGCGACCTCTACATGAATCTTGTAGAGAGAATTAAAAAGCCCGTTATTCACCTCTGTCGCTCGCCATCATCATGTTCCAACTACCACTCATTGTGAAGCTCGAGCCACCTAATCCACCACATGTGGTTGTCAAGTTCTAGCTATCACTCATCATCTAGCTTGAGCCACCTGGCAAGGAGCTACCAAAGTTGATGGACCTTACAGTCTTTGTTGGCTAGCAAAGGTGCCTAGCAATTGGCAAGTCTACTAGCACCGAATTGGACTTGCCATTGGCTAAGCACCTTTGCGAGCTATGTTGTGGGTGAAATTATAATTGAAGTGCTACTTCAATACATACTAGCCTTGTGATGTTTGTTCTTTGGAGTTTAAACTGGAAGATATCCCTCCTAGCATGCAACACTAATGATACAAGCCTCAATATGGTCTATACTAGCTTATACCATTTAGAGGCTTATAACACCTTATGGCAAAAGAGTGCAATGTATGTTGAGCAGGATCACTACCCTATCACCCTTCTTGAACTTCGTATATCTCTTAGGGAGGTCCTATGGTTTTCCTTTTTCGTCTGCTCGTGCATCCTTAGTCTGTTCCGCCCTTTCTTCCTTTAACCGTTTGTGCCTCAAGTGGACAGGTAGGTCCCCCTTGGTACGTCTAGTCTTGGGACGCCTAGGTATTTCTGGGTCACTCTCCGAACTCACTTCCGACTCAAAATCGAACTCCCCACCTTTTCTAGAAGAGGTAGTCTCTCCCAATGGTCGCAGCTCAGAGGGTGACTCTGTTCTAAGCACTGCCGTGGTACCTGCTTGGGTTAGGCCTGCTTGTTCAAAGTTTATGGCTCCCATATGTTCCAATCAAGCATGGTCACAATCCATGCGCATGACCCCTCGCTCTATCATGAAGACATTCATTCTCTGTGGTGGCTTGGAGTCTGCTCGTATCTGTTCTATCTCTCGTCCTTTAGTGTTGTATTCTATGGTATCTATCTCACCCTTATCCTCATCACAGAATGATTGTCTTCGTATTCATCATCGGAAACATTTTCATTTGACCGCTTATCATCTCCTAGGTCTTGGTATGCCTCGTGTCTTTGATCAAGGACTAGGGCCCAATTGTACATGAGGTTTAGGTCATGCACCTTGGTCCATTGCCACCTTGGTTCATCTAAGAGATCTTGGAGTGGTTTGAAATTTGCTATTGGATTGCTAGCTAGCTTGCCAGTCAAATACTCCAAAATCCCCTGGAGTTCCCTCTTGTTGGTTGGCACTTTGAAAGTGAGAGGGTTTGCGAAGATTCCCTGCCATCATGCAAACCGGCACCGAGGGTGTACCCCTAGGCTTGTCGATCATTTGAATGGCTTGTTTGTACTCCTCATTGTCCGAGAATGGCAAGTCGATGGTAGCAAGGATATGCATCCAATCTCGCTCGTCTTTAGGACGTGGGATATACTTAGTCGAGGCCCGTAGGATTTCTTTATTTGAGCATCACCCTTCAGCATTGTAGAAATGGTGTTGAGGTCAACTGGTGTAGTCTTCTAGGAGTCCATTTTCACCCTTACGACTTCTGTTCTATTGCCTAGGAAAATGAGACCATTCCCCCAGTCTTTGATCACTCTGGCATTGCGCATCCAAGGTCAGCCCAATAGGATATCATAGTCCACTCCCTTCATGACTATAAAGTCAACTGAGAATTACTCCTGTGATTTTCATTGGCTAGTTTTTAAGCATCGCGAATGGCTTCAATTTCATTCCGTTAGCTAACGTGACATTGAACTTGATAGTCTCGACTGGTGGGTTGCCCCAAGTCTAGAGCACTGCGTGGGCTCAATACACTAACTCCCGCCCTTGTGTCTACAATCCCTTTCCTTATTGTGTCGCATAGGGCTAAGATCACATGCATCGTGGTGCCTTCGCAGAAAGTATTAACATGTAAGGTCCTAGGCACGGAGTGCAACATCAAACCTAGTATCTGCGTCTTTGTATCATATTCTTGTATGTTTGTCACAGCTTGCTCTTGTTATCCCTCAACCCACTGCTTCAAGTCTTGCCATAGGGTCGAATGCTGCCTAAGTAGATCTCTCAGGCTTAGTGTCACGGGGGTGGTCACTAGAGTGGTGAGTAGATCGTTGGCTACTTGTCTTTCTCCTATTTCGGATTGTTTGGGCCAATGGCCGTGACTGATGTGCTGACCTATAGCGTCAAGGCTTTGCCTAAGCGGTACTACTTATGGCGCAATCACATCTCTCAATTTTGGTCAAGAGGGTGAGACTCACATGCTTATGCTGGAGAGATCCTCGATCTCATCCTCTAAGATGGGATCAGCATCTTTCAAGTGTTCTTGGGCCTCCTTTACCCACTCCTTTACCTTATCGATGGCGTATAACTGGCGCTTCGGGTTGGGGTAGTTCCTGACCTTAGCACTTCCCTTTTCAGCAATCTTTGGGGGTGATGTCTCTGTCTCAGTATTAGTGTGCATGGGTCATAACATGCAATGGGATAGGTATAGCCTCCCCATTGAGATTCTCGACACACTGAACTTCCCAATGGGACAAATGGCACGTTGATCGAACTTGAGGATGGCTTTTGCTTTGGACAATCAACGAAGAGATGAGTGATTCCGCACTCAGGGCACCTTAAGTTAGTCTTGTCTTTATTTTGCTGCTCCCTTTCAGGACAGTGTGATGAAACGTGTCCTAGGTGACCACAAGTCCAACACATGATTGGTTCTTGGGTCTGCCCTCCTAGGCCTCTACCTCATCTCTACCTAATGCCATCACTGGTACTGGTCGATAGTCCATAAGGACCGCGTTGCCCTAGTCGTCCTGCAAGACATAGGGATATACGTAAGTCTCTTCCTCGATTGGGTCTTCCACGTAGTGGATTGGAGCGTCGCTCGGTGGATGGGTCATATAGGGACTAGGCAGTCTAGGTATTCCAGTAGGATTTATGTACATTCTAGGAACAGCCAGCTTAATGTTGTTTGGCGTGGAAAGGGCCAATGGGACTCCCCTTTCAAAGAATTGTTGCGGCCTATTTGCTAGGTAAGGTTGACCGTATGGTTGTGAGTATGTAAGTCTTCTAAGTAATCTATAATGTGCCACGTCATGACCAAACCCACCGCAATTAGCGCAAGGTCATGACCTGGGGTATTGACACTCCACTGGCAAATGGTTTCTGCCACAGTACACACATTAAACATGTGGGTGCGTTGGTCGTCTTCGCATCTCCTACATTTTGGCTATTTCCATTTTCATGTCAGCTAATTCCTAGTTGGTGTTCGTGGCCTTTCCCTTATCTTGGGTGCTTGTGCCTGATCGCTCACTGGATGCTGAAGCTCTCTTCAAACTTCTAGAGTTGGTCTTTTCTTAGTTCGAGTTCCTAGAGCTCCTCTCCTTCAGCTGGTCGTCTACTCAAATGGCTTCTTCGAACACTCTAGCTAGCGCATCCCATTGCAAGCTCGAGTTGCTTGTTCAGGCTTTATAAAGCTCCTCATTTCGTATTCCACTAATGAATACTGCCCATACTACCCTTTCGGTCGGTCATTCGCCTAGTCATTCGCCCATCGGGATTCTCTTCAAGAGACTCCTCACGTGGGTCACATAGTTGTAGATGTCCTCTTTTTCTTTCTGCTTGACATTCATAAGTCATACTAGCAGGTTGTCAGAGTATCCAGGCTCAGAAAATCTATTAATGAAGAGGTTTTTGAGGCCATTGAAGTTTGCTCGCTCTACGGCATCTAAACTCATGTACCAAGTTCGACCCTTGTCGCCTAAGCAAAGCCCGAATGCTTGAGAGCACTGAGTCAAGTCGGTGAGATCGTTGGCCTCGAAACTTGCTTGAACTGCTCTACTGCTTAGCGACAATTGGTATCTTAGGCTAGCTCTTGGAATCTTGGTTTATCCCTAACCCTGCTAGTAGTGACGCTGCTACCACTCGGATGCTTTGCTCTACTGTTGTGTTGTCTAGCAATAGCTTCATGAGAAGCTCACTCAGCATCAAGTCTCCTTCTAGCACTCTCTCATGATTAGTCAGATTCCTGCCTGCTGCTAGGTTCACCACTCGCTGGATCTCTCACATCTCTGCATTCTGTCTCAGGCTCCTAGTATGTTGGTCTCGGTTGTATTCCACCATGCCTTGCAGTGCTTTGTGGGCTAGCTTCCTTTCCTTCTCTAGGTCGGCTATGGTGGCATCTGTCTTTCTACCGCAGTGTTCATACCAAGTGTGAGAATCATAGCTATTCACCAATTGTTCGATCGCTTCTGGAAAAACTCCTAAGTCTAGTTTCTCGTTCTGCCTACGATCTGAGCTCTCTTCTAACATGGTTGCATTCTCGTGCTCCACCAAGCTATCGATAAGATTAAGCAGATCGGGTACTGGGCTCTGATTGCTCATCTATGTCTTGGGATCTTCTCCTATTGGTGGGTTCCTTTAGATTCTTTTATTCTAGTGAGTTCCTTAATTATTGCACACGATCCTCAAATTACCTCCACTCAGCGTGTGTGTAAGTGCCGGAAGTCAAGGTGAGTATGAAGAACAAGTGTCTAAGCGACTTACGCACTCTCGTCTCATCTTAGGCCTGATAGGCTTGTTCGATCAATTTCTGGTCGTCTTGATAGATTTCAGGGTTCCTTGCCGCGCCGTCTTACTCGTTTGAGGTTTGTTTCGGGGTCTATGACTCCACTGGCTGCTGTTAAGGTGTTGACTCTCTCAGCAGCCTACTCAAGCTACTAAGCGGCTGCATCTCGCGAATTCGCCCATTCCTTGTGCCAGAACTGAGTTTTGGGTGTCGGGATGGCTCACCAAGGTTTATGCGGTTGAGATCTAGCTAGTTTGGTGCAATTTGTCCCAAAAAAATTTGCAAAAATCTGACTCTGGCCAACTCGTTCGAATTGCAGGGGCCGAGTGGTGGACTCGAACGGGCCGAGGGCCAAATGGGAACAGTGGCCGAATTTGCGGCTCGGACAGCCGAATGGATGTAGCCGAGGGTGGTGCAAATGACTAACTTGAACATGTCGAGCAATGATTGTTTGAATCAAGTGGGCCGAGTAGGGGGCGTCCGAGTCAGGTGGGCCGAGGCTGAATCTAAGCAGGGCCGAATGGTATGTTCGGACAAGCCAAGGCGCGAGGATCGAGGGCCGAATTTAAAGGTGTCGGCCGAGTCATCCGTTTGAACGGGCCGAATTGACTGAATGCAAGAGGGCCAAGGGCCGATTCTGGGACTCGGCAGATCGAAGCTACTCGAACATGCCGAGTCGCGCGTGACAATGGTAGTGTCGAGAATGATCACAACAAGGATATAGGGGGAAGGGTTTAGTATACTTGATTTGTGCGAAGAACTCCCCGATGGCAAGATCGAATCGAATCACCAACGGAAGTTCTCTCTCTCTCTCTCTCTCTCTCTCTCTCTCTCAATGCTTGGGTGAAAAATGAGCTCTTCTATAGTCTCATGACCCTTATGCCCCTTCCTGGGCAAGGTCTTGCTATCCCCAATCACTCACTTGCCGACATTAATCATGCTTATTATTTAGGGGTTAATACATATTTCTTTACATCTAATGCATGGGTTATAATGCCTTAGAGAAGAACAAGCACTCTCTCAATAGAAATATGTAATAGAAAAGATGAAGAAGGGAATTGGATCACTGATACGTTGTCGCAGCGCGTAGGGTTGAAGGTCACCACAAGGGTTTGGCAAGAGAAGAATGTATGGGGGTTCAAGAGCTTAGACTCCAAATATGGTAGAGATAAGAGAAGGATTGAAGCTTTCAAGCCAAGTTCTTGAAGATAAGTGACAACAGGGTGAAGGTAGATTCAAGGAGATTCAAGGAGAGGAGTAGAAGAGATTGAAGATGTAGAAAAATACTTCCAAAAAGAATTAGAAAATATAGAAGAATACTAACAGAGATGAAGCCTGTCAATTTCTTTCAACATTATGAGAAAATATAACTCTAATAGACAAAAACGTGTACAAAATAGTACCTTCCTCTATGTTGCTCAGATCACCAATCTAATCCTTCCAATGGCTCCGAAAGGGGGGTTAAATACCAAGACGCCTCTGGCCAGAATCCTGCCAGATCACTCCTTCTTCATCTCCCACTTTCAAAGTGCTGTTCACTCCTTGAAAACAACGATCGCGCATCGCACGATTTCGCTAATCTCTTTTTTTTAAACATAAAATCCTCTCAAATTAGCTGAAAGCTACATGCTTTCTTTTACATGTCATTCTAATCTAGAAGTTGTTTATAGTTTTGTAGATCTTTTTACAAGAGATAATATCTAGAATATTAAAAATTGACTAAAATCTAATATTTTTGAATCATGGACACTAACACTAATGTCTAAAATGGCATTGGCTCTCTAAATCTAAAAGGAAGCCACACTCTAGATTTTTTTTTACACAGTGTTGTGAGTGTTCCCCGTATGGACTAAGAGTTGCATTAGTCGGTGTGAGCTCTAGTTGACCTAGTAGGGTCCATACTTCATAGGTCAAGATATTGAAATCTGCTCCTTCATCGATGAGAGCATCGACACTATGCTCTCTTTTTGTAGTGATTTTGACCCTAAGATAAGGCAGCGATACTATGTCTTCATCTTCTGGGTCTTGGCTTACAAATTTAAGTCTTTTGATACATGCCTTTGAGTCCTCAACTGCATAACTAGATGTGGTTTCTCCACTGATGTCTTGGGCCATTTGTGCAGTGCCACTCAAGGTGCATCTATCGTCAGGACTATCATATCTAGTCATCCTTGTAGTTGTAGCTTGATGTTGTTTGGTTCCGCTCTGACTAGACGCAATTTGAATGCAACCTACACAAGTTTTTGTGGTGTGGCCTTTTTACACTCGTTGGCTAGATTGACCCATTGAGGTTTTGGGGGTTTCTTGTTGCGTCGCCTTACTCGTTCTAGGTTCGTTTCAAGGTTTATGACTCCACTAGCTGTTGTTAAGGTGTTGACTCTCTCAGCAACCTACTCAAGCTTCTAAGCGACTGCGTCTTGCAAAATTGCCTATTCCTTGTGCCAAAATCGAGTTCTAGGTGTCGAGATGGCTCACAAATGTTTGTGTTGTTGAAATCTAGCTGGGTTTGGTGCAAATGTTTAAAAATTTTGCAAAAATCTAACTCAGTCCAACTTGTCCGAATTGCAGGGGTCGAGTGGTGTACTCAGATGGGCCGAGGGCCGAATGGAAATAGTGGCCGAATTTGCGGCTCAGACAGTCGAATGGACATGGCCGAGGGCTGAGTCAACCGAGCTGAGGGCCCAATGGGAATGGCCGAGTTTATTTGGGCCGAATCCAAACAGGGCCGAATGGAACGTTCGAACAGGCTGAGACGCGAGGGCCAAATATTGAGTTGGTCCAAACGGTCGACTCGGATGGGCCGAGCGATGAGTGTTCGAGTCAAGTGGGCCGAGGAATCTGGTGGTCCAAGTCGGGTGGGCCAAGGGCCGATTTTGGGACTCAATCGAGAATCGCTGTCACTCGAATGGACTGAATGCGGCGCGCTTTTCGTCGAACTTGCATCGAATTTGTCTCACCGGACGATCGAGGCCTTCCTACTAGTCGAGCACCTCCAGATCCTAACTACACATGCAGGGGAAAGCGTGGAATTACCTGTAGTGGGCAAAGGACTCCTCGACAACAAGATCGAAGCAAGTCCACGCAATGAAGCTCTCCCTCTCTCTCCAGCTCTCCTAAAACCCTGCAATGCAAAATGTGGTCTTATTACCTAAAACCCTCTTATTACCTTGCCCAAGCTTGCATTCACCCTAGTCTTTCTCCCCTTACCAATATTTAACCCAAAAATTCCATTTGTTGCCATTCTTTTCCTTGTTTCAACCTATTATACAACAACAGAAAACCCTACTATGTGCTCAATTGTTTTGCTTCTATCCTATGTAAATGCAACAAAAATCATAAAGAAAGTACCTGCGCTACTCCAACCTACCTTTCCAACTCTACAAAGCCAAAAATCTACTTGCTAAGGAGATCAAATACCTCTTCAAACTTCCTTGCTTCCTACCTGTCTACCTCAAAGCATTGGTTCGGGAAAACCCTACTTCAATGCTCGATTCAAAGAGTGCAAGCGGTCAAGACTTGAATCCATAGTCTTGACAATGGAACCAAAATGTGGTGGCGCTCAACCACCAAGACCCACGGACCGCTTATTGCTTCAAGGATTCCAAGCCGAGCACTAATGACTACCTCTTACATAGCCAATGCACCATCCATCTGTACGGGTATAGTGAGCTTACCTCCATGCTCGATTGAGTTACCTTCTCTCCTGAGCACTCCGGTAGCTCCATGATCCAAGTGCAAGCTTTAAGCGAGCTCCGTCCTCAAGCTCCATGCTCTAAGCTTCATTGCTGTGAGCAAGACAAGAGGAGAAGAGAGGAAGAGAGGAGAAGACGGAGAGCTTCTCCACCCCCGTCCCTCACCCTCACACACACACTCCCTCACACTCTCACAATTCCTCTCTCAAGCACAAGCTCAAGCAAGTAAGAATAAGAGGAGGAAGAAGAAGAGGAGAGCCACTTTTGGCCACACCCAAGAATGAGCTTCTCATTCACTTTTCAACTTTATATACAAAACCCTAAATCCCTTTTGGGTGGTCATCCCCTTATCCCCTTTTTTACATGGGCGGCAGTGGCCTAGGCCCTTTTTCCCATTGTCGTCTTATCTTCCTAGCTGCCTTCCTACCGCCCATCTACCTTTACAATTTGCACGGGTCAGAGCCCCCTGGCACTCTTAAAATAAATCGTGATGCACCTTGCTCTCTTTTACAAAAGTATTGATTTGCGCTTTTCCTTGTGTGCCTTCTCCTTGATTTGGGACTTTTTTATACTTCTTGTGTTTCTATATTTTTATTGGCGCGCCTTTGTCTTCCGTTTCACTTTTGCCTTGGCCTTTGTCTTTTGCTTTAGATTTTTTGGATTTTTCACCTTGTTCGTCAGAGGGGTTAATAGCAGGGCAGCGCATGAATTTCCTACCATATGTATAAATGCCCATATTATCTTTTAGGGTGGAAATACCAAAATTGATATAATAGACTTCAAATTCGCAAAATAACTTGTAGATTCCAAAAAAGAGTTACAAGGAGGAAGCGAAACCCTAAGAATAAGGTGGGACCTTAAAAGAGAAACGCTATGCCTCCCCCACGACTAGACGCAGAATCTTGTTCCAAGGGGGATTGTTTTGTATTACTGCAAGGAGCTTTAGACCGGCCCCGACGGCAAGAGGTCACTCGATGAGGAATCCGTTAGGCAAGGGGAGGTGGGAGTGCTACAAGGTCTCTAGCTGTAAATATCTTGATCGCTCCTAAGAATTGTTTGACCCTCACACGAATAAAGATGGGATCCTAGAGTCCCCATACTGGAGGGTTTATTTTCTTCTACGCAGGCAAAATGGATTTTTTAGTGAACGGAGGTTTATCTTTTACATAGGCAGAAAGGGAAAATCATTATAAATAACTTTGCGAAATATGTTTTGCCAAAAGACTGTTTTCTCTATCTTTGTGTTGTGCCCTAAAATTACATGAAGGAACCTATGATAACGGGTTAATTAATGAAGCTACTTTCATATGTCATAACTTAATGTTATAGATAATTAAAAAACTAAAGAAAACCATTTGTGGAAAGTAGGTGGGCGAGATCCCTTATGATACTAAGTGTGATGGTCCAGCCCTTGGAATCCCTCACGAGGCTTGCATGTGACCCCTTGGAGGCATCATGCAAGATTGTGACGCATCATGTCACAACACCATTTTCCAACTTGACATGCACCCATCACAACTCGACACGTACACCTCAATGTGACACGGCATAGAAGTTTGCAGAATGGCCCATCTTGAGGGCAAAGCTCATATTCACAAGAGAGGGACTATGTACATAGCAAGCCGAAGGCACAGAGGTAACATTGTTCACATGCAAGGGTGGAGCTATCAATGCGCGTCAACACGGCTAGGCGTTGCGGGTTGAGGGAGTATAAGATGGATTCATCCTATGGATGGTTGGTCTTGGTAAGCTAGGAGCATCTCTCAAGAGATTGAACGGAATGTTAATTAGGAAAATTTAGGTAGAGCCGAGCGTTGACTTTACCTAGGGTCAATTCTTAAAACCTTGATCATAAATTATCTTAGGGGAAAGGTGCGGCGGCTATGCTAGAACTCTGCAAAGGCTCCTTGAATCCTAATGAGTTACTGGAAAAAAGCATTGCACTCCATGAACCAAGGTAACTACGATCACTCCAGTCAAACGAGAAGCCCTTTGGGACACCTCCAATGGAGTTAGCTAATGTATTGAGACCTCAGGTGTCAAATTAGGACCCCGAGCTTATAGGTTGATTCTCGTGGCGATGGCCGGTACCTTTCGTTACTGGGTGGGCTCTTGGAAGCCTAGACGATAGACCCCATGCATTCTTGTGAGTGCCGGGTGAAGCCGTCTAGGATAGTTCCCCTATGGAACACTAAAACGTACTAGTAGGGAATTGCTAGACAAGCACATGATAGAAAAATGAGGGCACCTTTGATGCTTAATGATGTTTACTACTTGCCGATGGATGTGATCCACACTCCACATTGTTCTTCTTTCTTAACTCTTTCTTATAGAGATGGTTCCAAGCCACTCTCTTCTTACACTTGCAATCTCTCTCTCTCTCTCTCTCTCTCTCTTCTACAACCTAACTTAATCCACTTTCTCTTTTTGAGGTCTATAGCAACAAAAGAGGGGGGGGGGGGGGGGGATAGTATGGAGGTCTTGTGGCGGTAGAGAAAGAGAAGGAAGTGAGGTGAAAGAAAGGCTATGTGTTGATGTAGTGGTGGACACGGGGGCCATGGAGAGGGGAGTGGGTTGGTTCATCTGAAAAGTTTTCTAACATTTGAATTAATCACTTGTTTGAAATAAAATGAAATGCATTATGAACATATAACTTGCAATATATAGCTCATACATCAAACAATATAGTTTAAAATGTGCATATATCACGCTTTACAATCCACTATTATTAAAAATCTAACACATAAGCACTTATAATGAAGTATAATATAATGTCATACATTTCCTATTAAATTAGAATGCATAGAAATTCAACACATATGTGAAAACTAACATGTTGGTTTTTTTAAAACAAAATATAAACTCTTATGTAAAGACATATATATTTCAGTAAAACAAACTTTGAGAGTTTTCAACTAAATTTTAGCATTGAAAACATAATGAATAGAATAAAAATCAATATTTATGTTCATTTTTTCTTATTCAAACCATAGTTCTAATTGTATATCTATATATAATTCAAAAAATAACATTAACAAATACACCAACAAAACAATAAGACTACAAAATACATGTGAACATTGCTATTTCAAACCTTTTTTCATGCTGAAATTGTTCAATATATATGAAATGAGTTAAAAATGATTAAAAATACCATTTTATTTTTGTTTCAGGAGTAAATTTACAAAGGGTATAGTGTCACTCGGAGTAGTGTGGTAATATTCAATATATACTAAATGAGTTTAAAGTGTTTAGAAATACCATTTTATTTTAGTTTTTTAACACACACACACACACACACACACACACTCTCTCTCTCTCTCTCTCTCTCTCTCTCTCTCTCTCTCTCTCAAATCTTACTGAGCCCCCAACTGCGCTTTTGTGACATGCTAGAGTATAAGTTTACTGACTTTTGCAAGTGTACAAAGTAGCTAGTTTTTGAGCATGATTGCGATGCTAGCAACTTGTAGAACTAGGGAAGCCCACCACTAGTGCATCTTGTGGTACTATGGGTAGTTGACATAGTACCTCCATATTTAGAGGAACTCCATCAACTTGCAAGAGTGGAGGTGAAGTGACACATAATTCTTTGGCTTCTTGGAATCCATATTGCCATTTCTCTCTCCTCTTAAGGGCTTCTCTCTCCTCTCTAACCTTCAACTCCACATCATGTAGTTACTTATGTGTGTCTGTAGCTCTTGAACTCGCTAGGGTAGCATCTGCAAGTTCATAAACTTAGGTGTGACAGGCCTCTCAATATCCCTTCACTCACTCTCCTACAAAAAGGCAATTCGATTTTAGATGTTTTAATTTTCTCAAAATTTTAAGAAGAAGAAAGTCATATCGACTTTTTGGCTTAGCCTCTTCATCATTATGGTCCTAAGAGCTAGGCCACACCAAGCATTAGCACGGGGAGTGAAACCCAAATTCCCCCGCTAGTGCTAGGTTGCACCGAAGCAGGCTAGGGGGAGTAGGGTTATTATAATCCTGAGATGCTTGACATGCTAATAGTGGTAAGGTATTGGATGCTTCTGATTGGCTCAGTACACATGGAGTTTTGCTTCGCATCCAATCGCCCCCCTTGATTTTTTGTATCCATGGTGACCTTTGACAGATGTAAGCAATTTCTCTTCCCCTACCCTTGGCAAGACAAACACCAGGCAAGGTGAAAGGGATAAATGTTTACTCTCGGAGGCATTACAGCAACAATGCTCAATTAGTGACAGTAGGACCGATAACACATATCTATTATCCTCCCAATAATAAATCTGCAAGATTTCTAAATCACATCATTATTGTTGATGGCAATGCAGACCACACATCATTAATGTTGGTGGGATAAACAGGGGGGTTTTGGTTCTACCTGGGAACTGACACGTGTCGGTCGGGAGCAAGAGAGGGGCCCCAAAATCTCGAGGCAAAAAAAAGGGGGAAAATTAAAAAGGGCGGAAAACGAAACAATCAAGACGGGGCGAAGAGCTGCTGCTTCTTCTTCTTCGTCCTTGAGTTCGGCTGCGGTCTGCTGCTGTCTATCATCCCTCCATCCATCCATCCATCCGTCCGTCGTCCGATTGCCTTATCATCGTCATCTTCATCACCGCCCTTCTGCATTCGTGGCTGAGCAGAAAACGCGTCCTGAAGGCTTGAACAGGCCCGTGCAGCACGAAGAGCGTAAACCCTAACGTATCCATACTTTCCATCGATTCTTTTCCCTCTCCAGGTTTGTTTCCTTCCTCGTTCTCTTCTTCCCATTTCAACGGCTTGAGTCAAAGTGCCGGCCTCCATTCACGCTGGAGCTTTTTTTAAAATCGGTCGCGCTTATATAACTCGATCTCGATCAATTCAGTCTCGTGGAACTTTTTCCACAGCTTGGTGCTTCTTGTGGTTTTGCGAAAGGATGAGCATTTAATCTCCATGTCTGCCTGAAATTGCAAATTCACCAATGCAATTGCAATTTCACCAATGCCCTACATGTCTGGATCGGTTGTTTATTACAATGCATGTCCATTTCGTATCCATCCCCTTCTACAACAAAGTTCGCATGTACATATTATTTTCAATCTTGAAGTAGTTGAACCGGGGATCTTGTACACTCTGGATGTACAAATTGTATCTCCTACTATATATCATGTAAACTGTGTATGCATCACACACACACACACACACACACACACACACACACACACACACACACACACACACACACACATACATACACATGTGAGGAGTTGATCGGAAGGCTTGAGAACATTATTATGACTTGTCGCATGTTTGTTGCATTGCCTTAGTCATTCTGGTCTTCATGGTTTTAATTATTTAAAGGCTTGATTGTGGTGCCAGGTTATGATAGGTTGCTTTGATTGTTGAAATGGGGGTAATACCTCTCATTGCTGAAGATGACTTGAAGAATCTGGTTCTTGAGCAAGGACCCAATGATATATTGACTTCACCGGGCTCTAGTAAGGGAGGCACAAGCTTGACTGTGAAACTCAATGATAAACAAGGAGGGATACGGCGGAGGGGCATGGAGAAAAGTGTTTTGGATGATATTATGGGAGACCCTGATGATTTTGGTGACTTGGGGGAATCTGATCCGGAAAGCGATGTAGGAAGGTGGGAGGACACCTTAAAGGAATAGTACGTATCATAAATTGAAGCCTTTTGTGACTTGCTTATTGGTTGTTTGTGTATTTTTGAAAGGAACGTGGTGATTATATTATGGGAAATTGCTTGTGATGTGGTAATTCTCACATGTTTTGTTTATGATAGAAGCATATACAAAAGTGTTGCAACCTAATACTATATGTGGTAGCCTTTACATATTAACTTTTACAAGCTTTTTGATGATTTTTTGGAACTCGAAGAAAGTGCATAGGAAGATCAACATGTTATTTCCATGTTTGCTTTTATTTTAAGTTGAAATTTGTATTCTTGTGCTCATTCTTTATTGATATCAGCTAGTTGATTTATTGGATATTGATATGCCTATAATTTATTGACTATTATGCTTGATTTTCTTGGCATCTTCTAAGAAGTTCTAATTAAAGTACGTGATGGCTTTGTTTTTAATGATTTGAAGTTTCTCTCTTTGGTGTTGTAAATTGCTATCTCTATTTGTGATGTGTGAGCTCTTTGCACTAATTATTGGGACTTTAGATAGAAAAGTGTGTCCAAAATATTAGGAATCAACTCTTGGGCTTATCTCCAGCAACATTTAACGTATTATCTTTTGATTATCCATGTCCTTTTTTCAATTGTGATACATGGGGGGTGTATTTGAGCTATGCAGTTTGTTTAGGATGTGCTTTGCTATTGCTAGAGATGCTAGTGCATCATTACCATGTCTTGACATCTAAACATGAATCGACATGTCCTACAATACATTTATTTCATTTTCAAAACTTTTTACATTCATTCTATCTATGAGTTGTGGTCACCCAAGATGGGTGGTTGTATTGTTGGTCATAGCTTAGGGTCCCTTTAGAATGACTAAAGGGTCTTGTAGCATGAATGCATTTGAAGCATTTTAGGATTAAAGTGTTTTTGTTCGATTGATAGAACTCAACACTCGTTTGTATGTAACATTGTGTGATCATGACACTTGGACTCTAGGCCCAATTGTGTTGTACTTGTATACCAAGATGGTGTGGGTTGGTGGTATGGGGTGCCAACCCTTTTGTGGAGCACAAGAGTTAAGCAATAAATATTCAAGGCCTAAATTAAGTAACTATTTTTTAAGTCTAACTTAGCATGTATAAGGGAGATTCAAAAAGAATTTACAAAGAAAACAATACTTTATTAATTTTTTAAGAAGTTTGACTCAAAAAGCTATACAAAAGGAGACATAGGTTGGTCGCTTTTGATTCCTCTATTTAGTGCCAACTTGCATTGTCTATTTTTCTCTTAGCTCATCATAATTGCCATTGTCCTTATTAGTTACATTTTGTCTCTAGTTTACCTCTAGCACCAACTTGCCCTTATGAATGATATCGTCTAGCTCTTGAGCAATTGTTATCCTGTTAGTCTTCATCAACATGCTATTGGATCAACTTGCTAGTTGTTGTGCATGATCTTACACACGTGTTTTCTATCATCAACATGCTATTGCTGTTCAGATGTGAACAACTACTATACATTGTTGTGTGTAGGCTTTGAATCCTCATGCTATCTCATTTTATCCCTAAGATTGCCACTTGTCACACTTCACCACCCATCCACACAGTTTGCCACACCTTCAATCTACATGCTACAAATGCATTTTGGTTGCTTCCTTTGTCGTGCAACTCATGAACATTTTATTTTGTTCTTGGCATTGAATGGTGGATTGTTGTTGCTGTAATTTTAAATTGATATTGAGTGCAACATTGAAATGAACTCTTAAATACCCAAGGGAGAGTAAACCACAATTATGCAAACATTTAATTTAATGATAACATATTTAGTAACTTTCAAAGAACACGCTTGGAGTAGGAATGTGCTTTCATCATTTAACATTTCTTATATGATCAATTTCAACTTGCAATTGAAAGCAAGGATATCATAACCATGAAGACTCTCTTAGGGTTAGTTCGGATGTGTACTCTACGTAATTATTTACATGACCCATAACCTTCTTGAATGATTTGACCTTTATAACTTAATGTAATTATTGTATGGGTCTAGTTGCACTTTTAATCTTTTTTGCAGCTTATTGCATGTACCTTAGAATCTTTCTTGCGATACAGAGATGCACTTTTGTTTCTTTCAATGTCCTTTGAAATGCATTTTAAGCAAGAATTTATGCAAGGAACAATGCACTTTATGTAAGAATTCTTGCAAGTCATTTTTGGTAATTTATGATGCAATTATCTAATCAATTTTACCTATTATGATGCCATCTTACAATAGAAATTGTTTTGCTCGTTACATACATCACAACTAAGTTCATATCTAGGAAATTATCAAATACGCAATTAATGTGATGTATGTGAATATGATTTTTTGCCGTGATAATTATAACCTATGATTTAATGATAGAGCGACTTGGGTTTGGAGTGATGCTTGTGAAAGAGAAACGAAAGAGAGATGAAGATAATGTAGGGATATCCAAAACAGTGACGAGAAGAAGTGTGGATCAGTCTAAAGCTACAAATCAACCATTTCTTGAGCATGTTATGGAAGAGGTCAGTTAGGAGCAAAAATAGAATAATAAACAAGAGGGCAAAAAGAAGGGCAAGCAGCTAGGATATAATTTGCAGTCTAACATTGAGACAGCCACAAATCTTAAGAAGGTTCTTGAAGAACGGATCTTAAACAGTCAGGTGTTTCCAAGTAGCATGGGATGTATCACACGCGTTTACATGGTGGATATAACTGTCATCAAGCTCAAGCTTGATGCTTGGGCTTTGTTATCACTCTTTTGCCATACTTTTGCTAGAGTAGTATCTTTAGGTCTCTTCTCTTGTTCGCTAGTTATTGACCATAGACCTTTTTTCATGATGATTAGCTTTATCCTTGTTTGCCATGTCTGAAAGCGTGTTTATTTTAAAGTGGCATGACGATGAATCTTTGCCCATATTGGATGTTTGAGCAACAACAAATTACAAGCAAGTGAGTTGAAATTGGATGTGTTAAGAGACAAGAAATACTATTGTAAAAAAACACTAAATGAGTATCAAAAGATACTATGCTTGTTGAGCTTGATGTTGAACTTTGATGCTTGATGTTGAGTCTTTTTCTCCTTGTTGATTTGATTTGTTGGAAATTGAGTGGAGCATCTAATTAGAGTGGCAGTGACTTGGTTGAGCCAATGGAAGTGAGAAAATAAAGTAATATGCGAGTTTGAAGGTCAATGGCTATAGCTTTTTCTTTAGGGTTTTTGATAGGGCTTAAATTTTTTTTAAAAAAAAAAATTGTAGTAGCATGTAGGATGGATCATTCAACAAGATGCTTGGTGAGGAAAGAGCTTATGTGGTAGGCTTTAAAAGCTCTATGGTCGCAGGACTAACTGCGGCTGGTGTTCACACTGAGTGTATGACTAGTAAGTGCATAGATTTGAACAGTGAAGTAAAAAATGAGCAATGTTGAGGCAAGGAGCTTGCAATATTGTGGTTTGAGGTGATGAGAGGTAGCGCCTTGAGTGTAGGGAAAGATCTCTAGATGAATGCTTGTAAAGATATTTCTTGCATGGAGAGACCCAAGAGCTCCAATAGAGCATAGTGCTGGTTGGCTATGGCAATCAAGAGAGGTAGAGTGAAAATGGAGTGAGAGATGAAGTCATTTTGTGTATGTGAGCTGATTAGAGGTTGTGGGGAGTTGGAGGAGTAGTGGGTTGAGTTGAACCATGCTCACTATAGCTCTAATACCATGTTGAGAGACAAATCCTTGAGCAAGGTTTAGTTATGGTGGTTGAAATTTATGGGCAAGAAGCATGATGACTTAGAGTATTACTCGAGTGAATTAGGTGTAAAATATTACACGGCGCAGCGAACAGAATCTGAGAAAGAGATAGAGAGTACACAACAGATAAGAGGAGAATCAATAAAATTCTTTAACTCCAAACAACTGATACAAAGATGGCTCTGTCCACCCGTGCGCTTCCACTAAATGAAGCTTAGATGGCGATCTAGACAGAAGATAGGTGAAGAGCTTAAGGCTAGCTGGAACAACAACTCTGACTGGGTGAAAGATGAGTGTAAGATGGCTGCGAAGGGGTTTAGCTTTTATAGCCCGCGAAGGTCGTTAGGTCGGCCTGCTGACCGACCTACCATATGAGCCTCCACTAGTCGGCCAGGGAATATTCCAGGGAATATTCCCTTTACCATCGGGCCGGGGGCGTTGCCCCCGGACCCCCGCCAGGGGGGCCGCTGGCCCCCCTGGGACCCCCCAGCCAGGGGCCGCTTCCGCGGCCCCCGGACCCCACAATAGGGGCCCCTTTTAACTCCCTTACCACGCAACTCAATGCAATGTGCCTCGAGTTGCTACCAGCTTAACCACTCCGTCTAACCCAAAGATTAGACCCACAACAGTCACCTTTTTGCCATCCGGTCACATAGACCTCATCTGATATACAAGTCAGGACTCAACCAATGTCCGGGCTCACATTTGGCTTCTCCTCATAATGGGGGCCTTACAACTTTGAGCACCATGGATCATTGGTAGCACCTAATGAGGGTGGGGCATTGATCATATCTAACACCCCCCCTCAATGTCCACCCATAGGTGAACTATCTCCTCGGCCCAATGCCGAGTCTCTGAAGATGAACTTGAAGCAGATCCTTCGTAAGTGCTTTGGTGAAGATATCTGCTCCATTCTCCTCTGTTGGACAGTAGACCAATTCCACTATCCCATCCTCCATCAAATCACGCACATAGTGATACTGGATCTCTATATGTTTGGTGCGTGCATGAAACACTGGATTTTTGGCAATGGCGATGCAACTCTGATTGTCACATCTCAGCACAGTTGGTTCTTCATCCTGCACTCCCATATGCCATAGAATCCTTCTCAACCATACGGCCTCACATGCAGCAAAACAAGCTGCCTTGTACTCTGCTTCGGTAGAAGACAATGCCACTGTTGGTTGCTTCTTACTAATCCAAGAGAAAATTCCTGAACCCAAAGAGAAACAATAACCAGAAACTGACTTCCTGGAATCAATGTCTCCTGCCCAATCTGAGTCACAGTTCCCCACAAGAGAAGTTCCGAAACTGTATGTGATACCATAGTCAAGAGTTTTCTTCAAGTATCTGAGCACCCGCATCCCAGCCTTCCAATGACTCTCATGAGGTTTGTTTGAGAACCTGCTCAAAACACCAACAGCAAAACTGATATCTGGTCTGGTGTTACACAAGTAGATTAGACTGCCGACCAACCTCCTATACCTCCCAATGTCTGCTAGTGCTGATGTATCCTCAACGGATAACTTTACATTCACCTCCATAGGTGTAGCTATCTCCTTGCACTCGGTCATGCCAAATGCCTTCAAGATCTCCCATGCATACTTCTTCTGAGAGATGAAGATCTTTCCTGGCTCTTGCCAGACTTCAATCCCCAAACAATAGTGCAGCAAGCCCAAGTCTGTCATTTCAAACTCAAAACTCAAAGCCTTTCGAGTTTGGTTGATCATATCTTCATAGTCACCTGTAATAAGAAGGTCGTCTACATATAGGACAATCACTACAGACTTTTTACCATCCCTGTAAACATACAAGTTAGCATCTGAGGCACATCTTTTGAAGTTTAGGTTTAAAAAGAACCTATCTATCCGCTGGTACCATGCTCTGGGGGCTTGTTTCAGCCCATACAATGCCTTCTTCAGTTTACACACTTTGTTCTCAGAATGGGGGGCCTCAAACCCTGGTGGCTGAGCCACGTACACCTCCTCCTTGAGGTCACCATTTAAGAACGCTGACTTAACATCCATTTGGTACACTGGCCACTTCTTGTGGGCAGCCACTGCAAGTACCGTGCGAATAGTGGTCATTCTGGCAGTTGGGGCAAATGACTCTTGAAAATCAAACCCTTCAACTTGTGAAAATCCTTGGGCAACCAGTCTAGCTTTGTACTTTTCTAAGGTACCATCAGCCTTGTACTTTACCTTCCAGATCCACTTGGTGCCAATAATCTTCCGCTTTGCTGGCCGATCCACTAGCTCCCAAGTGTCATTCTTCATTATGCTGTCATACTCCGCCTGCATAGCAGCCTTCCATGATGGATCTGCAAGTGCTTCTTCTAAGTCAGTTGGCTCCTTTACTTCTCTCATAATCTCAACCATCAAGGCCATGTTGACTATGTGAGCAGAAGCCCTCCTTTGCTCCTCTATTCTCTGAGACCTCCTTGGTCCGTCTGCCTTCTCCTCAACAGATGCAGGCATAGGATTATTGTGGTCATAGAGCTGCTTCACCCAGCGCGGCAATGGCTTTTCCGGTGGGGTGATGTCAGGTTGGTGAACTTTTTCCTCATCATCTGAAGATGATGCTTCCTCCTCCTTAAGGATAGGGATAGCTCTCGGGACAGGTTCATAGTGGACTACTTCTTCGCTTGATGATAAAGTGGAAGACCTTGCCTTCTCCTCCTCCACTGTATGCGGCTCCTCCTTGAACACCACATCACGGCTCGCGATGATCTTCTTTGCCTCTTGGTCATATAACTTGTAAGCCTTCTGCTCATCACTATAACCCAAGAAGATACATTTTCTGCTTTTTGGTTGTAACTTGTTTCTCTTCTCATCTGGAACATGTGCATAACATTCACATCCAAAAATTCTGAAATGTGAAACAGATGGTTTCTTACCAGTGTAAGCCTCATGAGGTGTTTTTCCCTTGAGAGCCTTTGTGTAGCTCCGATTTAGAATGTAGACTGCAGTATTAACAGCTTCAGCCCAAAAATGGTTAGGCAATCCCTTGCCCTTTAGCATGCATCTTGCCATCTCCACAATGGTGCGATTCCTGCGTTCCACAACACCGTTCTGCTGAGGTGTGTGAGGCGTTGTCAATTGACGCTTGATACCTTTGCTCTTGCAAAAGCTTTCAAACTCCTTTGAGTTGAACTCACCACCACCATCTGTTCTAAATTTCTTCACACTTTTCCCTGTTTCATTCTCAACAAGTATTAGCCATTCTTTAAACTTACCAAAAGCTTGAGCCTTATCACGAAGGAAGTACACCCACATCTTCCTACTGTAGTCGTCGACAATCAACATAAAATAAGAAGATCCCCCCAAGGCCTGTGTAGGCATCTTACCACACAAGTCAGCATGCACCAACTCTAGAGGAGCATGTGCTCTATTCTTGCTTTCTTGTGGAAATGCCTTTCTCTGTTGCTTGCCCATCATACAAGCTTCACATGGTTCCTTCAATTCAGTTATTGTAGGTAGGTGAGCAACCATACCTTGCTTTTGCATCTCCTTCAATACTGCAAATCCGATGTGTCCAAACCTTTCATGCCAAAGCTTACTTGTGCCCACTCCAGCGGTGGCTGTAAGAGCACTTAGCTCATACAGGTTGTTCCTCCTTTCTCCTTTGCCAACAATTGTGCCAGCACTATCAATAATTTCTGCACCTGTCTTCTTGAACCTCACTTCATGACCAAGATCAGTTATGGCAGCAACTGATAAGAGATTTCTTCTGATTTCGGGAACATACAACACATTTGAAAGCTTTTTGACTTCACCATTTGCAGCAACAAAAGAAATAGTACCTGTGCCCGCAGCAGGGCATTTAGCATCATTTCCAACCGTCACAGTGATGGATTCTTGTAGAGGCTGCATAGAACTGTATAGACCTTTCTTGTTGGTCATGTGACGGGAGGCCCCACTATCCAACACCCAAGAGTCAGTGGTAGATTCTTCTTGCGCCGAGGAGCACACTTCCTCAACGGTCGCCATGAATAATTCCAACTCTGCTTCAGCCGTATTGGCTGTCTCTTTCCCTTTAGTTTTAAGGGTACCATTCTTTTCATCTGCCTTCTTGACACGACAATCTGCAATTGCATGTCCTTTCTTCTTACAGTAGAAGCACTCTCCTTGAAACTTCTTCTTGCCGCCCTTCTTCTTTTTGTCACCATCATTTTTGGTGGAGGAAACACCTTTGCCTTTTGCATTGGCAGAGAATGCAGCATCTCCATTGTTGCTTCCTTCTCGGGCTTTCAGCCTCAACTCCTCCTCCATTAATAATGCACAAAACTCCTCAAAAGTCAAAGCTTGAGGTCTCACCTGAGTATTAAGGGCAGTTACTAGTCCATCAAACTTTTGTGGACAAATCCGAAGACACCTCCGAGCTAGCTCTTCGCTAGTCTTTTGTATCCCAGCGCCAGCCATCTGGTCGCGCAGATTCTTAATCCGAGTGATGAATGCTTCAACCGTCTCTCCTTCAGCAAACTTCTCCGTTGCTAGTTGATTCTCCAAGTTTTGAATCCTTGTTTGGTTTCGTGTTTCATACTGACTCCTTAGTACATTCCAAGCCTCTGACGCTTTGGTTGTATGCTGAATCAGAGTCAAAACACTGTCAGAACAGCTTGTAACTAAGGCACACAATGCATCTGCATTCCTTCGTTTCCAAGCTCGTAGAAGATCTGCATTCGGAGGAATCATCACACTAGGATTTGATGGGTCGGGGGTAGGCTGTGGTTCTGCGTCAGTCCCCAGCACAGTCTCCAGAAGCTCATAAGAATCAAGGATAGTAGTAATTTTGAACTTCCACAAGGTGTAGTTTGTACCATCTAACTTGCCTTCGCTGAAGGTTGGTGGACGAATCCTCAGTGTTTGAATAGCCGGTACAGCAGCACCACCTCCTGCACCGCTTCCTGATGCGCCAGAACTGCTTCCCGGAGTCGACATCGTTTCTCTTTGCTGTTGAAGCCTTGGCCTCTTGCACTCTCTCCGATCTCTAGAGCCCCCTGGGCTCTGATACCATGTAAAATATTACACGGCGCAGCGAACAGAATCTGAGAAAGAGATAGAGAGTACACAACAGATAAGAGGAGAATCAATAAAATTCTTTAACTCCAAACAACTGATACAAAGATGGCTCTGTCCACCCGTGCGCTTCCACTAAATGAAGCTTAGATGGCGATCTAGACAGAAGATAGGTGAAGAGCTTAAGGCTAGCTGGAACAACAACTCTGACTGGGTGAAAGATGAGTGTAAGATGGCTGCGAAGGGGTTTAGCTTTTATAGCCCGCGAAGGTCGTTAGGTCGGCCTGCTGACCGACCTACCATATGAGCCTCCACTAGTCGGCCAGGGAATATTCCCTTTACCATCGGGCCGGGGGCGCTGCCCCCGGACCCCCGCCAGGGGGGCCGCTGGCCCCCCTGGGACCCCCCAGCCAGGGGCCGCTTCCGCGGCCCCCGGACCCCACAATAGGGGCCCCTTTTAACTCCCTTACCACGCAACTCAATGCAATGTGCCTCGAGTTGCTACCAGCTTAACCACTCCGTCTAACCCAAAGATTAGACCCACAACAGTCACCTTTTTGCCATCCGGTCACATAGACCTCATCTGATATACAAGTCAGGACTCAACCAATGTCCGGGCTCACATTTGGCTTCTCCTCATAATGGGGGCCTTACAACTTTGAGCACCATGGATCATTGGTAGCACCTAATGAGGGTGGGGCATTGATCATATCTAACATTAGGTTCCAAGATAGATTAGCTTGGACTCATAAACATAATCTTGAGTAGACATGGATAATAGCATTGCATTTAAATGATTGTCAAGTACACTCTTTTAAAGCTGTAGAATGGTATCACGTTTCCTTAGTGTGCCTATGGGATACAAGGTAGCTCTTTCAGATTGTTGCATGTTCCTTGTCTTATTGCTCTATACAAAGAGGTTATCATAGAAGTGTGGTTGCATAGTTCTCAACATTTACATCTATCACCTTTTGCTTTAGGGAAGGTGGAACCAACTCTCAAGTTTGATTATGCGCGATAGAATCAAGCTCCTCTTGCACGGCATGACGCCAAATATCTTGTGCAAGAGCCTCCTCAAATGTAGTATGCACATTGGCATGAAGAATCTATGATATAAGAGTATAGTTCACACAAAGTGAACTATTTCGTTGGGCTTTTAAGTGAGCTGATCTGTGTGGACTTTTAGGAGAAGTGAGAAAGTTTGAAACACTTAAATCTTGCACGAGTTGTTGGTATCAATGAGGAATTTGAATAGACTCATCCTGTTGCAAGAGAGATTGAGTAGCTCCAAATGACAATGACAATGTTTGGCACATGTACGTAGATTGTGGAAAGCGAAAACTAGCCTAGAAATATGCACATGAAGTTGACAAATTAAAAAGATACACCTAAACTGGTAGAGCTCCTATGTCTTCATTAGACTTTGACAAGAGCTCACAACTAGGAGATGACAAACTAACATGACTAACGTAGGCATGTTAACAGAAACATCCGACTATCATGGTTTATACAGACCATATGAGATCTCACTAGCCAAATACAATTGTGACAATGCCTCTTTTTCTTTAGATGATGCACTTAAGTTGGAAGATGTTGCAGGATCATTCAAGACTTCAATTGGGATGGGCCCTTATTATGAGGATATGAATTTTAACTTAATGCTTTTCAAATACCTAAGTTGGGATACTTAAGCTGTGCACATGTGAGGCGCACATGTGAGATTAAGTTAAATGTGTCATGGTGATAGATAATCGTAGCTTGGCGGTGGGGGACATTGGTAAAAGTTGTTGCAGACAAGTGTAAATGGAGTATCTAAGACAAATCTTGGTTAGGGACTTTTTTCCCTTGAAAATGATGTTTGGTGTCATGGGGAGTAGAATTTCAAATGATTTAATGTTCAGACTAAAGTTTGTGAAAAGTTTCAGCACTTTCAAGTTCAAAGAGGATAGGTATTTTAAATGGTTGGGTAGTCTTGAATGTTATCTTAATGAGGGCATGGTAACCATGAAACGCATTTTAGTAGGCATGAAACACAAAACACGTTTCACTAATGAAACTTTTTGGTATGCAATGTTTCACATATCCCTTTCATTCCAAGGGGAAAAAGCAATTTCTATCAAAAACTTGCTAAAGATATGTACTTTGAATGTGCCGTTTCATATGGTGTTTCACTTCGCACCTACCCAATGGTGAGATATATTGTGCTGAAATTCAACATTTGGGGCATGAAATGTTTCGCGGTTACCTTGAATGAGGGTAGAGCCAATGGGCTAGGCAGCTCGTTTTGCATGTGAAGGCCCTAGTGAAAAATGGGAATTTGCCAAATGTCAAGCTTGGATCACTTTTGGGCTGTATGCAAGTGTATTTTCCTTTGTGGACTGTTTTTCTCCCATTTTGGGCTGCTTGAGGCAGACTTGAGTTTGGAGAAGTCAATTATGTGCAGGGTGATAGCTGGTGAAGCTTCAAGATAGTAAGCCAACCTGATCTAGAGCAGACTTTGGGGCTGTAAACTGTTGGAAACCCTAAAAATGGGGTCATTGATGTTTGCTGGTGTAGAAATTAGGGTTTCAGACAGCAGCAAAACTCTAATAACCAGAAGATGATTTGATTTCTCTCTTTGAAAGGGGAGGGGATATTTGTTACAGCACTTTCTTGGCATAAGATTAAATGTCTTCTCTCTATTGTCCTCTATCATCTCATCAAATCCAAAGATATTCAGCACTCTTTTGCTGAGTTCAGATCTAATTGCTGATGTAATTAGGGTTTATTGACTCAAGAAGTGTGTGATTGAATCTTGGCCATTCTCAGTCTTGCTCAGCTCTTTGAAGTGGAATATTAGTAGTTATGAGTTGAGTTTATGGCTACAGGACTTCTTAAGTCCCTCGATAGTCAAGGAATAAGTTACCAAGGAAATATGTTAATCTTGTTAGAGTGCAGTGGTGCGGAAGCGTAGGACTGAGAGAGAGAGAGAGAACGTAGAGAGAGAAGGGAGAGAAAGAGACAGTGGACAATGAAGATCTGCTGTATAAAGAATGCTGAATACAAAGATATACATTGGCGCAGTGCGCTGGACTGCGTGTCTCCACCTCGACGATGCGACCTGCTGTCCACCTCGAAGTCTGCTGCAATCTGCACTGTCTGCTGTCTGAAATCTGTGAACAGAGACAGAAATCTGCACGGCACCGATTTGTAATCTGTGACAGAGAAGAGTGGCCAGACTGCTGGAAACATCGGGTATTTATAGCCGAAACCTGCCACGAACTGGGGCGCCAGAAATAGGGCGCAGCTTGAATAAGTCGTCTGCAGGCAGTCGGACTGCCACGTGGCAGTCCGACTGCACAGTCTGACTGTGCAGCAGCCTGCTGGTCCGACTGTGCAGCAGCCTGCCCTCCAAACAGGCTATGATCTTTAACACCCCCTCTCAGAGCCTGGACAGGGCAGAAGCCTGAGGGATCTGGAATGTTGCTGAAGGAGAGCCTGAGGAAGCGCCTTCGTAAACAAATCCGCAAGATTGTTCTCCGTCTTGCAATACTCCACAGTGATGGTCTCATCCAGAAGCTTTTCTCGGATGAAGTGGTACTGAATCTCAATGTGCTTCGTCCGGGCATGAAAAAGAGGGTTCCTTGCCAAGGCAATGCAACTCTCATTGTCACATCGCAGCAATGTAGGACGAATCTGGGGGCACCCAAGCTCCTCCAACAATCTCCGAAGCCACACAACCTCGCATGTGGTGGACGACGCGGCCCGATACTCCGCCTCAGTAGACGAAAGGGCTACCGTGGGCTGCTTCTTGCTACTCCATGAAATAACACCTGCATCATAAGTAAAGCAGTAACCTGTTGTAGACCGCCTGTGGTCCACGTCACCGGCCCAATCCGAGTCGCTCTAACCTGTAAGTACAAGATCTAATCCATCTGTCCCTGTGGGGTAATGAATCCCCAAATCAGACGTCCCCCTCAGATACCGAAGTATCCGCTGAGCAGCCTGCCAATGCACCGTCTTAGGTTCACTCATGAACCTTGCCAAGAGTCCAACAGCAAAACATAGATTAACCCTCGTGTTGAGAAGCCAAATCAAGGACCCAATCAACTGTCGATAGCGGGACGCATTCGCCAAAGGAGAAGCTGAATGGGAAGTGGCCTTCCAGTTCGGATCCATAGGAGTAGAGAGGGCCCGACAATCGTCCATCTCAAAAGACACCAAGAGCTCCTGGACATATCTCTGTTGGGAGAGAAAGATCCCCCCTCTGAGACTGATAAATCTCATGGCCTAAAAAGAAATGGAGTAGCCCCATATCCGTCATCTCGAACGTCCGATGTAAAGCTGACTTTGTCTCTTGCACCTGCTGTGCATCATCACCTGTGACAATCAAATCATCAACATATAATACAAACAGCACACAACCATCCTCGGAAGTGTAAACATACAGCTGCGGATCGGCCTTGGACCGCCGATATCCCAACTGAGTCTGGAGGAACGAATCGATCTTCTCGTTCCAAGCACGTGGGGCTTGCTTGAGGCCATACAGGGCCTTCTTCAACCTGTAGACTTTCCCATCTGAAGAACCAAAGCCAGGAGGCTGCTCAACGTAGATCTCCTACTTCAAATCACCATTCAGGAAGGTCGACTTCACATCCAACTGATAAACAGGCCATCTCCTATGGCCAGCCAAAGCAAGAACAACTCTAATGGTTGCCATACGAGCTGTGGGGGCAAAGGTGTCATGACAGTCAATCCTTGGGCGCTGGGCAAAACCCTTAGCAACAAGGCGAGCCTTGTGCTTATCCAAAGTACCATCACTGAGATATTTGGTCTTGAAGACCCACTTGACTCCAATCACCTTCTTCTTCGGGGGGCGTGGCACAAGTGACCAAGTGCCATTCCTCTCAATAGCCTCCAACTCAGCTTCCATAGCTTTCTTCCATGGGGCGGACTGTAAAGCCTTCTTCACGAAGGTGGGCTCTCGATTCTGCATAACACGGGACATCAAACAATAATTGGAGCAAATAAGCTCCGAAGAATGCGCCTGGTGCCTCCGTGACCGCCGCGGACCATCCTGCGGTCCCCACTCCTCAGGAACCCCCTCGATCCTTGAATCACGGAGTGTGTCACGGGCCTAGCGAGGAGGAGGCCGAACCTCCCCTCGTCGTTCTCCATCAGTAGAAGACTTTGGAATGTCCACCGGGGGTAACTCCTCAGAAGGGTCCGGTGGAACAATAGACTCTGTGTCAGAAACAGAATCATAATAAAAAGGCACGGGCTCCACTGGAACTGTAGAAGGAGCCCAACTCTCCCCTGGATCTCCAAGAACGGGATGCTCCTCACCCGTTGAAGAAGCCGAAACCTCCACAAACCGTACATCACGGCTAGTGTACACATCCCGCTTGACGGGATCATACAGTCGGTAGCCTTGGGACTGGGAGCTGTAGCCAACAAATACCTGTTTTCGAGAAGCCGCTTCAAATTTATCACGGTGAGCCTTGGCAATGTGAACATAGGTATCACACCCAAAGACTCGAAAGTAAGAAACATCTGGCTTCGTTTAAAATAAGCCTCAAATGGAGTCATCCCTTCCACGGCCGAAGTAGGGGATCGATTAAGAATGTGGACTGTAGTAGCCACAGCCTCGGCCGACAGAACCTGAGGGGTCTGTTGGTGCTCCATCATGGTGCGCGCCATCTCGATCACACTGCGGTTCTTCCGTTCTAGAATACCATTTTCTTGAGGAGTATTGGTATTGGCAAACTCCTGGTGAATTCCTCTATCTGCACAAAACCGAGCAAATTCATTAGACACAAATTCACCTCCCTTGTCGGATCGCAAGGTCTTCAACTTTCGGCCTGATCGGTTCTCCTCAAAGAGAAGCCAATCCTTGAAGTGCGAGAAGGCTTCTGACTTTAGTGCCAAAAAATAGGCCCATGTCATCTTGCTATAGTCATCCACGATCAGCATGAAGTACGAGCTTCCACGCAGGGACTCATTCCTCATAGGGCCACATAGATCCGTAGATACTAACTCCATCGGTGAAGTAGACCGCTGCGAAGCTGTGTGGGGTATGGCATCCCTATGTTGCTTCCCCCGTATGCAGGAGACACATGGCTGCTGGCTCACCACTATATCCGGCAACCCTCGAACAAGCTGTCCACGTGACGCCCTCCGAAGATAGTCATAGTTCAGGTGACCAAACCGAGCATGCCATAACTCAGACTGTGACTGTGAGGTAAGAAGAAGAGTAGTGAGGGTAGTGGAAGACTTCAGTTTGTAAATGCCGTTCTCCTTATATCCAGAGGATAGAACCTTCCTCGATTCATGATCAAGGACGCGCACAGTAGAACTGTCAAACTCCACCAAAAGACCAAGGGAGCAAATCTTATGAACTGAAAGGAGATGGTACCCTAATCTTGGTACATGCAAAACCTCTGAGGTATGGGTGCCACCTCGTCCATCCGGAATAAGCTGCATCTTACCCCGACCTGCAATAGAAACTGAAGAGCTGTCTGCAATGAGAACCTGCCCACTTGAAGGGCGAAGTTGGGCAACACCATCTGATGAAGGAGTCATGTGCCGTGAGGCACCACTATCAACAATCCACTCTCGAGCTTGGGAAGCCGTCATCGCAGCATCAGAAGCATTCGGTGAAGCATCCTCAATGACAACTAGATGTAGAAATGCAGCTGATGAGGGTGCAGCCACCGCTCCAGAATCCTTCGTATCCTTCTTCTTGGTGTCCTTCATGTCTTTGTCAGGGCAATCCTTCTTCCAATGGCTAGTCTTTCCACAAATATGACATGTGGAGTCTTTGTCCTTGTCCTTCTCCTTGTCCTTCTTGGACTTATTATCCCCCTTCCTCTTCTTTTGGTCCTTCCCCTTCTTCTGAGAGGCTTGACCCGTCAACGCCTCCGTCTTGGAAGCATTTTGTCCCTTTAACTGTTCCTCTTGGTCTAAGACCATAGGAACCAACTCTTCCCAGCGAAGAGTAGACTCTCGCCCTGAAGCAATAAGGGCAGAGTAAAATGTACCGAATCGTGGCGGCAACTGGGACAGTAGTGTGATCACCATGTCTTCGGAGGAGATCGGCTTCCCCGCATTCTGAACCTGCATCTGTAGTTGCCGTAGCTTGTTAATGTGTTCCCTTAGCGAAGAAGACTTATTGACGGACAAGGTCCGCATCTGTACCTCCAAAGAAACCCTCTTCATCAGGGTCATCCGATTGTACATTTGGTCAAGCTCCAGCCATATCTCACGAGCCACCGTCAAGTGCTCGATGTGAGCAATCACGGTTGTAGTGCATGATAGAAAGAGAAAGGATCGAATCTTGGCATTCAGTTTGTCCCAATGAGACTGGGCCTTGGCCAACTCCGCACGAGCATCGGAAGAGAGTTTGGACTCATCTCTTACCGAAGGCCGGTCAATATCCTCTTGTACCAACTCCGCCAAATCATAGGACTCAAGGATGGCCAACATCGTAATGCGCCATATGCGGTAATTGTTGCCGTCGAGCTTCTGATCTGTAGGAAGAGCCGGTAAGACAGGCACCTTCCGGTCCATAATGTCAGAGTGCAGCGGTGCGAAAGCGTAGGACTGAGAGAGAGAGAACGCAGAGAGAGAAGGGAGAGAAAGAGACAGTGTACACTGAAGATCTGCTGTATAAAGAATGCTGAATACAAAGATATACACGGGCGCAGTGCGCTGGACTGCGTGTCTCCACCTCGACGATGCGACCTGCTGTCCACCTCGAAGTCTGCTGCAGTCTGCACTGTCTGCTGTCTGAAATCTGCGAACAGAGACAGAAATCTGCACGGCACTGGTCTGTAATCTGCGACAGAGAATAGTGGCCAGACTGCTGAAAACGTCAGCAATAAATAGGTGAAAAATCACCTAGAACGGGGTGCCAAAATAGGGCGCAGCCAGGAATAAAATGGCTGCAGGCAGTCGGACTACCACGTGGCAGTCCAACTGCACAGTCCGACTGTGCAGCAGGTCCGACTGCTGCTGGTCCGACTGCTGCAGCTGGTACTGCCCTACCAGACAGGCTATGATCTCTGACACCCCCTCTCAGAGCCTGGACAGGGCAGAAGCCTGAGGGATCTGGAATGTTGCCGAAGTAGAGCCTGAGGAAGCGCCTTCGTAAACAAATCCGCATGATTATCCTCCGTCTTGCAATACTCCACAGTGATGGTCTCATCCAGAAGCTTTTCTCGGATGAAGTGGTACTGGATCTCAATGTGCTTCGTCCGGGCATGAAAAACAGGGTTCCTCGCCAAGGCAATGCAACTCTCATTGTCACATCGCAGTAATGTAGGACGAGTCTGAGGGCACCCAAGCTCCTCCAACAATCTCCGAAGCCACACAACCTCGCATGTGGTGGAAGATGTGGCCCGATACTCCGCCTCAGTAGACGAAAGGGCTACCGTGGGCTGCTTCTTGCTACTCCATGAAATAACACCTGCACCCAAAGTAAAGCAGTAACCTGTTGTAGACCGCCTGTGGTCCACGTCAGGTCCAATTCGAGTCGCTCCAACCTGCAAGTACAAGATCTGACCCATCTGTCCCTGCGGGGTAATGAATCCCCAAATCAGACGTCCCCCTCAGATACCGAAGTATCCTCTGAGCAGCCTGCCAATTCACCGTCTTAGGTTCACTCATGAATCCTGCCAAGAGCCCAACAGCAAAACATAGATCACCCCTGGTGTTGAGAAGCCAAATCAAAGACCCTATCAACTGTCGATAGCGGGAAGCATCCGCCAAAGGAGAAGCTGAGTGGGAAGTGGCCTTCCAGTTCGGATCCATAGGAGTAGAGAGGGCCCGACAATCTTCCATCTCAAAAGACACCAAGAGCTCCTGTACATATCTCTGTTGGGAGAGAAAGATCCCCCTCTGAGACTGAAAAATCTCATGTCCTAAAAAGAAATGAAGTAGCCCCAAATCCGTCATCTCGAACGTCCGATG
The DNA here is from genome assembly GCF_053477565.2 of Lygodium microphyllum. Classification (NCBI taxonomy): domain Eukaryota; kingdom Viridiplantae; phylum Streptophyta; class Polypodiopsida; order Schizaeales; family Lygodiaceae; genus Lygodium; species Lygodium microphyllum. Next base: position 68,001,218 of record NC_141159.1, on the reverse strand, counting down.
TAAAGCTGACTTTGTCTCCTGGACCTGCTGTGCATCATCACCTGTGACAATCAAATCATCAACATATAATACAAACAACACACAACCATCCTCGGAAGTCTGAACATACAGTTGCGGATCAGCCTTGGACCGCCGATATCCCAACTGAGTCTGGAGGAACGAATCAATCTTCTCGTTCCAAGCTCGTGGGGCCTGCTTGAGACCATACAGGGCCTTCTTCAACCTGTAGACTTTCCCATCTGAAGAACCAAAGCCAGGAGGCTGCTCAACGTAGATCTCCTACTTCAAATCACCATTCAAGAAGGCCGACTTCACATCCAGCTGATAAACAGGCCATCTCCTATGGCCAGCCAAAGCAAGAACAGCTCTAATGGTTGCCATACGAGCTGTAGGGGCAAAGGTGTCATGACAGTCAATCCCTGGGCGCTGGGCAAAACCCTTAGCAACAAGGCGAGCCTTGTGCTTATCCAAAGTACCATCACTGAGATATTTGGTCTTAAAGACCCACTTGACTCCAATTACCTTCTTCTTCGGGGGGCGTGGCACAAGTGACCAAGTGCCATTCCTCTCAATAGCCTCCAACTCAGCTTCCATAGCTTTCTTCCATGGGGCGGACTGTAAAGCCTCCTTCACGGAGGTGGGCTCTCGATCCTGCATAACTCGGGACATCAAACAATAATTGGAGCAAACAAGCTCCGAAGAATGCGCCTGGTGCCTCCGTGACCGCCGCGGACCATCCTGCGGTCCCCACTCCTCAGGAACCCCCTCGATCCCTGAATCACGGAGTGTGTCACGGGCCCAGCGAGGAGGCCGAACCTCCCCTCGTCGTTCTCCATCAGTAGAAGACTCTGGAATGTCCACCGGTGGTAACTCCTCAGAAGGATCCGGTGGAACAGTAGACTCTGTGTCAGAAACAGAATCATAATCAAACGGCACAGGCTCCAGTGGAACTGTAGAAGGAGCCAAGCTCTCCCCTGGATCTCCAAGAACGGGATGCTCCTCACCCGTTGAAGAAGCCGGAACCTCCACAAACCGCACATCACGGCTAGTATATACATCCCGCTTGACGGGATCATACAGTCGGTAGCCTTGGGACTGGGAGCTGTAGCCAACAAATACCTGTTTGCGGGAAGCCGCTTCGAATTTGTCACGGTGAGCTTTGGGAATGTGAGCATAGGCATCACACCCAAAGACCCGAAAGTAAGAAACATCTGGCTTCGACCCAAAATACGCCTCAAATGGAGTCATCTCTTCCACGGCCGAAGTAGGAGATCGGTTAAGGATGTGGACTGTAGTAGCCACAGCCTCGGCCCACAGAACCTGGGGGGTCTGTCGGTGCTCCATCATGGTGCGCGCCATCTCGATCACACTGCGGTTCTTTCGTTCGAGAATACAATTTTCTTGTGGAGTATTGGTATTGGCAAACTCCTGGTGAATTCCTCTATCTGCACAAAACCGAGCAAATTCATTAGACACAAATTCACCTCCCTTGTCGGATCGCAAGGTCTTCAACTTCCGGCCTGATCGGTTCTCCTCAAAGAGAAGCCAATCCTTGAAGTGCGAGAAAGCTTCTGACTTTAGTGCCAAAAAGTAGGCCCATGTCATCCTGCTATAGTCATCCACGATCAGCATGAAGTACGAGCTCCCACGCAGAGACTCATTCCTCATAGGGCCACATAGATCCGTAGATACTAACTCCATCTGTGAAGGAGACCACCGCGAAGCGGTGTGGGGAATGGCATCCGGATGCTGCTTTCCCCTTATGCAGGAGACACATGGCTGCTGGCTCACCACTATATCCGGCAACCCTCGAACAAGCTGTCCCTGTGACGCCTTCCGAAGATAGTCATAGTTCAGGTGACGAAACCTAGCATGCCATAATTCAGACTGTGACTGTGAGGTAAGAAGAAGAGTAGAGAGGGCAGTGGAAGACTTCAGTTTGTAAATGCCGTTCTCCTCATATCCAGATGATAGAACCTTCCTCGATTCACGATCAAGGACTCGCACTGTAGAACTGTCAAACTCCACCAGAAGACCAAGGGAGCAAATCTTATGGACTGAAAGGAGATGGTATCCCAATCCTGGTACATGCAAAACCTCTGAGGTATGGGTGCCACCTCGTCCATCCGGAATAAGCTGCATCTTACCCCGACCTGCAATAGAAACTGAAGAGCTGTCTCCAATGAGAACCTGCCCACGCGAAGGTCGCAGCTGGGCAACACCATCTGATGAAGGAGTCATGTGTCTTGAGGCACCACTATCAATAATCCACTCTCGAGATTGGAAAGCCGCCATCGCAGCATCAGAAGCATTCGGTGAAGCGTCCTCAATGACAACTAAATGTAGAAATGCAGCTGATGAGGGTGCAGCCACCACTCCAGAATCCTTGGTTTCCTTCTTCTTGGTGTCCTTCGAGTCTTTATGAGGGCAATCCTTCTTCCAATGGCCAGTCTTTCCACAAATATGGCATGTGGAGTCTTTGTCCTTGTCCTTGTCCTTCTTGGACTTGTTATCCCCCTTCTTTTTCTTTTGGTCCTTCCCCTTCTTCTGAGAGGCTTGACCTGTCAACGCCTCCGACTTGGAAGCATTCTGTCCCTTTAACTGTTCCTCTTGGTCCAAGACCATAGGAACCAACTCCTCCCACCGAAGAGTAGACTCTCGCCCCGAAGCAATAAGGGCAGAGTAAAATGTACCGAATCGTGGCGGCAACTGGGACAATAGTGTGATGTCTTCGGAGGAGATCGGCTTCCCCTCATTCTGAACCTGCATCTGTAGCTGCCTTAGCTTGTTAATGTGTTCCCTTAGCGAAGAAGACTTATTGACGGACAAGGTCCGCATCTGTACCTCCAAAGAAACCCTCTTCATCAGGGTCATCCGATTGCACATTTGATCAAGCTCCAGCCATATCTCACGAGCCACCGTCAAGTGCTCGATGTGAGCGATCACGGCTGTAGTGCATGAGAGAGAGAAAGGATCGAATCCTGGCATTCAGTTTGTCCCAATGAGACTGGGCCTTGGCCAACTCCGCACAAGCATCGGAAGAGAGTTTGGACTCATCTCTTACCGAAGGCCGGTCAATATCTTCCTGTACCAACTCCGCCAAATCATAGGACTCTAGAATGGCCAACATCATAACGCGCCAAATGCGGTAGTTGTCGCCGTCGAGCTTCTGATCTGTAGGAAGAGCCGGTAGGACAGGCACCTTCCGGTCCATAATCGCCTGGAACTCCAAGTCCATCTCTGTAGACATCTTCACGTGCAATGCCTTCTCAAACGCAAAAGCAGCCCCCTCTGACTGAGTAGACTCAGCCTGCTAAGGCTCTTCAGCGTCCCGAAGCTCCTTCACCCGCCGGAGGCGATGAAAAAGCAAAACCTGCACTTTTAGGTTGAAAACTCAAACTTTCTCCGCGTCAAACAGCAGTAAACAGCAGCAAATCCACCACCTGTACTCCTTTCCTGTGCGCCCACACTCGTTTCAGCCTTGTTTCAAGGCGCAGCCCTCCTGTTTGCCCTTAAACGCAAAAAACGCAAATTTGTGTCGCGATGGAAACTCCACTTCAGGTTAATTCTGCGCTCAGTCAGCCCTCAAACACTGCTCTGATACCATGTCAGAGTGCAGCGGTGCGGAAGCGTAGGACTGAGAGAGAGAGAACGCAGAGAGAGAAGGGAGAGAAAGAGACAGTGTACACTGAAGATCTGCTGTATAAAGAATGCTGAATACAAAGATATACACGGGCGCAATGCGCTGGACTGGGTGTCTCCACGTCGACGATGCGACCTGCTGTCCACCTCGAAGTCTGCTGCAGTCTGCACTATTTGCTGTCTGAAATCTGCGAACAGAGACAGAAATCTGCACGGCACCGGTCTGTAATCTGCGACAGAGAATAGTGGCCAGACTGTTGAAAACGTCAGCAATAAATAGGCGAAAAATCACCTAGAACGGGGTGCCAAAATAGGGCGCAGCTGGTCCGACTGCTGCAGCTGGTACTGCCCTACCAGACAGGCTATGATCTCTGACACATAATCGCCTGGAACTCCAAGTCCATCTCTGTAGACATCTTCACCTGCAATGCCTTCACAAACGCAAAAGCAGCCCCCTCAGACTGGGAAAACTCAGCCTGCTAAGGCTCTTCCGCGTCCCGAAGCTTCTTCACCCGCCGGAGGCGATGAAAAAGCAAAACCTGCACTTTAAGGTTGAAAACTCAAACTTCCTCCGCGTCAAACAGCAGTAAACAGCAGCAAATCCACCACCTGTACTCCTTTCCTGTGCGCCCACACTCGTTTCAGCCTTGTTCCAAGGCGCAGCCCTCCTGTCTGCCCTTAAACGCAAAAAATGCAAATTTGTGTCGCGATGGAAACTCCTCTTCAGGTTGATTCTGCGCTCAGTCAGCCCTCAAACACTGCTCTGATACCATGTCAGAGTGCAGCGGTGCGGAAGCGTAGGACTGAGAGAGAGAGAACGCGGAGAGAGAAGGGAGAGAAAGAGACAGTGGACAATGAAGATCTGCTGTATAAAGAATGCTGAATACAAAGATATACACGGGCGCAGTGCGCTGGACTGCGTGTCTCCACCTCGACGATGCGACCTGCTGTCCACCTCGAAGTCTGTTGCAATCTGCACTGTCTGCTGTCTGAAATCTGTGAACAGAGACAGAAATCTGCATGGCACCGATCTGTAATCTGCGACAGAGAAGAGTGGCCAGACTGCTGGAAACGTCGGGTATTTATAGCCGAAACCTGCCACGAACTGGGGCACCAAAAATAGGGCGCAGCCTGAATAAGTCGGCTGCAGGCAGTCGGACTGCCATGTGGCAGTCCGACTGCACAGTCCGACTGTGCAGCAGCCTGCTGGTCCGACTGTGCAGCAGCCTGCCCTCCAAACAGGCTATGATCTCTAACAAATCTTGCTCAAGAAGTAATCTCATAGCCTATTGTATTTGTTTTTTATGAGTTTTAATGTCGGCTATTATGTTACACTTGGTTACTTAATCAATTCCATGAAATTGTCTCTCTCTCGTCTATAGAAAGGGCCCTTGTTATCGCTTTTTAGAAGGGAGAGCAAGGAAAGGGCAGGAAGGATAAAAAACGAAATAGTGAGTCATAAGATAACACCCAATCATAACGTTTGGTTGGTAGAATGTACCCAAGAAAAACATGTACTACCAACATTGCTAAAGGGTTGAGCCATTTCTGGCAACGAGTGTTTTAGGGGCAATGATGATCTTAGAATCACAATGCTATCAGTTAGAGAGGGTATGTTGGATTAGTATGTAGAGCCTTCGATATACTTGTTCTTCGGTCCACCAAAGACTCTTTGGAGACATTTGAGGTTGCGAGCTTGGTCCACATTCGGGAGTTGCCCCTTGATGAGGTGATTACAAAGGCTCACTCTTCACAACCTTGTGGCGCTCTAGTTGCTTGGATTGCGGATAGTGAGCTACATATCATACACCACTCGATGAAATTTTTGTCTCTTGAGCCCTGTGTCACTAGAATGAGAAATAGGTTCAATGGTTTAAGTAAAAGTGAACTTTGATTTTGGTAACCCTAGCTCTTGGTATGGTGACCATTGCACCAACAATGAATAGTTTAAGACCTAGGTATGCTAGGACAAGTGTACAAGCTATGGGGTACAAGGACATAGTAAAAGAAATAAGGTGCAATGTGAAGCTTCCATTAATTGAAAGTTTGCACCTCAAGTTTAACGATCATTTGAAAGTTTCACCTAGACAACACATATGATATTGAGACAATAACAAATCTTCTCCTTTTGGCATGAAGAATCCATTGGGTAGCTTCTCCATTTATAGCAAGATATGCTATTGTTTGACCTAACACGAGTTATTATAACACTATGGATTCCTTTGAGGTCTCAAGTCTAGTGCAGTTTTTGGACAACTTTGTTATGAAGAATGTGATTTTCTCATGGTTTCATTTTGAGAACTCCCTCTATTTGTGAGAGAAACAATGTGAGATTGTATGGAAACTATGTAGGACAATTGTTTGAGCGAATGCTCTATAAAATTGGCTTAAATGTTAGCTATTATTTTTAGGGTTTGGCAAGTTGAAGTACTCTTGTGTGTTTTTTAACACTCTTATAGTTGATTGGAGGCCAACATTGAAGCCAACAAGGTCATTTTTCACTTGTGGATCCGTTGTGGCATGTGAAATCATTGAAATTCAGCCATTCTATTATGAAAAATGCATGGAAAAATAAAAAAAATGCAAGGTAGTATCTAGTGGAATACATATTGTAAGGACTAGAGTAAATTTCCTTTGTTTTTGGGCATCAAATGAATTGAATATTGGTTTGCTGCGGTGATAGTAATGCAAATTTGAAGCGCATGTCTAAACTTACTCAATTTGACAATAATTTAGGCATGCAAAGGTTAGGGAAAGCATTGGGATTGATGCACAAATAGGGTTGAGGTTTTTTTGGTGATAGCAAGTCACTTGAGATTTGTATAAGCTTTGAATAATGATAAAGAAATAGTGAATATGTGTCAACCTATGGGGCTTATGATGTGTCATCTATTGTGCAAGAGCATTTTGGCTTTTGTGTTTAGTGAGTATTTTTTTAATTTGCTGATTTATTTTATGTGTATGTAAGTTACTTTATGATAATTATCCTTTAAATTATTTTTGAGGGTTGGTTTTACCTTATAATTAAGAATGTTTGATGTGAGAGTAATTTCTTAGTCAAGATCTAGGGTCTCAATCGTGTCAAGTTTAATATTGATGTAACTTGATCTTGGTTTGTTGAATGGTGTTTATTATATCCCTTAGCTTGGGGTGAATCTCTTATTTATCTAATATCTTTGTTTGTTGGGATGCGTAGTTTTCTTTATAGTGATCACTATTGAAGTATTTGATGTCATGTTTGGATTAGTATTTGCTTTCAATGAAGTATAACTTAGTGGCCTCTATAGGATGACACTTTCTTTCTCAAGTGAGATGAGAGGGCTTTGAGTTTCATCGGTTTCATACTGTAGCCATTAGTAGGGAGCCTTTGAATAATGAGCATCTTTGGCACTTTCACTTTAAACACCTTGTGTATGAGTCTCTTCAATTTGCATGTTGTCGAAACATTGAAGGCCTTTGATTCTTGAAACTATCCAAGGATATCTATAAAGCTTGTCAACTCAAGAAACAATACCACACTCCATTTTACTAGCAATCCACTCATAAAGTTGAGGGGCTTCTTAGGTTGATTCATGTTGATCTTTGTGGGGTTGCATCCACTATTGCCTTTAATTGTGTATTGTACTTTTCTCTCATTATAAATGATTTTTGGAGATATGCATGGATCAATTTTTTAAAGCATAACTTTGATGCCTTTGTATATTTCGCTACAGGGGTGTGCCTCGTGTAAAATTAGATTGGTGTTCATATAGGGACAATGAGGAGTGATAGTGGTGGTGAGTTTGTCTCTCACTCGATTTTTAAAGCTCTTAGATTAGCTTGACATTTAGTGCCAACTCACCTTCACTAAGTCTCCTTTATAAAGTTGAGTTGTACAGCATAGGCATTGAACTATGATAAATATGTCATGCTCTATGTTGTTAAATCTTTGTTTATTGAGAGCTTCTCGAGTACCTATGGATTAAGTCTGTTAAGCTTTAATGTATATCTCCAATCGATGCTCGTCTATAGCTGTCCGGTCTAGAGATTCCCTTAAACATTCTTTGGTGCATAGTCTATCATCTCTCACCTTTTAGTCTTTAGAGTCGTGCATGTACTCTTGATGACAAGATAGGAAAGCTTGTGCCTTGCGTAAAACTCTTGATACTTGTGGACTACTCTTTTGAGTCTAAAGTACTTTGGTTTTTTTATCCCAAAACAAATTGAGTCATTACAAGAAGAGATGTTGCCTTTGATGAGAGGGATATTGTGTAGTTCTTTGTATTGGCTTTGAGCTGATTTCTCAAACTACATTACGGAAGATGGTGATGTTTGAGTTTGGTTTATTATTGGATCTTGACCCACTTATAGAGACTTTAGTCTCTAGACCCCCTCCCAAGAGTTTGTTGTCTTATTAGTACCAATTGACCATGTGGGATTTGAGATCTTGGAGTGGCACATAATATTTGCTAGGCTTACATGTGTTGCATCATTTGTATCGATCTTTCTAGTAGATTATATAATGCATTCTAAGCTGAAGAGTTGGGAGGAGGCTGGAAAGGATCCCCAATGGTGAGAGACCATGGAAAAGGAGCTTGGGAGTATGGAGAGAACGAAACTTGGAACTTTGGTGGATCATTTGAGCCATACGAAGATCATTGGAACTAAGTGGATTTTTAGAACCAAAATGAAAGTTGATGAAATATTGATAAGTTCAAGGCTTGCCTTGTGGTACAAGGGTTTTGAAAGAAGCAAGGAATTGATTATGAAGAAACCTTTGTGTCGATTGCACGATTGACTTCATTTTATCTATTGTAGCACTTGTTGCTTATTACGCTTGGCCTATTCCTAAGATGAATGCCAAGAGTGTCTTTTTTGGATGGGTATTTTAAGGAGGAAGTCCATATGGAGCAACCTTTCTAGCTTTCTCTTAAAAAGCATAGCAATAAGGTCTTTCACTTGCACAAAGCTCTTTATGGGTTGAAGCAAGCTCCATGTTTTTGTTTTCATCGAATGGATGAGTTTCTTTCATCTTGAGTTACCATTCTACTCCTTATGATTTGAATCTATATGTAAAAACAAATTTATAGAAGGGGTCAACTATATCTCAATATATGCTGATTATCTTTTGATCATGGGATTAGCATGTGCGACCATTGCAGATCGTGGGATTAGCATTTGCAACCATCGCAAACATAAAGGTCAAGCTTTGCTTTACATTTGAGATGATTGACCTAACTTAGCTGTTCTATTTCTCGGCATGAAGGTTGCTAGACATGGGATGGGATCTTTGTAATCTTAATAGAAACATGCCACTTTAATTAGTGAATCAATATTACGCCAATCAAGCTTGGCCTATAGCTAGTTCTCTTGATGCTATTGTAAACTTTCTAAGGATCCTTATGACTAGCCATTTGATGAGCATATCTATCTATTGGTGGTGAATTTTTTTTTTGGTTCATTCATACTAGGCTTGATCTTGCCTAGTATGTTTCATTGCTTAGTTAATATTTCAATGTAGTTAAATTGTCACATTTGCAAGGGTACATTGACTCTGATTGGGCAAGAGTTCTCAACATTTAACATTCTCATGGTAGTTACTGTTTCTCCCTAGATACGGCATTTGTTATTTGGTCTAGTTGTGAATAGGAGTCAGTGGTTGCCTTAATTGTTGAGATGAGTATTAGGCTCTCTACGATGGTGCCTCAGAGGCCATCTTTTTGAGGATCTTAATGATGGAGCTACAATTTTCTTATAGTGTGTTGACTATTGTCCTTTGTGATAACTAGAGTGCTATTGCATTGGCTAGCAAATCCATCATCGATCTGAAGATGAAATATGTTGGTGTGCACTATCATTTTACTCTAGAGTAGGTTGAGCTAGGCACCATCCACCTAAGTGTGTGTGTGTCTTATTTGATAAATTTGCAAATGTTTTGAGCAAGCTTCATTCTTCTACACTTGCTTTCGTAGATTAGTATGGATGCTTCATCCCTTCTATTTCAGCCTGAATCGAAGAAGGGGTTTCCTATAGGTTTCCCCTCCATAGTTCGATGGTGACATATACTTTGTATGGCTATCTGTTTGCATTTTGATGATCATGATTTTAAAAGTTGCTTGTGACAAGTGAACAATTTTTCTATAAGGGCAGTCCAAGTGGCATCATCATATTGCATTTTTCTTGAGCATTATCCCTTGCATTGCTCCATGTATTGGTGTCGTGTTCTTGTAAACATTCATCTTTGCATCTTTAGTAAATTTATTTTTGTATTTTCCTTATCATTGGTATTTACAATAGGTGGTTGGGATAGTCTTTTTGTTTCGTTATGTTGTGAAACAAGTCTCCCTTCTCGGACAAGATGGTAAATAATCTACTTAAGCCCTAATTAGAAGAAGAGTAAAATTCACATAAACTAAAATACAAATGTGATAAATCACTCATGGATATTGGATGCCCAATCAGCCTTGAAATTTGCTCTCCTTGTGGTATTCTTTTAATTTGTATCGGTAAAGGTTGAAGTACACTAAGATCCAACTCGATCTTCTTAAATCTTCAATATATTTTGTTATTTATAGCACAACCAGTAAGCCCTCAAGCCAATTTGCCCCTTGGTTTACTTGGGGATGAGTCTTTAATTGCTCCTTGAAAGACGAATTCTACCTTGAACTTAATGTTATTTGGTTGGTCTCTTGAAATTCTTTGAAATTCCTAAATTTAATTTCAAGTGTTGAATTTTAAGTACTAGGCTTTGAATTCAGAGCATTTTTCTTAGGGTGGTTGTTAAATCCTAATTCTTGAAATTCTTTGAAATTCCTAAATTTAATTTCAAGTCTTGACTTTTAAGAACTAGGCTTTGAATTCAGAGCACTCATCTTAGGGTGGTTGTTAAATCCTAATTTTTGTTGTAAATTAGGGTTTAGTAATAGAAATTCTTTGATTGCATCCTCTTGGGATTGAATTTGTGTAAGATCGCTTTGAGGAAGTTGTGAATTGGTTGAGAGAATAGAGAGGAAGCAGGAGAGAAAATTTGGAGTTTCGTTGCTAAAATTGGCTGAAATTTAATGCTGCTTTGTTGTGAATGGCTTGATTGCAGCCCACTACCAACAAGAGTCCTACTTGCAATTGCTTGCCCTTGTGGGTTCCAAACTTGTTCTCATGTGCCTATAGATAGGCTACAAGGGTTGTCACTTATCTCTAGGGGCTTCTTGGTCAACTAGTAGTAACAATCCTTTTGTAGTCTTCAATGGTTAGAAAATTGCAACATCTCCCTTTCCTCCTCTCTTAGCCTTCATCATATTGGAATGAAGTTCCACTAGCTTGTGATAACTTTTTTTTCACTTGCATGGGCAAGTTTTGCCAAGTGGTAGTCTTCTAAAGGCATTTTTCAGCAATTTTTGGTCCAATTAAATTAATTTTAGAATGTTAATTTTGAAAATGAATTATATTATAAATCTTACTTATAAAAATAAATTTTATGAGCTAACAATTAAGTTGGCTAGGCCAATTTGTTATCAAAGCATTCTTAAGTATTTATTAGTTCATGGCTTGTTAATAATTAATTAGTTAGTGTCTAGTTCCTAATGTCACCACTAACATTAATGGCTAACAAAATGATCCAAGCCAAAATTTGTCACCAAGCATTAGTTAGTATTTGACTAATATAACTTATTAGAACTTTTGCATTTGATATCCATTGATATCTTAGGGTCCTTGGCCTGCTATTGTAAAATAACTAACTTGCACATCTCATGTGCACCTTTTTGCACATTTGATTAACAACTTAATTAAATGCTAAGCAAAGTATCAAAATTTCACGTCCATATGACATGTTGGATCCTACTTTCCCTTATTTTCTCCATGGGCACATTTACTGAAAGAAAAAGAGATGGTTTGAAGTGGTTTCATTACCTTTGGAGGTCTTGGTAGGCCACTGGATAGTCAACGAGCACCCTTTGTTTGATGCCTTGGCTTATCTAGGGTGACCCTTTGAGCTTTTGGAATAAGATTACTTTCTTAGCATATCCAAAGCATGTTGTCTTTTTGGCAACCATTTTCCCTCTTGAGTCTTGATTATCTCATTTGTTTGAAACTTGAGAAGACCCTTCACATGATCAATATGTATCTCATCGTCATCCATAATAACCAAGTCATCTATATGTATGGAGATGACCATAGTATGTGTCATTCTCACATACATAAAGTGATTGATTAGCGTGTGCTTTGTGAAACCCAATACTAGCAAGGTATTGTCAGAGTGCAGCGGTGCGGAAGCGTAGGACTGAGAGAGAGAACGCAGAGAGAAGAGAGAGAAAGAGACAGTGGTAAATGAAGATCTGCTGTATAAAGTGTGCTGTATACAAAGATATGCAGATATGTATACGTGTTGGAGTGTGTGTCTCCACCTCAGCGATGCAACCTGCTGTTCATCTCGAAGTCTGCTACAGTTTGCACGATCTCATGTTTGAAATCTGCGAACAGAGACGGAATCTGCGCGAGCCTCCAACCTGTAATCTGTGAGCAGAAGAATGTAGGAGACTCCTAGAAATCGCAGCTATAAATAGCCAAAATCTGGGCGCCAGATAACTGCATGCCAGTTGCATTAAATGCAGCCAACTGTACGGAAGCAAGTCGGACTGCCACGTGGCAGCCTGACTGTACAGTCCGACTGGACTGTGGACTATGCAGTCTGACCAGGCGACTGATCTCGAACACCCTCTCTTAGAGCTTGGGCAGGGTAGAAGCCTGAGGGATCTGGCATGTCTCCAAAGTAGAGCTTCGGGAAGCGCCTTCGTAAACAAATCTGCAAGATTGTCCTCCGTCTTGCAGTACTCCACAGTGATGGTTTTATCCGGAAGCTTCTCTCTGATAAAGTGGTACTGGATCTTGATGTGCTTCGTCCGGGCATGAAAAACAGGATTCCATGCCAAGGCAATGCAACTCTCATTGTCGCATTGCAGCAAAGTAGGACGAGTCTAGGGGCAGCTAAGCTCCTCCAACAATCTTCGAAGCCACACAGCCTCACATGTGGTGGAAGACGCGGCCCGATACTCCGCCTCAGTAGACGAAAGGGCTATCGTGGGCTGCTTCTTGCTACTCCATGAGATAACACTTGCACCCAAGGTAAAATAGTAACCTGTAGTAGACCGCTTGTGGTCCACATCACCAGCCCAATCCGAGTTGCTCCAACCTGCAAGTACAAGATCTGAACCACCTGTGCTTGTTGGATAATGAATCCCTAAATCAGATGTCCCCCTCAAATACCAAAGTATCCTTTGGGCAGCTTGCCAATGCACTATCTGAGGTTCACTCATGAACCCTGCCAAGAGCCCAACAGCAAAACAAAGATCAACACGAGTGTTGAGGAGTCAAATCAAAGAGCCAATCATCTGACAATAGCGGGAAGCATCTGCCATGGAAGAAGTTGAATGGAAAGTGGCCTTCGAGTTTGGATCCATAGGAGTAGAAACCAAGAGCTCCTATACATATCTCTGTTGAGAGATGAAAATCCCCCTCCGAGACTGATAAATCTCATGGCCAAAGAAGAAATGGAGTAGACCCAAGTTCGTCATCTCGAACGTCCGATGTAAAGCTGCCTTCGTCTCTTGGACTTTCTGTGCATGATTATTTGTGACAATCAAATCATCAACATACAACACAAAAAGCACACAACTAGCCTCGGAAGTGTGTACATAAAGCTACGGATCGGCCTTGGAACGTTGATATCCCAACTGTGACCGAAGGAACGAATCAATATTCTCGTTCCATGCATGTGGAGCCTGCTTGAGGCCATACAAGACCTTCCTCAACCTGTAGACTTTCCCATCTGAAGATCCAAAGCTAGGAGGTTGCTCGACATAGATCTCCTCCTTCAAATCACCATTGAGGAAGGCCGACTTCACATCCAACTGGTAGATAGGCCATCTCCTATGGCCAGCCAAGGCAAGAACAACTCGAGTAGTCGCCATACGAGCAATGGGGGCAAAAGTGTCATGACAATCAATCCCTGGGCGCTGTGTAAAACCTTTAGCAACAAGGTGAGCCTTGTGCTTGTCCAAAGAACCATCGCTAAGGTACTTGGTCTTAAAGACCTATTTGACGCCAATCACCTTCTTCTTCGGGAGGCGAGGCACGAGTGACCAAGTGCCATTCCTCTCAATAGCCTCCAACTCGGCTTTCATAGCTTTCTTCCATGGTGCGGATTGTAAAGGCTCCTTCACGGAGGTGGGCTCTCGATCCTGCATAACACGAGTCATCAAACAATAGTTAGAGCAAACAAGCTCCGTAGAATGTGCCTAGTGCCTCCGTGACCGTTGTGGATCATCCTGCGGTCCCCACTTCTCAGGGACCCCCTCGATCCTTGAATCACGGAGTGTGTCACGGGCCCAACGAGGGGGAGGTTGGACCTCTCCTCGTCTCTCTCCATCAGCTGAAGATTCTGGGATATTCATCGGTGGTAACTCCTCAGGGGTGACCGGTGGAACAGTAGACTCTGTATCAGAAACAGAATCAGCATCAAAAGGCGCGGGCTCCAAGGGAACTGTCGCAGGAGCCCAACTCTCCCTCGGATCTCCAAGAACGGGATGCTCCTCACTCGTTGCTATGGCCGGAACCTCCATGAACCGCACATCTCGACTGGTGTACACATCCCGCTTGACGGGATCATACAAACGATAGCCTTGGGATTGAGAGCTGTAGCCAACAAACACCTGTCTTCGGGAAGCTGCTTCAAATTTATCGCTATGAGTCTTGGGAATGTGAACATAGGCATCACACCCAAAAACCCTAAAATAAGAAACATCGGGCTTAGTCCCAAAGTAAGCTTCAAAAGGTGTCATTCCATCAACGGCCGAAGTGGGGGATCGATGAAGGATGTGGACTGCAGTAGCCACAGCCTCGGCCCACAGAAACTGAGGTGTCTGTCGATGCTCCATCATGGTGCGCGCCATCTCGATCACACTTCGGTTCTTCCGTTCAAGAATGCCATTTTCTTGAGGAGTGTTGGTATTAGCAAACTCCTGGTGAATACCTTTATCTGCACAAAAACGAGCAAACTCAGTAGAAACAAATTCACCACCCTTGTCAGATCGCAAGGTCTTCAATCTCCGGCCCGATCGGTTCTCCTCAAAGAGAAGCCAATCCTTGAAGTGGGAGAAAGCTTTTGACTTCAACGCCAAGAAATAGGCCCATGTCATCCTGCTGTAGTCATCTATGATCAACATGAAGTACGAGCTCCTTCGCAAGGATTCGTTCCTCATAGGGCCACAAAGATTTGTAGATACAAACTCCATTGGTGAAGTAGACCGCCGCGAAGCTTTGTTGGGAATCACATCCCTATGCTGTTTCCCACGAATGCAGGAGATGCATGGCTGTTGGCTCACTACTATGTCCGGCAACCCTTGAACAAGCTGTCCACGTGATGCCCTCCGAAGATAATCATAGTTGAGGTGACCAAACTGAGCATGCCATAGCTCTGACTGTGCCTGAGAGGTAAAAAGAAGAGTAGAGAGGGCGGTGGAAGGCTTCAATTTGTAGATGCCGTTCTCCTCATATCCGGATGAGAGAACCTTTCTTGACCCACGATCAAGGACTCGCACCGAATCACTGTCAAACTCCACCAAAAGTCCAAGGGAACAAATCTTATGAACTGACAGTAGATGATACCCTAAATCTGGTACATGCAAGACCTCTGAGGTATGAGTACCACCACGTCCATTCGGAATAAGCTGCATCTCACCCCGTCTTGCAATAGACACCGAAGAGCTATCTCCAATGAGAATATGCCCACTCAAAGGTCGCAACTGGGCAACACCATCTGATGAAGGAGTCATGTGCCGAGAGGCACCACTGTCAACGATTCACTCTTGAGCTTGGGGAGCTGTCATCGCAGCATTAGAAGCATTCGCTGTAGAGTCCTCAATGACAGCTAGATGAAGAAACGCAGCTGATGAGGGTGCAGCCATCGCTCTAGAATCCTTCGTGTCCTTCTTGTTGGTGTCCTTTTTGTCTTTGTCAAGGCAATCCTTCTTCCAATGGCCGGTCTTTCCACAAATATGGCATGTGGATTCTTTGTCCTTGTCCTTGTCCTTCTTTGACTTGTTATCCCCCTTTTTCTTCTTTTGGTCCTTCCCCTTCTTCTGAGAGGCTTGACCTATCAGTGCCTCCAACTTGGAAGCATTCTAACCCTTCAGTTGTTCCTCTTGGTCCAAGACCATAGGAACCAACTCTTCCCACCGAAGAGTGGACTCTCGCCCTGAAGCAATGAGGGTGGAGTAAAAAGCATCGAATAGTGGCGGCAACTGGGATAAGAGTGTGATTGCCATGTCTTCGGAGGAAATCGGCTTCCCCGCATTCTGAACCTGCATCTGAAGCTGTCTAAGCTTGTTGATGTGCTCCCGCAAGGAAGAAGACTTGTTCACGGACAATGTCCGTATTTGCATCTCCAAAGAAACCGCTTCATAAGGGTCATCCGGTTATACATCTGATCAAGCTCCAGCCGTATCTCCTGAGCCACTGTCAAGTGCTCGATGTGAGCTATCACGTCTGTAGTACAAGACAGAAAAAGAAAGAAACGAATCTTGGCATTCAGTTTGTCCTAGTGAGACCGTGCCTTGGCCAACTCCGCATGAGCATCGGAAGAGAGTTTGGACTCATCTCTCACCGAGGGCCGGTCGATTTCCTCTTGTACAAGCTCCGCCAAATCGTAGGACTCAAGGATGGCCAACATCATCACGCGCCAAATGCGGTAATTATCGCCATCGAGCTTTTGATCTGTGGGAAGAGCCGGTAAGACAGTAGGCACCTTCCGGTCCACGATCGTTTGGAACTCCAAGTCAATCTCTGTAGACATCTTCACCTGTAATGTCTTTACAAACGCAAAAGCAGCCCCCTTTGACTGTGAAAATGCAGCTTGCTAGGGCTCTTCCGCGTCCCGAAACTTCTTCACCCGCCGGAGGCGATGAAAAAGCAAAACCTTCACTTGAAAGTTGAAAACTCAAATTTCCTCCTCGTCAAACAGCAGAAAACAGCAGCAAATCCACCACCTGGACTCCTTTCCCGCGCGTCCACGCTCGCTTCAGCCTTGTTTCGAAGCTTGCCCTCTTGCTTGCCCTCAAACACTGAAAACGCAGCCTTGTGTCGCGATGGAAACTCTTCTTTAAGTTAGTTCTGCACTCAGTCAGCCCTTCTACACTGCTCTGATACCATGTCAGAGTGCAGCGGTGCGGAAGCATAGGACTGAGAGAGAGAGAACGCAGAGAGAAGAGATAGAAAGAGACAGTGGTAAATGAAGATCTGCTGTATAAAGTGTGCTGTATACAAAGATATGCAGATATGTGCACGGGTGCAGTGTGCTGGACTGCGTGTCTCCACCTCGACGATGCAACCTGCTGTTCACCTCGAAGTCCGATGCAGTCTGCACGATCTCTTGTCTGAAATCTGCGAAGAGAGACGGAATTTGCGCGAGCCTCCAACCTGTAATCTGCGAGCAGAAGAATGTAGGAGACTCCACTCCTAGAAATCGCGGCTATAAATAGCCAAAATCTGGGCGCCAGATAACTGCATGTCGGCTGCATTAAATGCAGCTGACTGTACGGAAGCAGGTCGGTGTTAGATAACGGGCACAGATTTCCTGAAAACTGATGGAAGCACGAGAGTTCTTCACCTCCCAGCCATGCCTAGATAAGTGCTGGCCCTCAAGCTTATCTCTTTGCCGGCCATCAACTTGCTGGAGTCCTACTATTTCTGGACTCCCTTAACCTCTAGGCTCCCCTAAACCCCGTTCGGGCGCCCAAGAGCCCAGACGGTCTTTCTCGTGCATGTTCCCCTAAATTTACCTTAATGTAACATTAAATATCCCTTTTAATGTCACATTCCACACTTATGACCTTAATGTGACATTAAATATCCCTTTTAATGTCACAGTCGGACTGCCACATGGCAGTCCGACTGTACAGTCCGATTGGACTGTGGACTGTGCAGTTCGACCAGGCAACTGATCTCTAACAGGTATTTCATAAATCTTGTCATGCCATGCCATAGGTGTTTGATTCGGCCCATACAAGGTCTTATGAAGTGTGTGTACATAATCAGGATAGGTCTCATCCACATAACTAGGTGGTTGTTCCACATTAGCCTTTTTTTGAAGCTCCCCACGCAAGAAGGTATTTTGAACATTCATTTGATGCATAATCCAACCCTTTGTCATAACCATTGTTATGATAGTTCTCACTATGGCCATTTTAGCCTTTGGAGCAAAAGTCTCTTATTATTCAATACTATTAGTTTGTGCATATTCTTTGATAGTCAGATGTGTCTTATAGTGCTCATTAGATCCGTTTGACTTATGCTTTAGTATATGTATCCATTTGCATCCAATAGTTTCTTGCCTTGAGATAAAGATATAAAATCTTATGTATCATTTGTCTTAAGTGCAACCAATTTTTCATTTATAGCATGATCCCAATGTTCATTACCAATTGTATCTTCAAAATAAGTGGGCTCTACATCTAGCATAACCTTATCCATATATATGTAGTGATGAGCTACATTGCTATATATATCAACTATTACATTGGCTTTGTAACTCTAGTTGACTTATGTGGACTTGGATCACTATCAAGTGCCTTAGGATCCTTGTCTGTTTTTCTCACACTAGGCGTCGTAATAGGTTGAAAAATCTTCATGTAAGCTTTGCTCAAAGCCATATTTGCATTAACATGAGAGAAACTTGATGATACATCAATCATAAAGTGCGAGTCTCTATTTTTTTCCTTGCTTTTTCTTGACATTCGTGATGCACTTTGTGGAATGACATGTGACCACAATCTACTACTCAAAAGTTTATCAACAAACCCATGACTAGGAGATTTGTATAGTCCACTCAATATCTATGAATGTTGACTTGTTTTGTGCATAGACATGCTCTTATGCACATCAATCTCAATTTCGTATTGCACATTGTCATACTTATTGCGTATCTCATCAAAGACAACATTTTTACTACACCTCAACTTATATGTAACAAAGTGGCAAAATTTGTATCCCTTTTGCTCGAGAGAATATGCCACAAATACCTATTTTTTTTTCATTTGGGATCCAATTGGTTATTAAACTCATCAAGAATATGCACATAAGCAATATATTCAAATACTTTTAAATGGGATGCATTTAGCTTTTTCTTGAATATTTCCTTTTAGGTGTCACACCATGTACAACAATTGTGGGTGTCTTGTTTATAATGTATATAGTAGTAGCAATTGCTTTAGTCCAATAAGAATGATACAAGTTTCTTTTGGACATAAATGTACTAGTCACCTTTATAATGTGTTTGCTTTTTCCACTTCGATGATTGCATTTTGTTGCAAAGAATATTTATATGTAAATTATTTTTGTATATTGTTTTTCTACAAAAAATAAAAAACTCATTGAAAAAGTATTCTCTCTCTTCATTTGATTTTAGGTATTTAATTTCTAACCTTGTTCTTTTCTCAACTAAAGCTTTAAAGCTTTTAAGGGGAGTGGATATCTCACTTTTTTAATGCATTAAATAAACCCATGCTTTTCAAGTACGATTAGTTTTTAAGGAGGCATAATACTTGCATCCACACATAGTTGTAGTCTTTGTAAAACTCCACACATTAGAATGTATCAACTCTAGTCTTTCCTTGCATACATTTCTTTCATGTGGAAATACTTGCCTTGCTTGTTTTCCAAAATAACATGTTGTCTATACTTTATACATCATATCAACTCTAAACTTTTGTAAGTTGTCTATAATTTGTTTTGATTGTATATTCTTCAGATATGGCAAATTGACATGATCAATCCGTCTATATTAGTTACACTTATCACCCATGTCACTTGAATCATGTGCAAACATAGCAATATTCATTCCATGCAAACTTACATAAAGACTAAACAATGTGTCAACACGTTGTGATAACATAGTAGTCCATTTTAGGTGGACTTACATTGAGAGTAAACAATTTTCACACTTACCTTTTGCATCCACTTGCAACTATGCCAAAGTGCTCTATGTAACAGCCATCGGATTGTAAATGGAACCTACAATGCTTGTTCTATCATTTGACTTTTAGAAACTATGTCCTTAGTTATGTTAAGTACATGCAATATATTAACCAAGAATTTTGTTTTCCATCTTGCATGCGCAAAAGAACATTGCTAATGTGAGCAATGGGATAAGCAGTATCATCTCTTTTCTCTACACAGCTTGGAAACTTTAGATTGGATCTCTCTAAACTACTTTTAATGAGATGTCATGTGGCTAGAGGTGTTTTAGTCTACATACTAGATATCATTCTCTAATGAACTTCAATAATCATAGTATTCATGAAATGTTGCATGAGAAATAACTACTCAGTTTTGCCACCATTCTCTCTGCTAGTAGATGTATAGTTGCTCTTGTTGCCTTTTTCCATCTCTAATTTGAGTCTTCTTTTTTGAAAGTTCTTGAAAATGTGGCCTTTCTTACCACAATGCTAGCATTCCTTGTTATCACTAAAATTTTGTTGTATTAGAAGCTCTTACAACCATCTCCTAGGCTATCTAAACATGCATGCACAACATCATTATCATCATCAATTGTTATGTTGATATACCTAAGAGCTCCCAAATACCTTTGATTTTTAATGCATAATCATGAATGGACAAATTCTCTCTTTTAACCTAATTTAGCTTTGACTTAAGCTACAACTTTTTGGCATTTGTTCTGTTTAAACAGCTTTGCGAGATTCTTTCATGCAATGGCAGGTGCTTTAGATTCTTGCAAATAGCCCATTACTCAGATAGTCAATATATAAATTTACTTTGTGTTTGCATTAAATTTTTCAGAGCCTTCTTTTGTTTTGCAATAGCATTTATTGCAAGAACTTTAGCAGCAATGCATTGTCTACTTCTATATAGGCCTAATAGCTTTCGTATATGTCACTTTCACCTCAGCCTTCGATTGCACAGTTGTGAGAAGGCGTTAACATCATGAAAAGAAACAAGAGGGAAGAGAGGTGAAGCAACTATGAGCATAGACACACAATGGAGATTTGAGCACATAGAGAAGTAGAGTTGAAATCCTCTTTTTTCTATTTCTTCCACACATGACGACTTAGTTTACTACATGATAAAAGACTAATATGAAGTTATTCAAACATATATACATTTGGTCACTAAATGTGAATGCGTTGAGGATAGATGAGGTGGCACAATGAATGTGTCATAACCAAGAGTAGGCTGTGGGTGTAGTGTAGCTATAGAATCATTGGCATATCCTTCATGTTAGTCGTGTAATGCGCATGTGGGTAAAATCTTACCGCATCACCAAGGCATGCAATTGATGCTAGCTCATGTGGAGCTCAACATCTAAATACTAAATCCAACTCATCCAAAGGTTCCTTCTCCCAAGTCCAGAGGTGCCACTCAAAAATATATGACCAGGCTATATGTGGATCCAATGACCATGCCTTTTCTTGGAAGCCTATGACTCTAATCCTCTTCTAAGGGATGTCGTGGAGGCCTAGATCTCAATATCCTTTGTTTAGAGCTAGTCGACCACCCTCTTGTACTTCAAAGAAAGTGCTTGGGTGGGCATTGTTAACTTTGCCTACCACTTGCAATTAGATTTCTATTTGCAAAAGCTTTGTTGCTCGTCTCTCTTTTGGCTACATTGACTCTCTAGGGGCTATCCAATCATGGGGAATTGTTGCATCAATCTTTGGTCTCTTGGTCTTTTCTCGTTTTTGACAACTTGTTGCTTGTTATAGAACCTCTAGATCTATGCCTCGGTAGATGTCTCTCCATATCTTGATAGATTGGGTGGGACCAGCCTCCCAGCAAGTCCACTAGATGTGAATGCAGTCTGTATCCTATTGCAGTCTTGAATCTATGGATTGCAGATAAAGGGCTGTGTGTCAATCTTCTCGTGGCATGTTGATTTGGTTGCTCTAGGGCCTTATGTAGGATTTACCAGACCTGCAGCAAACTATAAAGGAAAGATGATGTGGTTGACTTTGGTACTTTGGATCAATGATCCGTAGACTCTTGAGCCCCTTTGAGCAATGTTAAATGATAGTCTTCCAACCCATCTTAGCATACGAGTCCTTGGATCTATTCAATTTGGGCCATGGAAAAATCTGAACTAAGTAGTGTAATTGAGCAACACAAGGGTGAGAGACACCAATAAGAGGCAAAATACTATTGGCAACACTAAGCTGTCACCAATAGGACTTAGTTGACCACTAGAGCCTTGTCCTCTAGGGAGAGGCGGACTATGCTCCGGTAGGTCAGCTTTATGATACTCTATGAGCCAAGCAAGCTTTGATACCACATGATGATGCTATAGGGTTTCTAGGGAAAACCAAGGTGTGTATGGATGCAACAAACACAATGAACATGGACAAAATGCAAATGATGGTGATGAGTGAATGCTGTTGAAACTCAATGAACAAATTGAGAATGTGAGGTGTGATTGAATGGATGCTCAAGGAGCAGAGGGTTGTCCAATAATAGTTCCCTCTCATGGGAGAAGGCCGAGGGAGGTGCATCCTTCGGAATGGATTTGAGTGCATTAAGCCACCAATGCACGATCCTAGATGAGGAGGAGAAGAAAAACAGCTGTGGGCAGGAGGAAAGTCAAAATCTTGATAGAGAGGAGGACGCGGGGGTTGCTGAGATGCCCGATAGCAGCAAAACACGGCAGTTCCATTAATGAGGAACTATTCCATCTCATTGCAGCCACCAGCATCAACAACCTAGGGAAGGCGAAAACCTAGCAGCTGGATGGTGTCACAGGGTCAAGCAGCAGGTGGAGATGGAAACACAGCAGTCTTGATGATCATGACAGTTTCAAAGGGTTGGTGATGCTTGAGATCAGGCCAAAACCAGCAGGCAGCCGCACTTGGGCAGCAACGCAGGACGTGAGAGAGGAGAGAGATCATGATGCGAATGGCAACCGAGAGAGGTGGGAGAGCTAACATTGAAAGTGGGATAGATAGGGATGAAGGGGACAGAGAGTGATTCATTTTACATAACTTTTTGAGCTAGTTGTTACCGAAATTCTAGAAAATTGCACTAAGGGAATTTATTGTTGTTTGGGGATGTTTTGAGATTCTTGCAGTTTCTAGGGTGGCTTAACACAAGGCTTTATTTGGCCTCATTCGGTAGGGTGCACCCTACCTCTATTGTTTTGCTGATTGAAGTGTGTAAGGTAGTTTAAACTCATTTGTTAGAGTACTCTTATGTTTGGTTTTAGGGTTTAACTAGGTAAAAGAGTTGATACATGGTATGTTTTCATGTTATGTGTCTTAGTGCACAAATTCATCCATGATGGGATCTAGGTGTTTTTGGGTCTCATTGTTATAGTGATTGAAGTGTGTAGTTTTGAATATCTTTCAATTTGCAAAAATTACTTAATAGCTATGATGGTAGAGACATGAATTGTTGATAAGGTACACAAAAATTGTTTTTGCAGTGAGCAGGATACACATGGTACTGAAGCATTGATGAACCATCAACCAAAAACAGAGGTAATGTTCGTTTTGTATGTAGGAATAAGTTGTTCCCCTTTGAAAGATTGTGTTTGATTGCATTTGACAAGTTTCTTTTGATTAGTAGAATGTATTTGAGAAATTTACTGTTGTGGACTACCTGAATACGGTATTGGCTTTTGTGTGACAAGGAAAAATTAGGCAATCCTTGTAAGTCATTTTTCTCTGCATGTGTTTTGTGAGATGCATATACACATGCTTGCTCTCATAGCTGAATATATTACTGCCCTTTGTGTGACAAGGACAAAATAGATAATCAAGAATCATTCTCTTTGCATGTGTTTTGTGAGACTCTTACAGACACACACACACACACACACACACACACACACACACACACACACACACTATGTTTGTGTATGTATGTATGTATGTATGTGTGTGTGTGCATGTGCACATACACACATACATTCGTATGTGTAGAGAGAGAGAGAGAGAGAGAGAGAGAGAGAGAGAGAGAGAGAGAGAGAGAGAGAGAGAGAGAGAGAGAGAGAGAATCATCTTATAATTGAGATCCACATGGTTGACCAACAAAGCCAATGCACTTTGGGGATTGCACAAATCTAAAGGTTTGAATAATTTGCATATACAATCTCACCATCTTATTCTCAATGTCCTCAATGTTGAGTTTTCTATTTATTTCACCCAACAAGAATGGATTTGGTTTATTATGCTAAAGCAACTATTGCAATTTGCTCATATTTGCACCAAGGGTGGTTTCTAGAAGAAAATGACATGACATAATGAGTACTTTTATGGGCCTTGATTCAACTAAAATCCTCTCCTTATACTTTATCCAGCATTCAAAAATGGAAGCAAGTAATTTGTCTCTTGTCTTGTATTAGTGTTGTGGTGTCTTTGAAGCTTCAGGAGGAAAAGTCTTAGACATCTTTGATCCTCATATTCCATGATACACATATACATAATGTTGTATATGTCTTTGTAAAACCATTGTTCTTTAACTTATCCTAATATGGGGGGATTGTGTTCCTCTTGTGTTCAAAGTAAGGATTATCCCAAAAAAGCAATGGTTGAATCCATTTTTGTAAGAATTATAATATGATTTCTATCTTTTCATATTATCCAACCTAGCATGTAGTTGACTAGGATTCCAAGGAGCGCAAGGTAGTTGCAAGCGACCATCAGTACTCGAGTGTGGTCAAAGCACCTCCATCTTGTCCTTTCTTTAAAGGAAATTTAGCATTTATTGATCTTGAAAGTGTGTCGAAGAGAAATTGATTGGATAACAATGCCAAAATAAGTGTGATGCTTTTGAGAATGAGGTTAGGTAATTTGACACCAAGCTAGTTTTGTTCTAGTTGTTGAGAATGAGGTTAGGCAATTTGGCAATTTTAGTGATGTAATTATTGTCAGAAGTGGAGCAGCGGTGGAAGCATAAACATGTGCTGAAATAAACTACTGAAACACAAGACAAAAAAGAGAAAAGAAAGAACACGAGACAGATGAGAACTCAGATGTATGCACGGGAAATGGAATCCATATATCTGAACACGAGACAATCGCATACAACAGTGAGTCACTGGCTGCGTGGGCACTGGCACTGGCTCCTCTCTCCACAGATTCTGCAGATGGTGAAATGAAGTGACTGACTGAGGAGGAGCCACTGAGTATAAATAGGCTGAAAAAGTGGGGAGCAATAATGCTGGTCGGACAGCATTTAATGCTGGCCGACTGGTGCATAAAATGCCCCAATGGCATAAAATGCCACACCAGAAAAATACCTAAAATACCTAATATAAATGCCTAGCTCAGATCAAGCTCAGACTCACACATGAGTTGACAAATACTCTGCTAACACCCTCTCTCAGATCATGAGTGATCTGATACAATACAATAGTACAATGAAAAGGGATCAGAAACCATATAACATAGAACCACCAAGTAGAACCATGGATACCCAAGCAGTGGGTGATCAAGCCACCACCAAGGTGCCTCGAAGAGAACCTGATGTCGATGTCGATTGTACCAAACACTTGAAAAATAGAGAAGATCATAGCATGTCTCTGTGTCCATCACTAATGTCTCGCAGTAGTATACAAGACCATCTTGTCAAAAATGCCCCTGAACATAGGTGACCACGGATTCCCCGCCTTTGGCCAAACCGCCAAAGTGTCCCCTCATGTGAGCTCCAGACGAAAGCCTCCCGCTCTCTGTCAGATGACCAGCTCATCATGAACCTGGATGTCAATCCCAGCTCCAGGATTTGATTCCGCCAGACTGAAGTCGATGCGTCAGGGACGTCCCTCTCTGGAACCTGTGCACCTGTATAAAAGTATAGATGAGGCGCGGCTGCCCCATCTGAACACCCGCTCACACTCCCTCTCTGGCACAAGAGAGTCGTGAGGGATGACCTCATCATCACCACTAGAAAGCAGCCGAGGAAGGGGCCACCAAGCCCTTCCCGCGATCCAAAGAAGAGGATCCCTTCCGCGCCTTGGACTTCACCTTGGTCGGAGGATCGGAGTCGGAGTCTGATGAAGGAGAGGACTCATCGGTAGAGTCAGCATCCCGCTTCGTCTTCTGCTCCTTCTTCCTGGAAGCCGCTAACTTCTTGCAGGCCTTCCGCAAATGTCCCTTCTTGCCACAGTGGTAACACTGGGCCTTCGACTTCTTCTTCTCGTCACCCCTCTCTGAAGCTACATAAGCCTCACCTCCATAATGTGCCGGAAGCCGCCCCTGTAATCTCAAGGATGCCTCATGCTTATCATCAGTGGAAGTGCACGGAGGAGCCATATGGAGAGGATAAGAAGAGAAGTAGAGAAGAGATGGAATTGAGAGAGGAAACACAGCCAAAACACAAGCACAGACTACAGAAAATGAGAGTTCACATGCAATAGAACCCAAAATTTGATCAATAGAAGACGAAATCTGCTGCAGAAAGACAAAAAATCAGTCAAAAACTGCCAAAAACAGCAAAAACGGCCTGAAGGAACAGCCACCCAGCCACGAGAGATGCTGAATCAGCAAAACGCAGGCTGTAAACTGGAGAAAACAGGTAGAAAACTGTCGCCAGCAGCTGCAGATGAAAAACGCAGGCAGCAGAGGGTGCGGAGGCAGCAGGCGATGGCAAAACTGCAAAAAACGCAGGCTGAAAACAGCCCCAAAACAGGTCGCCTGGTTGCGACAGCAGTCGTCTGATCAGCAGGGGTACAAAACAGTCTTGAAATCAGCAAGAAAACACAGCAGAAACACAAATCCTGAAAACTGATACCATGTCAGAAGTGGAGCAGCGGTGGAAGCATAAACATGTGCTGAAATAAACTACTGAAACACAAGACAAAAAAGAGAAAAGAAAGAACACGATACAGATGAGAACTCAGATGTATGCACGGGAAATGGAATCCATATATCTGAACACGAGACAGTCGCATACAACAGTGAGTCACTGGCTGCGTGGGCACTGGCACTGGCTCCTCTCTCCACAGAGTCTGCAGATGGTGAAATGAAGTGACTGACTGAGGAGGAGCCACTGAGTATAAATAGGCTGAAAAAGTGGGGAGCAATAATGCTGGTCGGACAGCATTTAATGCTGGCCGATTGGTGCATAAAATGCCCCAATGGCATAAAATGCCACACCAGAAAAATACCTAAAATACCTAATAAAAATGCCCAGCTCAGATCAAGCTCAGGCTCACACATGAGCTGACAAATACTCTGCTAACAATTATATGTCAAAGAGCATTAGCTTTGTTGGTGGCAACACACATGTGTAAGATTGAATGGAAGATATCCCACGTAAAGAAAGCATGCGGCGATTGAAAGTGTCTCTTTTAATATTTCTAAATCTTAATTTTATTGATTTCATTTCATTAAAGGATAACTTGACAGGGCATATTTTGTATTTTTGTCTGATATGAGTCACCCATGTATTTTTGGTTGCACCATATAATATTTGTGGGAAAACTAAAAATTCACTTCATGAGAGGGATAGGACAAAGGCTATAGTCCTTTTGTTTGTGCGACTTTTTCTCGCACATAAATTTCATAATCTCCAATGGGAAAATGTTTTGTGAAAGAAATATTCAATGCAAAATGAAGAGTTGTATATATACTGTTTATGCATATGTGCATGCACACATGTATAAGCATCAATAGATCCTTGTGGTTAGAAATGGTACTAGCTATGGAGGAGAGAGAAGCGAGACAATGACAATGTGAATTGAAGCAAGAGTGAAGAGTGAGCTTGTTGAATTGAAAGATAGAGTGAAAGAACAACTCTAGTATAGAGCAAGGGTTGACTTAATCAGCTTTTCACCAACTAATTAGAATTAGGTTTATTTACTTTAGAGCTTAGTGACACTACTTTTTAAGTTTCTAAGACATTAGGTGTACACACCTTACATTGACACATTCATGTGGTAAATACATTGGTATTGCTCAGAATTGACAAATTCTAACGCCTCCCTATAGTGTCAATGCAATGAAGTACAAGGATGATCAATAATCAAAGGGTAATAAGTTCAAGGACTTTCAAAAAGCCTCAAACTTCTTATGCGGTAATGCTTTGTTGGAAATGTTTGCAACATTTCATATCAGGCTGATCTCTCTCGCACAATATCTCTCTTTGACATAATGGTAATGCACCTTAATGTGTTTCGTAGGAGCATGAAATATAGGATTTTGTGCCATGCAATAGCACTTTGATTTGTCAAAAAGATGGGCATAGGATCCTCCAATGATATATGTAAATCAACCAATAATCTACGTAACCATACACATTTCATTGTTGTTGTGAAGGTTGTGCTATACTCAGCCTCACAAGACAAGGTAGCCACTGTAGGTTGTTTCTTACTTAGCAATGAAATGCATGAACAACCTAGAAAGAAATTGTGTCCAGTAGTAGATTGTCTAGTGTTTGAATCACGAGCTCTATTTGAGTCATTGTAAGTTTGTAGATACATGTGATTGAGTGCCTTGCCAGTATATAAAGATCCGCTTAACAAGTTGCCAATGTATGCTTTGCTTGTTGTGCATATATCTATTCACTCGAGATATTGTATATTGAATGTTAGGGCATATGTTACAAATATAAATAAGACAACCAACAACCTAATTGTGCATTGCAACATCAAATGTCTCTTTACCATCGTGCATAGATAGCTTTAGGCTTGGCTCCATAGGAGTGTATATAGGTTTGTAATCTCGCTTATAAGCTTGTTCACATATTGTGATCATGACATGATGATGCCATGTTGATTTTGGTTGAATTGAATCCCCAAACAGTAGTGTAGATAGTCCATATTTGACATAGCAAATGCATGTTTCAATTAAACCTTGAAATCTCTGCAATTTTGTTCTCTTTAGGTTTGGTGAGTAGCATGTCATCCACACAAAGAATTATAATCAGCAAGCCCTCCCCTTTATTCTTTATATATAGAGTGGGAGTAGTTGGATTATTTTTGAATCCTTTGTTGGCCAAATAAGCATCAATTTTAGAGTACCATGCACGAGGAGTTTGTTTGAGATCGTAAAGGGCCTTATGCAATGTGCAAACCATGTGCTCTTTTCCCTTAACCACAAACCTTGGAGGTTGTCATTGAAAGAAGGGCTAGGGGTAAGTGACAAAGCCAATTGACCAAGGCTACCAAGCATATCTAAATTGAGGACCCTAGGTATGATGTAATGCCCATGGGTGCATATTTATTTTCTTTTTCTTTTTATTGTTGTTCTTTTGGCTAACCATGGTAGCAATTTTGGATCTTCGTGGTGTTCATGCATTGAATTGCATCAAACTGAGTCAAAATAATTGAAGTGCAAGCCTCAATACTAGAGCAAATGTTATTGCGCATCCTTTGAATTTAAAAGCTTTGAGGTAGAAGTCAAGGTACCATATATATGAAGATATTAGGGCCATGATATTGCTAGTTTTGGATAAGCCTTTGAGAACAGTTGAGGCTATCTAGTGTTGTTATTTCTTTGATATCTCTGTAATTTGAGTTTTTCTAAGGCATTTGGTTTCTCTATTGAAGTTTTCTTAGGTTTGAGCTCTAAGGCTTGTCTCACCCATGCCACGTTGGAATATGAAGGTAATAAACCAATGATGCTCGTAAATAAGAACTTGAAGATATGATTAGGAAGAGCTCAACAAAACATGTTCGGTTGTAAAGGTGGCAACATGTTCGGTTGTAAAGTTGGCATGATATATGCTAACTTATCCATGGTTTCTACTTAATTCTCGTGGAAACATCTTTACCTTCGTGCATTGAGACGAGACTATAAACCGAATGTGGCGAGACTATAGCAATGTAGAATGATAAAAGATGGCAATAACCATTACATGTGAGAGTAAGTATAGAATGAAATAAGGTTGCCACTAGAGGGGACCCACTATAAACCGAATGTGGCGAGACTATAGCAATATAGAATGATAAAAGATGGCAATAACCATTACATGTGAGAGTAAGTATAGAATGAAATAAGGTTGCCACTAGAGGGGACCCAATTTGGGTATAGATTGAAATGCCTATGTTTTGACAATAGGAGAGAGTTTGTCTCTAAATCCTTTGAGCAGTTTTATAATGAGGGGTATTAGGCATCAATTGACTATCCCATACACCCCACCCTAGAATGGTATGGCTAAGCACATGAATAAGATAATTCAAGATCGAGTTCATAGTATGCTTAGCCAAGCACGCTTGCTACAACACTTCTGGGCTAAGGCAATTAGTACTACTGTACATTTGATTAATCAATCCCCATGCGCTATTCTTGACTATCAAGTTGCAGAGGAGATATAGTATAGAAAACCTCTATCATATACTCATTTGCGTGTCTTTGGTTGAGGCTTTTTGCCATGTTCCCAAGGATAGCAATGACACATCTCACTCTACTCATATGGAATGTAGAAAGGAAGATTTCTAATTATCTATTCTTTTCTTTTGTACATAGTTTTTTGCTACCAACCGTGCCTTGCATCTGTCAATAGTGCCATTAACCTTGTGTTTGAGTTAAAAAACCCTATGTAGAGTTAGTGACAATAGAGTCTAATTCTTCTTGCATTTCTTGCATCCAACGTACATCTTGGTGAGCTTCGTCCAAGAAAGTAGGCTCATCATCATCTAGTAGTGAGCTCATGAACACATGCTCATCACAAACATCATCTACTTCCATAAAATTAGCCAAATGTGCCTCCCCTTATTATGTGTTGCGTGTCTAGCAGTCGGTCTAGTGTGTTGAGGTAATGGAGCATTTATTCTAGTCTCCTAGAGAGTTTGTAATAACCGTCTAAGGATTGTTTTACCTACATTAACAGCAGCCCTTTTATATTGTAATGTATCTTCCATTGCATGAGACAATCCAAGATCAAATGCTTGCTGTTTAGGAGCATGTGGTGCAGCAACAACTTGCTGTAATATGTATGTCCGGCCATTTATAGTAGGTGTGGATCCCAAAGGAAATGGAAGAAGACCCTTAAAGACATCACCGATGCCATGGATGGTTGGCATCTCAAACTAATCATGTGAACATGTTGCATTTTCAACAAATATAACAGCTTGATAGATGAATACTTTCTCTATGCATGGATCATACAAATGATAGCCCTTTTTAACTGTAGCCAATAAAAATGGATTTTACATTAAGCTTTTCATAAAACTCTTTGAGAATATGTGCATAGGCTATGCATCCAAACATTCGAAAGTAATCAACCTTGACTTTCGTGCCATGCCAAGCTTCAAATGGCACGATCATCTTTAGTGCTTTGGTGGATACACGATTTAAGACATGATATTCACATTGGAGGCTCTCAAGCCAAAATTAGTGTGGCAACCCCTCGCTTTTAAGCATACGAGTCATTTCCATAAGTGTTTGAATTTTCCTTTCAGCAATACCATTTTGGTGAGGTGTAATTCTAATAGTGGCTTGATGTGTGATGCCATTTTTAAACAGAAATATCTCAAAAGTATGAGACGTATAATCTGTGAAGTGTGTACACTTCAAGCCAATTTTAGCCTCAAGCTTTGCAAGAATATATTTAAAATGCGTAAACTTCAAGCCAGTTTTAAAATTGGTGTGAAGTGTGTACACTTCAAGCTAGTTTTAGCCTCAGACTTTTCTTTCGGCCCATACACCCATGTATATTGTGAGATCAATAAAAGTGACAAAATAAAGATAACCCCAAAGTGTACGTGTTCTCTTGGGGCCCCAAACATTGAAGTCTATTAGCTACATTTTCTAGACAATACGCACTGCATCATCCTTCTTGAAACCAAACTTGTGCATTTTGCTCAAAATACATCCTTTGCATGTATGGACAGTTGGGGTCTCCATTGGAGGCAATGCATCTACCATCCAACATCGTTGAAGGGTCATCAGACTACCAAAACTCATATGTCCATAGTGGACATGCCATAGCTCTGTATTTTGCATTGTTGGCAAAATAGTACTAAATGCAAGAGCATCATGAGACCATCTATCATGCATATCCAACAAAAAGAGATCCTTGTAAGACGTCGGATAACTTGAGGGCATAATCCATCTCTTTTACTTTGACAATGCATTTGTCATCTTCAAAGATGACTTGAAAGCCATGCTTGTTGAAAGCAATTGTAGACAACTAATTCTTTGTGATGCCAGGCGCAAAGAAAACATCTAAAAGCATGAAATCTGAACTATGTGCAGCAATAATCATGATAGAACCAATGCCAACATCATAATTGTTGTTGTTTGCACATGTAACACGCTTCCTTGCAGGGGCTGAATGCCAAGATGTATAGAGACTTCCTAGAAGTGATATTCTTGGATGCCTCATTGTCAAAATTCCATGTATGTTGCGTATCCATAGTATTAAATGCTGAATCAGTCATCAAAGAATCAAAACCGCATGTTAGAACTACATAGAAGATCTGTTGACTAATTTCTCTTGGACAACCAAACTAGAGTCCTATTATTTAGCCAATCGCTCCTTGCTTTCATCAATATAATGATCGATCTTTTTGCAATAATTACATTTTTTTTCTTTTTATTGGACTTTTTTTTGTGCTGTTCCACATCAACCTTTTGTTGTATTTAAATATTTTGCTTGACTTTTTCCTTGTCTTTGTACTTTAAGAGCATAGTTACATCACTCGAACGCAATGCAACATTATTGAGTTTGTTCCTCTTGTAGCAATAGACTTTTCAATTCCACAAGTGTAAGGGGTCGCTCCCCTCTGCACCCACACACATACACACCACTTCCCTCCTCTCCACCACACCACCCCCCCCCCCCCCCCCCCCCCCCCCCCACGCGCGCGCGCGCACACAGAGCATTTATTCTCTCCCTTCTAGTCACCATTGCTTCTAGGGGTTTTGCTACTATTGTGCATCGCTATCCTCACCTCTTACCTAGTGCTCTGACCTTTCATAAGTGAACGACTTAGGAAGTGAGTTCAATGTGATGCTTACCATTTTGGCATTTTAAATGACCGCATCAACATTAAGCAATTGCTCACGGAAATCTTGTATGTGAGGTGATTAGTCATATGGTCACCCTTATCCATATTTACATTGGCGAGCTCTTTGCATAGATTTGATATCTTGGTCTCGCTACGTGCTGTAAACATGCATTCTAGCACATCTCAAGTTGCTTTGGAGGTCTTACAAGATCAAATATGCGGAATAATAGCTCTTTTTATTGACAAGGCATTGCCAAATCACCAAAATTCACTACCAAATTTGATTGATGCAACAAGCTAATGTTTTTATAGTACTTGTTGTTTGCCTTGGAATGTGCGTTGGGCAAAAGCCCCAAATTTCTTCTCAAGTTTTAAGAAATTGAAGAAATTTATATCTTATAATCTGAAATTGGGTGTTGACAATAACCAACAGCTCTAATCCACCTCTTAATGCATGTCGGAGCCTTTAGACCAACAAGCCCTAAATTTCTTGCACAAATCTTGAGGAAATTGTGCAATGTCAATATTCTTAGTGTCGATTTGCGTGTAGAATACTGATTTGGTCAAAAGCCTTGAATGTTGGGTGCCTTGAGATGTCTGTGCAAACTTCGAGACCTTTAGGTAGCTTAGAATGCAGGCTGGATTGCATCGGTGGCGATTGGAGCTAAGTGGGTGGAGTTCACTCGTGGGAGGTGATGGCATGGAGGTGAAATTGCTGGTTGTGATGGCACACTGGAGACATAGCAAGACATGCAAGTGCAGACAGTGTAGACGGTGTTGTAGACGGGTAGTGCAGGCGACAGAGAATGTGTTGGAGACATAGACGATGCAGGGTAGGAGGCGCAAGATGCGGCAACGTCAGTAGATTAGGTGGTGGACAGAAAAGCAAGGGGAGGTGGTGATTGTAGAGTGGCGGTGGTGAGTAGGGCGGTGCTTGGTAGAGTGGCGGGAGAAAGACATGCGGCAGTGTCAGCGGATTAGGTGGTGGATGGAGGAGCATGAGGAGGTGGCGACCATAGAGTGGCAGTGGCGCAGTAGGGCAATGCTTGGCAAGGTGGTGGCAAAAAGCTTGGGTGTAGTGCAAGAGAGACATGGTAGTTGCGGAATAGGTAGCATTGCACACAAAGGTGGGGTGCTGCCAAGCAACGATGCTGCAAACAAAGGCGCTTGTAGGCGAAGGAGGCAGTTGCAAGTGGTAGAGATGGGGGCAGCAACAAAAGGTTAGCTGAGTTGAGCGACTCACAACTCTTTCTCTTCCTCATAGGAATGGAAGCTGATGACAGGATGACCTTGGGTGGAGTGGATTTGGTTGACAATGATTGAATGAAACTTGTGTGCAAAAGCTACTTTGATTCCAAATGTGAGAAATGGCACTAGCTATGGAGGATAGAGAAAGGAGAGTGATAGTTTGAGCTGAAGCAAGAGTGGAGAGTGTACTTATTGAATTGAAAGATAAAGTAAAAGTACCTCTCTAGATTAGGTGGAGGGTTGGCCTAACTAGCCTTTTGCCAATTAACTAGAGTTAGTTTTATTTACTCTAGAGCCTAGTGTCACTACTTTTAAGTTTCTAGGACACTACGTATGCACACCCTACATTGATACTTTAATAAGTGTCCACACCATACAAAATACATTGGGCACTCCCCAAAATTGACAATTTCTAACACCTCTCTAGTTGTTAGTTCTTTGAGGTTGTGGTGCAAGTTTTGACATGTGTCTTTCGTATGAATAGACTACAAAGCATAGGAAGGGGCATTATTGCTTGTGGAATGCCTTTTTATTAGAAACTGAGCACTTTGAGCACAAACAAGGATGATACTTAAAAGCTTCCAATAGGAGCAATTAATTTGATACATTAAGATAACAATTATGATATTACATAAAGATAGGAACAATCAATTTGATACATTAAGATAACAACTACACTATTACATAAATTAGACAAAAGTGATAACTTCGAAGGCACATGAACTCTTGTAGACAACAAAGACCATGCGACAACAAGTGATCTATTGTATTGAAATACGTTGCACCCAAAATTCAAAATGATCATGTACAATATAATGAGAGGAGAATAATAGACGAGAAAAGCATATGAATTCAGAGAGGATGTAGACTTGGGCAAAGAGGTGTATTGAATTTCAAGAAGTTGAGCTATCAAGGCTAAGGCAAGAACATAATACAACAAGAAAGAGATGCCTCATGAGAGAATGTCTCCCTCCGTGGAGGTAAGAGGGGGAGAGTAGACACTTAAAGGTTGGAGAGTGTTGTGATCTTTTGAGGAGAGTATATTTTTTGATTAGGAGGGGATGCCTATGCTTTATGGCATTAAGGTTAAGCCTTAATAGGTTAAAGATAATAATATCTTGCTTTGTCTTTGGTGTTATTGTGGCGATCATGGCTCAAGTTGCTTCCAAAGCTGCCCCAAACTAAGAATAGGACATAGCTGACGGTGATGACATCATTATTCATGTTTGTGATCATGATTTTGATTCGACGAGATGCCTTTCACTAGCATGTTTGATAAGCTTTAGTTAACGAGCCTTGTAAGCTTTTAGCTTGTAACTTACACCCTAGACCTTTGTCTTGTAAGCTTCAAAGTTTTATCATTAAGCCCCTTGCCACATTGATCATAGCTTTGAATAATATCCACAGTAAGCACAAAAAGTTGGTTCAAGTCGATTGCAAAAATTGAAAACTCCAAGAAGATTAGTTCTTGAAGCTTGGAAACTTTTACTCGTGAGACTTTTGAGTAGTTGTTTTTATGCATTTGCCTTGATATGGGTATACTTACCCTTTAAGAAAGTCTTTGAGTGAGTGTCGTAGCTTCTTAGTTGTACACCTTTTAGAAACAAAAGTGTTATTGGTCCTTAGCATTGTCTTCAAGGTACATGCAATCCTCCCTTAAAATATATATGATTCATGGAGGGATGTTATGTGCCAAGTAGGAGCGCTTTCTTGGCTCTAGACAAGTTTCCATTTTTTCCCCTTTCTTTAAGGGGTGTTTCGGGATACACTTGAATGTCCTCATATGCCTTCTTAGAGCTCCCCAACTCTTGGGTGAAGGGGGCATTATATCCTTTACACACCTATTCTTGGCAGATACCCTACCCATTTGTTGGTGCTTTGAATCTCTCATTTTGAAGGAATGGGTGGCCATGGAGAAGAAATTTACCATTCTAAAGTTCAATGGCAAGTGAGATAGGAATCTCGTCTACACTTGGGTGAAGGATAGTAGCCTTGCTTAGACACAACAAATAGAGGGGTTGAAGGTTCTTTGTTTTATAGGAGTCTTATGGATGGCGGACTTTGTAATGGAAGGTCTACTTAGGACCCATGTAGTGATCGCTGGACTCTATTGTTCTTCAATATTTCACTTTGATAGACTATAAGTTGCACAACGAAGAAAGAAGTTAGGAATCCTTTTAGTAGAAGCAAGGGGAGGATGTGGATACATACATCATGTGCATTACCAAGGTTTTATGGATGTATTCTAATTCTTTGTTTGATGATGGAAGACATTGTGTATGGATTGTCCGAGAGCTAAGGATGTGTGGAGAGACGTTAAGATGGTCTTTCATGGTACAATTGAGAGTGCGGTAGCGACTTGGTGGCAATAATTTGAGTTGTGAACAAAGAGGCTCAACATGTGGATATGAGGATTTTGAGGAGAGCACATACATTCCGCATAGTTGGTCAGTGCTTGCATAAGATTTCCAGATGATACTAGTAAGAACAGTGGGCTTGAGAGGCATTGTTACAAATGGGAGCTGATTGCTAGTATCATTGTTTGGTTCACCTGAACTACAAGGTGCAGCTTGTTATTGGCCTTTAGGATGTCTTCATTGCAACTCTCTCTAGGATTTGAACAAAGACTAGTTGTATTCTTTTCAGAAGGTGAGAGTGTGTGGGGTGACTCTTAAGAGGATGAGGAGGAAAAGTGATGCTTTTATGCTTGACACTTTGACATAGGAGTGAGAATATACGCTATGGTTTACTTAGATAACTAGTGAGAGTGACAAACACAACTAAAACTTAGTGAACTCAAAAATGAATGCAATATGGAATAAGAGGGAGAAGAGTATCTGATGGGATCATGAACAAAAAAGGTTTATATGTGTGGGTCCTCAAGAGTGTAGTTGTCCTATAGCAAGTTGAGGGAGCAGAGCATCGTCCTTTGTGTATGGATCTGGAGTGCAGCAAAACCACCAAGAGAGATGTTGATGCAAGCTGAGGGTGGTGAAATGCAGTAGCTAAGGGCTAGTGAGTGATGAAGATGATGATGTGGAGCGGTTGACAGAAAAAACGCATTTGCTGAGAGGGTGTCTTGCAGTTGATGGTAGCAGAAGATAACAACCTAGCTGCTGAGAGTGTCCCACAGTTGATGGCAGCACGAGATGTTGAAAACCCATGTATGTCGATGCCATGTGGTGGTTGATGATGGTGACAATAGGGTGGAGAATAAAACACAGCACTGTTGGGTTTTGGAGCTTGCATAGGATGGACCGGCAAGAGAGAAATAGAGAGAGAGCTAGTTAGTTTTAAGGTCGACAAAAGGCCAAGACAAAAGTAGAGACATTGGGATTTCAAGGAACTATCATGTTTTCCAAGTAGAATAAAGAAATCCTACTCTAAGGGGAAACATATGGTTGGGATTTTCGAACATGGATAAGTTGAAGTGTTGGGCTGGAGCTACCAGAGAGAGAGAGAGAGAGAGAGAGAGAGAGAGAGAGAGAGAGAGAGAGAGAGAGAGAGAGAGAGAGAGAGAGAGCGTGTGTGTGTATGCATGCAGGTGGTGATACTTTTTGCAGTTGCTTTTCTTATTTACTTGTATGAATATTTTAATTTTCTTTTTTTAGATGTTGCTTATCCCTAGAGTTCTCTTGGATTAAGCCGGGATCTTTGCATGGCCAAAAGAGGCAGCCATTGAGACAAATTGGACTAATGGTTTGTTTGAGCCTTAGAACCGGTTCCATATTGAATGGACACTGAAGAATAGAATGCCAGTGGTTTGGGACTGTGCTTAGCAATTAGAGATGGTGCAGGACAGTGAGCATGGCCAAGACAGAAGGTGCACATGTGAGAATGCTCGTAGAATAAAAGTCATCGTAATTGAGTCACATTACACTTTTTGATGTGGTTGCAATGATAAAAGTTGCTCAGAACAACTTGAGGAATACAGGGATCACCATCCCTAAAATTTAGAGAGTTATTTGGACCCCAGAATCTGTTCGCGTCATTATCTTCGTTTTTGTACGAGGATTAATTCTCTGGTTGGTGTCGAGCTCAAATTTTGCACCGATCATGGAGAATTTTAGATTGGAAGGTTTAAACGAGAAAATTGTTGCATATATGCCATGTGGCACGAATTTCCAAAAGAGAGAGCATTTAAAACAAACGTAATGGCATGAGGGGCAAATCTGAGAGTGAAGTTTTGAGGAGCTGAGGGCAGATTGTTGTAAGTACATCAACTATGGAGAGTATTTCTTTGTCTCCGACTCATGTGCGGAGGTAGAGCTTGCTCCCTCTAGTCAACTCTCTCTCTATTCTCATAGAAAATGCTTTACATGATGGGCTGATTCTATCGAAGGTACATCTTTGTGTTTTCTTTGCACTTCTGCTGAGGCAAGAGCCTCATTGTCCAGGTTCAAGAGCAGCTATTGGCTTTTCCAATGCAAGAACTAAAGAAAGTGATGACCATGCCACACAAGAATAGGGGTTTTCAGCTCTGATTTAATGCTGTTTGTAGGATTTTTTTATTGCTGGAATGATGCCAGAGTAAAAGGGATGTTGTTTTGGCTATGTTGGATAGTAAAAATAGTGAATACAAAGTTTTGCAGATTGGAATTCTGCACATGAATCATTGAGTTATGGTCACGGAAAATGCTTTCCTAAAAGGGATGTTGTTTTGGATATGCCGGATAGTACAAATGGTAAATAGAGAGTTCTACAGACTGCAATTCTGCACATGAATTATTGGGTTATGGCCACAAGAAATGCTTTCCTAAAAGGGATGTTGTTTTGGACATGCTGTACTGTCCTTATGTAGTTGGAATTTCCTCAGAAAAGATGAAAACCAACTGTTCGGAGGTTACGTATTTTGGAACATTTCATTTTTTTGTAACTTTCCCTCTTTTAATTGATAAAGAAACATCGAGAGGGACACCGGTCTTTGGGGCCAATCTAGTGTCGAGCGAGGGAGTGAGGTTTGTGTTTATGTGTGTGTGTGTGTGTGTGTGTAAGGAGTAGGTGCTAATTGAAGGAACTACCGCTTGATGTGAGTCATAGACTGGTTTTTGAGAGAGAGAGAGAGAGAGAGAGAGAGAGAGAGAGAGAGAGAGCTTGTGGAAAACAAGAGAGGGGGACTTGTTGGGTATTTGACTCACGTCTCACTTACGTCTACGCTCATATGGGAGTGTCGGTGATTAGTAGGACATTGGGGCACTTTTTACTCCCGGTAGGAGAGATTTTTTCCCCCAGACTTATAGTCTTATTGTCGTATGTGCTTATGTGCTTATGTTACAAACTTATGGGCACTTAGTGTGTGTCGGGTGTGAACATCCCCTACAACCCTAAGGTTTAAGGGTTGTACTTTGTACTTTCTTGTTACACTCTTTCAGTCTATTGGATTGGGTGTCGTGCTTCACTCTATCTCTCTCACTCTCACACTGTCTACTGCACTCTCAGCTGCATTTCGATCCTATCACCATCTTTACATTTGGTATCATAGTTGTCTGCAGTCTGCAGACAGTAGCCTCCATTGTTTGCAGCCCCCGTCAGTTCTGCAGCTCTCGCCAGTAGTTGAAGGCACCATCAGTACTTGTGTACGCCACCTATCCTAGCAGTGTCTCATCCTCGTCAAGAACGACCTGCAGCTTGTCACCCGTACTTCTCGTCAGCTCCACATGCTTGTTCTTCCGCCCTCATCTGCCTGTGCAGTCGGCAGCAGGCTTGGGCGTCGCTTGTCTCCAGCACGTCTGTCTCTAGCGCTGCTTGCCTCCAGCTCGTTTGCTTGTGGCCAACGCCACCTATCTGGTCGCATCGTCGACGTTGCAATGCCATGTCGTCTCCTTGCGATTTGACGGTCTGCCTAGTCCATGTCAGCTACCCACTCGACTGCTCCGTCAGCCTGCGACCTGACCAGCGTTTGCCCAATCCATGTCAGCTGTCAGAGTGCAGCGGTGCGGAAGCGTAGGACTGAGAGAGAGAGAACGCAGAGAGAGAAGGGAGAGAAAGAGACAATGGACGATGAAGATTTGCTGTATAAAGAATGCTGAATACAAAGATATACACGGGCGCAGTGCGCTAGACTGCGTGTCTCCACCTCGACGATGCAACCTGTTGTCCACCTCGAAGTCTGCTGCAGTTTGCACTGTCTGCTGTCTGAAATCTGTGAACAGAGACAGAATCTGCGCGTCACCAGTCTGTAATCTGCGTCAGAGAAGTGTGTAAGACTGCTGGGAACGTCGGGTATAAATAGCCGAGATCTGCCAGAAAATAGGGCGCCAGAAATACCCTGTCGGCTGCATTAAATGCAGCTGACTGACTGTACAGGTCGGATACCATGTCAGAGTGCAGCGGTGCAGATGTGTAGGACAGAGAGAGAGAGAACGCAAAGAGAGAAGGGAGAGAAAGAGAATGGACGATGAAGATCTGCTGTATAAAGAATGCTGAATACAAAGATATACACGGGCGCAGTGCACTGGACTGCGTGTCTCCACCTCGACGATGCAACCTGCTGTCCACCTCGAAGTCCGCTGCAGTCTGCATTGTCTGCTGTTTGAAATCTGTGAACAGAGACAGAATCTGCGCGTCACCGGTCTGTAATCTGCATCAGAGAAGTGTGTAAGACTGCTGGGAACGTCGGGTATAAATAGCCGAGATCTGCCAGAAAATAGGGTGCCAGAAATACCCTGTCGGCTGCATTAAATGTCGGCTGCATTAAATGCAGCCGACTGACTGTACAGGTTGGACTGCCACGTGGCAGTCCGACTGTGCAGTGGTGTTAGAGATTACAGCCAGGCAGGAGGCAGAGTGCAGTCCGACAGGTGTGCAGTCCGACTGCACAGTCGGACTGCCACGTGGCAGTCCGACCTGTACAGTCAGTCGGCTGCATTTAATGCAGCCGACAGGGTATTTCGGGCGCCCTATTTTCTGGCAGATCTTGGCTATTTATACCCGACGTTCCCAGCAGTCTTACACACTTCTCTGACGCAGATTACAGACCGGTGACGCGCAGATTCTGTCTCTGTTCACAGATTTCAGACAGCAGACAGTGCAGACTGCAGCGCTTCGAGGTGGACAGCAGGTTGCATCGTCGAGGTGGAGACACGCAGTCGAGTGCACTGCCCGTGTATATCTTTGTATTCAGCATTCTTTATACAGCAGATCTTCATCGTCCATTGTCTCTTTCTCTCCCTTCTCTCTCTGCGTTCTCTCTCTCTCAGTCCTACGCTTCCGCACTGCTGCACTCTGACATGGTATCCTCTGACTGGGAAAACTCAGCTTGCTAAGGCTCTTCCGCGTCCTGAAGCTTCTTCACTCGCCGGAGGCGATGAAAAAGCAAAACCTGCACTTGTAGGCTAAAAACTCAAACTTCCTCCCCGTCAAACAGCAGTAAACAGCAGCAAATCCACCACCTGTACTCCTTTCCTGCGAGCCCACACTCGTTTCAGCCTTGTTCCAAGGCGCAGCCCTCCTGTCTGCCCTTAAATGCAAAAAACGCAAATTTGTGTTGCGATGGAAACTCCTCTTCAGGTTGATTCTGCGCTCAGTCAGCCCTCAAACACTGCTCTGACCAAGTAGAGCCTGAGGAATCGCTTCGTAAACAAATCCGCAAGATTGTCCTCCGTCTTGCAATACTCCACAGTAATGGTCTCATCCAGAAGCTTTTCTCGGATGAAGTGGTACTGGATCTCAATGTGCTTCGTCCGGGCATGAAAAACAGGGTTCCTCGCCAAGGCAATGCAACTCTCATTGTCACATTGCAGCAATGTAGGACGAGTTCGGGGGCACCCAAGCTCCTCCAATAATCTCCGAAGCCACACAATCTCGCATGTGGTGGAAGACGCGGCCTGATACTCCGCCTCAGTAGACCAAAGGGCTACCGTGGGCTGCTTCTTGCTACTCCATGAAATAACACCTGCACCCAAAGTAAAACAGTAACCTGTAGTAGACCGCCTGTGGTCCACGTCACCGGCCCAATCCGAGTCGCTCCAACCTGCAAGTACAAGATCTGACCCATCTGTCCCTGCGGGGTAATGAATCCCTAAATCAAACGTCCCCCTCAGATACCGAAGTATCCTCTGAGCAGCTTGCCAATGCACCGTCTTAGGTTCACTCATGAACCTTGCCAAGAGCCCAACAGCAAAACATAGATCAACCCTGGTATTGAGAAGCCAAATCAAGGACCCAATCAACTGTCGATAGCGGAACGCATCCGTCAAAGGAGAAGCTGAATGGGAAGTGGCCTTCCAATTCGGATCCATAGGAGTAGAGAGGACGCGACAATCCTCCATCTCAAAAGACACCAACAGCTCCTGTACATATCTCTCTTGAGAGATAAAGATCCCCCTCTGAGACTGATAAATCTCATGGCCCAAAAAGAAATGGAGTAGACCTAAATCCGTCAGCTCGAACGTCCGATGTAACGTTGACTTCGTCTCCTGGACTTGCTGTGCAGCATCACCTGTGACAATCAAATCAATAACATATAATACAAACAACACACAACCATCCTCGGAAGTGTGAACATACAGCTGCGGATCGGCCTTGGACCGCCGATATCCCAATTGAGACTGGAGGAACGAATCAATCTTCTCGTTCCATGCACGCGGGGCCTGCTTGAGGCCATACAAGGCCTTCTTCAACCTGTAGACTTTCCCATTTGAAGAACCAAAGGCCAGAGGTTGCTCAACATAGATCTCCTCCTTCAAATCACCATTCAGGAAGGCCGACTTCACATCCAACTGATAAACAGGCCATCTCCTATGGCCAGCCAAAGCAAGAACAACTCTAATGGTCGCCATACGAGCTGTGGGGGCAAAAGTGTCATGACAGTCAATACCTGGGCGCTGTGCAAAACCTTTAGCAACAAGGCGAGCCTTGTGCTTATCCAAAGTACTATCACTGAGATATTTGGTCTTGAAGACCCACTTGACTCCAATCACCTTCTTCTTCGGGGGGCGGGGCACGAGTGACCAAGTGCCATTCCTCTCAATAGCCTCCAACTCGGCTTCCATAGCTTTCTTCCATGGGGCGGACTGTAAAGCCTCCTTCACGGAGGTGGGCTCTCGATCCTGCATAACACGGGCTATCAAACAATAGTTGGAGCAAACCAGCTCCATAGAATGTGCCTGGTGCCTCCGTGACCGCCGCGTACCATCCTGCGGTCCCCACTCCTCAGGAACCCCCTCGATCCTTGAATCACGGAGTGTGTCACGGGCCCAGCGAGAAGGAGGCCAAACCTCCCCTCGTCGTTCACCATCAGCAGAAGACTCTGGAATATCCACCGGTGGTAACTCCTCAAAGGTGTCCGGTGGAAGTGTAGACTCTGTGACAGAAACAGAATCATAATCAAAAGGCACGGGCTTCAGTGGAACTGTAGAAGGAGCCCAACTCTCCCTTGGATCTCCAAGAACGGGATGCTCCTCACCCGTTGAAGTAGCCGGAACCTCCACAAACCGCACATCACGGCTAGTGTACACATCCCGCTTGACGTGATTATACAGTCGATAGCCTTGGGATTGGAAGCTAGGCCAACAAATACCTGTTTTCAGGAAACCGCTTCAAATTTATCACGGTGAGCCTTGGGAATGTGAACATAGGCATCACAGCCAAAGACCCGAAAGTAAGAAACATCTGGCTTCGTCCCAAAATAAGCCTCAAATGGAGTCATCCCTTCCACGGCCGAAGTAGGGGATCGATTAAGGATGTGGACTGCAGTAGCCACAGCCTCGGCCCACAGAACCTGAGGGGTCTGTCGGTGCTCCATCATGGTGCGCGCCATCTCAATCACACTGCGGTTCTTCTGTTCAAGAATACCATTTTCTTGAGGAGTATTGGTATTGGCAAACTCCTGGTGAATTCCTCTATCTGCACAAAACCGAGCAAACTCATTAGACACAAATTCACCTCCCTTGTCGGATCGCAAGGTCTTCAACTTCCGGCCTGATCGGTTCTCCTCAAAGAGAAGCCAATCCTTGAAGTGCGAGAAAGCTTCTGACTTTAATGCCAAAAGATAGGCCCATGTCATCTTGCTATAGTCATCCACGATCAGCATGAAGTACGAGCTCCCACGAAGGGACTCATTCCTCATAGGCCCAGATAGATCCGTAGATACTAGTTCCATCGGTGAAGTAGACCGCCGCGAAGCTGTGTGGGAAATGGCATCTCTATGCTGCTTTCCTCGAATGCAGGAGACACATGGCTACTGGCTCACCACTATATCCGGCAACCCTCGAACAAGCTGTCCACGTGACGCCCTCCGAAGATAGTCATAGTTCAGGTGACCAAACCGAGCATGCCATAACTCAGACTGTGACTGTGAGGTAAGAAGAAGAGTAATAAGGGCAGTGGAAGACTTCAGTTTGTAAATGCCGTTCTCCTCATATCCAAATGAGAGAACCTTCCTCGATCCTCGATCAAGGACTCGCATCGTAGAACTGTCAAAGTCCACCAAAAGACCAAGGGAGCAAATCTTATGAACTGAAAGGAGATGGTACCCTAATCTTGGTACATGCAAAACCTCTGAGGTATGGGTACCACCTTGTCCATCCGGAATAAGCTGCATCTTACCCCGACCTGCAATAGAAACTGAAGAGCTGTCTCCAATGAGAATTTGCCCACGCGAGGGTTGCAGCTGGGCAACACCATCTGATGAAGGAGTCATGTGCCGTGAGGCACCACTATCAACAATCCACTCTCGAGCTTGGGGAGCCGTCATCGCAGCATCAGAAGCATTCGGTGAAGCGTCCTCAATGACAGCTAGATGAAGAAATGCAGTTGATGAGGGTGCAGCCACCGCTCCAGAATCCTTGGTATCCTTCTTCTTGGTGTCCTTCGTGTCTTTGTCAGGGCAATCCTTCTTCCAATGGCCAGTCTTTCCACAAATATGGCATGTGGAGTCTTTGTCCTTGTCCTTCTCCTTGTC
The DNA here is from genome assembly GCF_053477565.2 of Lygodium microphyllum. Taxonomy (NCBI): domain Eukaryota; kingdom Viridiplantae; phylum Streptophyta; class Polypodiopsida; order Schizaeales; family Lygodiaceae; genus Lygodium; species Lygodium microphyllum. The sequence goes on along the minus strand of NC_141159.1, from coordinate 67,956,498 downwards.
CTTCTTGGACTTGTTATCCCCTTCTTCTTCTTTTGGTCCTTCCCCTTCTTCTGAGAGGCTTGACTTGTTAGCGCCTCCTACTTGGAAGCATTCTGTCCCTTTAACTGTTCCTCTTGGTCCAAGACCATAGGAACCAACTCTTCCCACCGAAGAGTAGACTCTCGCCCCGAAGCAATAAGGGCAGAGTAAAATGTACCGAATCGTGGCGGCAACTGGGACAATAGTGTGATCGCCATGTCTTTGGAGGAAATCGGCTTCCCCGCATTCTGAACCTGCATCTGTAGCTGCCTAAGCTTGTTAATGTGTTCCCGTAGCGAAGAAGACTTATTTACGGACAAGGTCCGCATCTGTACCTCCAAAGAAACCCTCTTCATTAGGGTCATCCGATTGTACATTTGATCAAGCTCCAGCCATATCTCACGAGCCACCGTCAAATGCTCGATGTGAGCGATCACGGCTGTAGTGTATGATAGAAAGAGAAAGAATCGAATCTTGGCATTCAGTTTGTCCCAATGAGACTGGGCCTTGGCCAACTCCGCACGAGCATCGGAAGAGAGTTTGGACTCATCTCTTATCGAGGGCCGGTGAATCTCCTCCTGTACCAACTCCGCCAAATCATAGGACTCAAGGATGGCCAACATCATGACGCGCCAAATGCGGTAGTTGTCGCCGTCGAGCTTCTGATCTGTAGGAAGAGCCTGACAGGCACCTTCCGGTCCATAATCGCCTGGAACTCCAAGTCCATCTCTGTAGACATCTTCACTTGCAATGCCTTCACAAACGCAAAAGCAGCCCCCTCAGACTGGGAAAACTCAGCTTGCTAAGGCTCTTCCGCGTCCTGAAGCTTCTTCACCCGCCGGAGGCGATGAAAAAGCAAAACCTGCACTTGTAGGCTAAAAACTGAAACTTCCTCCGCGTCAAACAGCAGTAAACAGCAGCAAATCCACCACCTGTACTCCTTTCCTGCGCGCCCACACTCGTTTCAGCCTTGTTCCAAGGCGCAGCCCTCCTGTCTGCCCGTAAACGCAAAAAACGTAAATTTGTGTCGTGATGGAAACTCCTCTTCAGGTTGATTCTGCGCTCAGTCAGCCCTCAAACACTGCTCTGATACCATGTCAGAGTGCAGCGGTGCGGAAGCGTAGGACTGAGAGAGAGAGAACGCAGAGAGAGAAGGGAGAGAAAGAGACAATGGACGATGAAGATCTGCTGTATAAAGAATGCTGAATACAAAGATATACACGGGCGCAGTGCACTCGACTGCGTGTCTCCACCTCGACGATGCAACCTGCTGTCCACCTCGAAGTCCGCTGCAGTCTGCACTGTCTGCTGTTTGAAATCTGTGAACAGAGACAGAATCTGCGCGCCACCGGTCTGTAATCTGCGTCAGAGAAGTGTGTAAGACTGCTGGGAACGTCGGGTATAAATAGCCGAGATCTGCCAGAAAATAAGGCGCCAGAAATACCCTGTCGGCTGCATTAAATGCAGTTGACTGACTGTACAGGTCGGACTGCCACATGGCAGTCCGACTGTGCAGTCGGACTGCACACCTGTCCGATTGCACTCTGCCTCCTGCTTGGCTGTGATCTCTAACATCAGCTACCCGCCCAATTGCTCCGTCTTCCAGCGCCTTGACCAGCGTGCGCCCTGTCTGTCCACGTCAGGTAATTTGAAAATTAAAAAAAATATTTTTTCATTTTATTCTAGAACAAAGTTTTGGAAGAGGAGGTTCATACGCAGCAGGCACAATATACAGGATACAAGTGTGGGACAAATTAGATGCAAATTTTTGGGCACATTTATTAGAAATTTTAGGGCTTTTATGTATTTTGAGGACAGTTGCATATGAATTGTAGTTACAGTCACAGAAAGATTGTTTTGAACAAATTTTTGGCAAAAATTTTGGGGATTTTGATATTATAGTATTGCTGAGCACTGTTTGCACCTTGGGAAGCGCGCATTAAAAGACAGTTTTTGACAGAGTACGCCCTTGTTCAATAATTGCAGAAGTGTGCTTGCTGCAATTTCTGGAAATTTGCAGATTTCCAGTCCTTACTGCTTTGACATTGCTCATTTGTCTTTGGAAATTTGTCATCATGGCAAATCAGGGAGGTGATGTATTTACGTTTGTATCCAAGGAAGACAGATTGGACGGAAACAATTATTTGCTATGGTCATTCATGATGAAGAATTTATTAGTGGCCAAGAATTTACGGGATTAGGTTAGTGGAGAGGAAACTCGACCGGGAGTTGTAGCTCCGTTACTCCTCCTCAAGGAGCACGTGGACAACGGGGACCTCAGTCCGCTCCACCTCAGCCACTTCCTCCAAGAACTGCAGCTCAAAAAGCTTGGGATACATGTGATGCACAGGCCTTGTCATTGATTGCTTTGGCAGTTCAGCGCTCCATCATCCCTCACATTTTCTTTCAGCATCTTCTTCACGAGATGCATGGCTGACTTTGGAGCATATGTTTGTAGGAAAGAATGAGACTTGGATCTCTTTCTTGAAGAAAGAGTTAGAGACTTTGAAGATGAATGAGGGTGATTCTATGCAAGATCACTTGAATAAGATTCAGGACTTGAGGGAGCAGCTCATGAATGTAGATGAGTACTTTTCGGATGCACAGTTGATATCCACCACCTTGAATTCCTTACCTCCTTCGTACTTGTCTTTTCATACTGCATTGAACCTCACCATGAGGATTGCTGAGCACCCGCTCACTTTTATTCAGTTGGTTAGTTTGCTATTAGAGGAGGAGCAAACAAGGAAAAATAGTGGTGTGGATGCTATAGTCTTTGAGCAGGCTTTTGTGGCAAGACAGAAAGGCAAAAACAACAAGGTGAAAACGCTCCACAGAGTTCTGGCACTTTGGGCACAACACAGAATTAGACACAAGGGGGGACGCGATCTAAAAAGGGAAAATGTCATTATTGTAAGAAGCCAGGCCACTCTATGACTGAGTGCAGGAAGCGCATTGCCAAAGAGGAGTCAAGAATGTCTGTTTCTACCACTCCTTCCACTGTTAGCGAGTCTGCGTCCTTTGTTGTGGACAGGGACTATTGTTTTTACACTTGCAGTTATGACATCTCTTGGGTTGATAGAGCACTTAGCTCTACAGAGGATGCTGACACTTGGTTCTTTGACAGTGGTGCTTCTAGACATATTACATCTTGCAGAGATCTGTTTGCTTCAGTTAGTGCACCTCCCGTTGGGAAATCTGTACAATGTGTCAATAATGCATCATACCCTGTTTGTGGTATTGGGGAGATTCAGCTCACAGCCATTGATAGCTCTATTCTCCATCTGCAGGATGCTTTGTTTGTGCTTGGAAAAGAATTTGCTTTCTATTTCTTTTTTGGCACGTTGTGGTTTGCAGGTCACATTTGATGATGACCGTTGCACGGTTAGAGATAAAAAACGCATGACTTTGGTCTTGACAGGATCTTTGTGTCATGGTTTATATGAGTTGGATGCTCTTTCAGTAGATCAGTCGGCATACTTGACATCCACTCTTACTCCTGCTATGATACAGGTGGAGTTATCGCATGCTCGTTTGGGGTATGTAAACTTTGGCAGCTTGATACTTTTGCAGCGTACTCAGATGTTGGATGGCTTACCTCTCTTGGAGAGATCTCCTGAGCACTTATGCGAGGGATGCATTTTGGGAAAAATGCATCGTTTCTCATTTTTCCGTGATGTTGCTTTCAGAGCAACAACCAGATTGCAGTTGGTGCATTCAAATGTTTGTGGACCTATGCAAACAATGTCATTGGGCGGTTGTTACTATTTTGTGACATTCATTGATGACTTTACACGTTTTTGTTGGGTCTACTGTTTGAAAAAGAAGTCAGAAGTGTATGCTGCATTTTTGGCTTTCAATGCACTTGTTGAAAATCAATTTGGATGCAAAATTAAGACTCTCCGTTCGGACCGAGGGGGGGAATACATGTCCTCTATGCTGAATTCTTTTTTGAAGCAAAAAGGCATAGTCCATCAGTGCACTACTGCCTATACTCCACAACAGAATTGGGTAGCAGAGAGGAAGAATCGGTCACTCATGGAGATGGCCAGATGTATGCTGAAGGCAAAGAGCTTGCCTCATAGTTTTTGGATGGAAGCAGTCATATGTGCTTGCCATATTTTGAACAGATGCCCTACCAAAGCCTTGAAGATCATCACACCTTTTGAGGCTTGGAACAGTCGTAAACCTTTTGTTGGCCACTTCCGTACCTTTGGGTGTCTTGCCTATGTCCATATTCCACAGGTACTTAGAAAAAAGTTGGACAACAAGGCTGTTAAGTGCATTTTTATGGGATATAGCAATGAAAGCAAAGGCTATAGACTCTATGATCCCGTTACAAAGAAGGTTTTTGTCAGCAGGGATGTTGTTTTTGATGAAAAATCAGAATTATCCTTGGTTGGTTTGGACACATATCAGGCTGCCCCGTGATGTTTTTGAAGGGCTGCTGCCATAGAAACAGGGAACGCCCGTTCCGGGCCTTAGGAACGGATTAACGCGTTCCCACTTGTGTCTACCAGCGAAACGCCTATGGAACGTTCCTGCCCGTTCCGCACCGTTCCGGGCCGTTCCAACAGCCGTTCCCTGTTTGGAACGGCCGTTCCCTGGAACCCGCATGCTCCTGCCAGCTCCCACCTCTGTCGCCTGCTCCGTCTCCCTCGCCCGCCTGCTCCCGCCTGCCTCGCCTGCCTCGCCTGCCTCGCCTAGGCCCTACCGGCTCCTGCCTCTCCTGCCCGCCTGAGTGAGTGAGTGGGCGTGATCCATTAGGTCACTAAATTGGCACGTCAAATATGACCTTTTCAATGCCTACCATACTACTACCCATAATCTAGTTGTCCCATATTGTACCTAGCATATCATGCCACCCTTCTCACTTCCACCATACTACTAGATAAACCAATTTGCAATCTTCCAACTAACTTAATCTCTCTCTCTCTCTCTCTCTCTGTGTGTGTGTGTATATATATTTATATATATATGCCGTTCCCTCCGTTCCCGTTCCCTAACTTTAGGCGTTCCCCCCGTTCCGGGGGGTCCCGTTTCCGTTCCCGTTCCCCGTTCCTGGTAACTATGGCTGCTGCCCATTACTTTTGGTAATTCAGCTGGAGCTTTAGAAAATGAACCTAATGTTCAGCCAGCTGCTCCTATGGAAAGTGCAGAAATTCAACCATTGGCTGATCAGAATATTCAGCATAATGCTGAAACTGAAATTCAGTAAGAGCTTGCACACCATAGTTACCTGGAACGGGGAACGGGAACAAGAACGGGAACGAGACCCCCTGGAACGGGGGGAACGTCCAAGGTGGGGGAATGGGAACGGGGGGAACGGCACACGTCTTAAGTGTCCCAAATATGCCCTGCATGACCAAGTTGCCCCAAAGAATGTCCCTCTAATTGCCCCAATATCCCTCAATGTTCCAAATTGACTCGAATGTCCCAAAATTGACTCAATTACCCCCATAGCTCCAAATTGCTCTGAATTGCCCCAATTATTCTAGTTTCCCTTGAAATTAGACAATATAAATGGATGATTACCTTGGAATTGAGATCAGGCTGAAATTTGATTGTGATTTGCAAGAGTTCATAATGCATCAAATTTGAACTTTGCATGGACTCCTAATTGGCTTGTGGGTTGTCTTGACACTTTGAATATTCAAAGAGAGAGAGAGAGAGAGAGAGTAGTGTGTGCACATTAGGTGATGGACATGAGTGAACATTTGGTAGAAGGAGTGTGATACAAGCAAAAAGAGAAAACATGGAAAAATGTAAATTTCTGGTCAATAGGATTGGAACAGCCGTTCCAAACAGGGAACGGCAAGGAACGTTCCCTGGCCGTTTCACCTTCTCCAAGGGTCTGGAACGCGTTAAACCGTTCCTACAGGCCGGAACGGCCGTTTCCTGTTTCTATGTTGCACACAGTCAAGAAGCTAGACAGTTACCTAGATGGTATTTGCAGACTATGCAAGATAGTCCTTTGGATGCACCCATGGCTGGTCGTACTAGAAGGCAAACTCGTTTGCATGATTCAGCACATACCATGGAGTTTATTATGGCAGCAAGTACTTTTGATAATGAAGAGCTTGAATGTTTTGAGGATGCACAACATAGTGTGCATTGGATGGCAGCAATGCAAGCTGAATTAGATTCTATTACTAAGAATCAAACTTGGGATTTGGTGTCTTTGCCATTTGGAAAGAAAGCCATTGGAACGAAATGGGTCTACAAATTGAAAAGGAAAGCAGATGGATCCATTGATAAATACAAGGCACGGCTTGTAGCTAAAGGCTATGCACAGAAAAAGGGCATTGACTATGAGGAGACATTTGCTCTTACTTCTCGTATGACGACCATCAGGTCTATGATTGCTTTGGCTGCACATTATGGTTGGACAGTGCATTAGCTGGATATCAAGACTGCATTTTAACATGGGGAACTTTAGGAGGAAGTTTATGTACAGCAGCCCATTGGTTTTGCAGTTGAAGGCTCTGAACATTTGGTATGCAAGCTAAAAAAGGCACTATATGGTTTGAAACAAGCTCCTAGAGCTTGGTATGCAAAAATAGATGCTTTCTTGCTTGGTCAGGGGTTTCTTAACAACTCATTTGAGTCTACCCTTTACATATGTAAAGAAGGGGGATCTATGCTGATTATATGTCTTTATGTTGATGACCTTTTGCTCACTGGAACACATGCTGATCAAATTTCAGCATTCAAACAAAATTTGCAGCAAACTTTTGATGTGTCTGACTTGGGAGTTTTGCAATACTACTTGGGCATCCAGTTCATACATGATGCTTGAGGTATTGGGCTATCACAGTCAAGGTATATTGGGCAGCTTCTTGAGAAGTTGGCTATCACAGTCAAGGTATATTGGGCAGCTTCTTGAGAAGTTTGGCTTACAGGATTGCAAGCCAGTTTGTACCCCCATGGAACTTGGATTGAAACTGTCATTACATGATGAGAGTGATTTGTTTGATATACATACATATGCTCCTGTAGTTGGATGTCTTATCTACCTATGCAACACTAGGCCGGACATACAGTTTGCAGTTTCAGCTTTGAGCAAGTATATACATCAGTCACGTATGTCACATTGGCAAACTGTCAAGCATGTTTTTCGTTACTTGCTACAGTGATTCTGATTGGGCTGGTGATTATGATACACGTCACTCCACTAGTGGCAATTGTTTCTTTCTTGGCTCTTCTTACATTTCTTGGCTTAGCAAGAAACAATCCACTGTTGCCACATCGCCATGTGAAGCTGAATACAAGGCAGCTTTCACTACCACAGTTGAATGCGTATGGCTTAGATGCTTGCTAGCTGATCATAGAAAAAGGAAATACAAAGCTTTTTGGATAAAAATTCGGCTGGAGTATCCCACACATCTAAGATATGTGTGTAATTCCAAACACATTTTTGTTATTTTAATTTTTACAATTTTAACTTCAAATATTATTTTTTATTTTTAGAATGTTTAAGTGGATTAAAATCCCCTCTCAATGTCTTACGTTGAGGACATCACGATCAATGTCGATCGCTTGTGATGTTGCTGCCAAGCTTTGGATGCTCGGTGGGCCATTTTATGCTCAATGTCGAAGGTGATGACTCCAAGCAGTCTTAAAGGCATTGTCGAAGGATCGATTTGATGGAGGTAGTGCCAATATGAAATGCTGCAAATTTTGTTCGAGAAATTTTGAGAAATGGGCTTAAAATTAAAAAGCTCCAATTTCTCAAAGCCCTGAAATAAAGGTTTAATGAAGGTTTTATTAAAAACCTTATCTGTGTAATGATGTGTAGTGGAGGCAGATGATTGGATGTGGGGCTGCATGTTGGTGATAATGATGATGACATGGTTGGTTGACAGGTTGGAAGCCAGTGAAGTGTGTGGCACATGTTGGACGGTAAGTTGTGGAGAGTGGTGATGTGGAGCTGAAGATGAGGCAGTAAGGAGGGGAGCGTGTTGGGCTGGAGACCACACCTTGGTGACAGGCACGGCTGACTGCAGGCAAAGGCAGTGGTGTAGACTGGTGTCATGTGTAGGCGAAGTAGACCACAACCTGGTGCAGGTAAGGTGGCAGTGCAGCATGGGCGATCAGATCTGTAGAGGTGGACATGTGAACTTCTTCTTCTTCTTCTTCTTTTGGTGGTGGTGCTGCTGCTAAATAGGCTTGTGGAGAGGTGGACAGTCAGCACTGCAAGGGGCAGCAGAAGGGCTGTGGGCAGAGCTGACTGATGTGCTGCAATTTGAGCAAGCTTGAAGTGCTGATGAAGAACAGGCAGGCAGCAGTGTTGATAAGCAGACATGGTGCAGCAGCATTAACCAATCCTGATGCTCTGGTACCACTATTGGGTGGTGGAGCTTGTGAGGATGGAGTGGCATCTAAGGAGGTGGATGAAATTCCATAGTGGTTTGGGGGGGCGGGGGGGTGTGGGGGGAAGAGAGAGTCCTCTTGCAAGTACACAGAAACTGAGTAATAGATTGAGTGAAATGTAAGATGGAACTATAATTGATAGGGCCTCAAAATATAGGCTAAGGTGTGCAATGTTTGACCCTTGTTCAATGCTAAGAGGTGTAAAAGGTGTTCACACCTAAACATGCGTACACAAAATAATGCGTGTTTACACATGGAGGTAAATAATAACTAACAAGCACTAGTGAATGATCAGAATGCTCTCCCCCATGCAGCAAGGGTGGCAGGCTGGAAGTAGGGTGGGCACCTCCAAGGGAGTGAGCAGCAGCATGAACAGCAGGGTGGACAGCTGGTGATGAGGATAATGATGACGATGTAAAGGGTGGCAGCAAGGCATTGAATGTGTGTAATAATGTGATTGACTGGGATGAAGTGGCGGGTGATCTTTTAGATGGTATGAGAGTCATAAACACTTGGTAGAAGAACCATGAACTTCTATTGATTTATTGATAAGAGCAATTCTGATTTGCAGTGTACTATCCTTTTTGGATGAAAAATAAGGATGATTGTCTGATGTCCATTCAACTGTCTAAAAGTATTTGCATCCTATGTTCAGCTAAACTTACAATTATTCTTACCTGAATTACCATTTGCTATTTCACTTTGACTTGGAAGCCTCAATAGCTACCTTGTCTGGTAGCTGTTGGCAACCCTACCTGTTTGGGAAGTGGAGATAACTGAGTGATTAAGGACTATCTTGCTGAAGGATTTATTGAACAGAATAAACTCCTTATTGTCTCTTTGGCCTACTTGCTACAAGAAGGATGACAGGTCACTCGTCTGTTCATAGTTCACTTTCTTGGCAACACAATGCCCAGGCTCTTTGCATTCTAGGATAATCAAGTCTTTGATCCAATATAATACAGGGATCATCATTGTCTGTTAGTGTCATGTGCGACATTTTATCTGTTGCAGCTTGTTCCAAGACTCGTGTTCCCTGCATTCAGCTAATTCATGGATATGATACATTCCTGGTTGCTAGAAACATAAATATCTTTGCGTTCTGAATCATCACTAAAATGGTGCTAACAAGAACTTGAGTTATTTGTGCCTGATCCTTTCTTTAAAAATACAGAATATGCCTTTTGTGTTTCATCTGAAATGGTCGTACTAATCATGTTCTCAGTTGCATGTCAAATTTGAGGTCTTAAGCATATTTTTGTCCTTTAATGTATGGGCTACAGGTGTCACATGAGTTGGATGATCATAAGTATGATCTTCAGAAACCATCCATAAAGGGGGATACCCACATTGCGGTGCCTTTTTTGGATGACACTGTCCAGGCAACTCAATATGGAAGCAAAGGTGGGTATGTTTGACTGTATATTTTTGTACATATGAAGTGTCTGGATCTGTAGTCAAGATAAAAAAGCTCCAAAGTGTTTAAAACCTTAAAAGGAGTAGAATGGTAGCGAAGGTAGAAGAACTAAGAGAATGGTCCTTGTAAATGTTGTTAAGGCATATTGATGGCTGTATGAAATTTTTTTTCCAGAACAAATTGTCTCAGAGAGACAGCATGGCCTTGCTGAGAAAGGGAATATTGGTATGAACAATGGAGGTGGAAGTAACACCCTTCATAAGCCAAAGGCAGGAGTAACACGGTATTTCATTATTAAAAGCTTAAATCATTACAACATTGAGAAGTCGATAGAAAGAGGTATATGGGCCACTCAAGCTATGAATGAACCGATCTTGAATGATGCTTTTGAGGTAACATGCAGTCTAACTTTTTAGAAACTTCAGCTTTTCTAAGTTGATCTTTTTTGTGATATATTCTTTTTTTGGTTTTAGAGTGCAGAGAAAGTGCTATTGATATTTAGTGTTAACATGAGCGGTCATTTCCAAGGTTATGCCCAAATGATATCTCCAATAGGCCGAAGAAGAGCGAGTGTATGGAGTGAAGCCAACTGGGGTGGTACTTTTGATGTTGAGTGGATTCGGATGTATGACCTCCCTTTTCAGAGGACTGTACATCTGAGAAATCCCCTCAACTCTTTCAAGCCTGTAAAAATCAGCAGAGATTGTCAGGTGAGATCTTTTTTGTTCATTCCCTTATTAGTGGTCCTTGAACTTCAAATCTAAACATGACTTCAAGGTTACAAGTGTTGACAGGAACTCACTCAAGAGATCGGTGAGGCCCTGTGTGCCCTGATTGATGAAGGAGCAGATACAGAAGTTCTGCCCAAGAGGTGAGAATCAAGATTGTAACTTTGTATTTCATTTGACCCTGCTCATGAGAACTTCATCAAGGACTCAAAATTTGGCTAAAAAGTTGTCATCATACAGGAAATTTGGTCATGGAGATGCTTTTCTTGCAAAGAAATTGTGTATAGAAAGGCCCGCAATCAGTGGTGGGGTGTTCAGGGCCCATAGCGGAGCAACTTCCATGACTTCATTGATGTACCCTGGAAACTTTGCACCTCCTGTAACACATGAGCAGTATAATCCTCAGCTTCCAGTTATCAGGTCAACTGTAATTTCACCAAGTCTGGTAGCTTATAACAAGCAGTCCAGGAACCGAAGGTCTAAGTCTCCAAGATCTGTTTCCTCTGGCAAAGCTCCTGGTCGAGGTCGGGACAAGGGCCGGGACAAGAGCCAACATGAAGGGAGAGAGAGAATTGGGTCAGAGCGGGAGAGAGATTTTTCTAGATGCAGTAGTGAGGCTCCTTTAGAGGACGACTTTTTGAACATGGTCTGTGATGTAGATTCTCAACGAGACATTTTGCATACTTCATTTTTGGAGCTACTCATAAGTTGCATAAAGCAATGTTCTTGGTTGGAAGTACTAAAAATACTAATAATATTAGCTGATTTGTTACTTCAATCTATGTATTCTGGTGACTTTAGTCTTTGTCTGATGGTTACCATGTTTGATATTATATGGATAAACGAGTTGCAGATAGTGGAACTTGTTGATGAGAAAGCTAGGAGATAGTTTCTGTAAATGTATTGTATAATTCAGATTCTCCTTACTCGAGCATGCAACGTATGAACTTAAACCATCGACATTGTGATTGCATGTAGGCAAGGAAATCTAGTAGATGTTCTGTAAGTTCACGAATGTATACAGGATTTCCTTAGTGGATTATGAAACATGAACTTAAAAACTTGCCAGTATGGTTGCATGTTGACAAGGATGCTTGTAGACCCTTTCTGTAAAGAGATAACTGAATTCAGGCTTTCTTAGTGGATTATGAAACATGTGAACTTAAAAGCTCGACAGTGTCATTGCAAAGGGTTCTCTGGAATTTATCGATCTTCAAGAGTATAAAAAGCAAACACACTTTTGAGGCTTGATTGGATGCATCTGCAGACTTATGAAGAGTATTTGCAACGTCATGGAAACCCAAAAGATTATAATCGTCGACGACAGCAAGTGAGTGGTTTTTTGTAGTTTACTGATTGTACTCCATTGCTTGTTGTGTATGTGGTGTAACACTGCACGTTTGTCATCTTATTTTAGGGTCCTGACGGTGCAACATCAAAGAAAACTGATCTGCATGGAGCAGGATGGGCAAGTGATGCTATTGCAGAGCCGTCATGTTCTGAGGATCAGTAAGTACCTGCAGTTTCCCCCATTAGGTGTTGGTGCAATATGTTTTCAATTTCTGATTTTTGGTGTTGTACTTTCTGTGGTGCTAGATATAACAACTATCTTGTGAACTGGTATGGGAATCAACAAGGTTTGCTCTTGCAAAATGGTTGCTATTATGGTGCACAAGCTGTAGCTGGTGCTTACCCAGGGAGTCAACCACTTTGATATTTTTGAAGCTTTTCTGCAAAGATACTGGTGAACACAAGTTCTGCTCCCGGATGAAGTGGTTAGAAGAGCCAAAAGCTAGACACGTGTGGTAGGGGCTATTAACTCCTTTTGAAGGGTGGCTAGAAGAGCCAAAAAGCTAGACACGTGTGGTAGAGCTATTAACTCCTTTCGATATGCCACCAATAATGGTTTCTCAAAAATGGCAAGAGACTTGTTCAAATGCTGAGAACTATTTATGGTGCTGTATTCTATTTTTTGCTCTTACAAGGTTTTGTACATCTAATGAAGGCTGGTCAATATCATCTATAGATTATTGACTGTAAAGATGGGGGACTTTCAAGTGCCCAAAAAAGAAGGCAATGCTTAAGGTTGTATGTGGGAGGAGTCATCTTCACAAGTGTCTTCTTTGATGGTTATAGTAATGCGGTTGTATCATCTGTAGGATTCATTTACACTTATCATGATGAGGTAATGAACAGAACAAAAGTGCCCTAGTATTTTTTGGAATGGGCTTACTTTTGATCTGCTTACACCCTGCAGAAACTGCAGAGGTGTCTGTTTTGGGTTCAAATTTTTGCAAAAATGAATTGTCATCAATAACATCCCCTGTTTTTGTGTTGAAAAAATGAAAATAAACATCCCCTGGTTTTGTGTTGAAAGAACAATTGGCAACTTATATATTACTCAAGTTTATGTAGAGTAAATAATTTTGTATGAAGTTGCCACACGATTTGTGTTGGTATTGGAAGTTGAAAATGGTTGTGCACTGCAAGGGTATGAATGGATTTTGCATGAAAAGGCGATGCTCATAAGTTGGAATTATACTGTTGGAATCCTCAATCGCAATGATTTATGATTTTAAAGCTATTTTAAGGCTTGTCTTTCTCGGAAATATGAGAACATGGCAAACAACAATGTGTACAGTGTAGTTCGTGAAATTTGTGAAATTACATGTTCATTTTTGGAATTAGTAATTGTCTTCACTATTTAACAAGTGTTTGAGCTTTATCATGTGAAGAGTGGAGATAAATTTTTAGAGGATGAAGAGGTTCTAATGCTTTCCTTGTGCTTAATGAGCACTAATACTCATTGGGCGAATGAGGGATATAATAACTTATTTACAATATACTTCTCATAAATCAATGACTTGTTGCAAAGCGCTTGTCAACGTAATTTGCAACATAAAATTTGTCTTCTTGGTTCAAGGTAGTCGTCCTATTGCTTCAATCCTAGTTTTCAAGTTCAAACATTTTTGTAAGATATAGTAGTGCTTTTGAATCCATATTTAGAGTACCCCCTTATCCATGCCAAGTCTTGCAATAGTAGTGTACCTCTATCAAATTAGGCATTTCTTCTTTGGTGTCATGTTTGTTGAGTGGATTGTTTCAGCGGAAAGGTCAAGAGAAAGCTCACAATTGATAAAAAAAAGAAGCCATGTGAATCGGTGGTTGCTTTGAGTTGAGTTGCCCAAGTTTTGAGGATGTAAGGATTAGTGAAGGTGTCACGTTATGAAATGTTGAGATTAGAGGGCGGAAACAAGGTTTCAAAGGTTGGTAGTTATTTTGTTGAAAATCGAAATAGGTTTGCATATGCAGGTGTTTACTTTTTTAAGGGGTCAATGGTTAGATTGCGAGTGATGCTTCTTATTGTTGATCCTCTTTCGTTTTGGGTCGATATATACCTATGGATATAGACCCACCTCTTTGAACTTCAAAAAAACGTTTAATTTGTTGATGTAATAATCACCATTTATCGATTTGGTACAATTTTTTAGCCTCAGGTGTTTAGAGCCCCCTCCAACTATTCTAGATATTATGAGAAAGACTAGGATCTCTATGAGAAAGGACATCTCAAGCAAGTGAGTCCAGACTTAGGGATTTTTTCTCAGACCTAGATGAATTTCTTGCTTGAAGTACAAATTAGAACCAACATCGACCAAGATATGTGGAACAAGGTTCGGGTGGTGTTAATAGTGCCTTGTCCTACTGGTTGTGGACCACGTTGATCAGGCGAAGACAATTTTGAAAACTCAATTATGTAAGAACGAAGAGGATAAACATTGGATGACTATGCATTGTATTATGATGCATGACTAAATGTAGATAACCAGATGTTATGCCCTCTTTCAAGGAGGAATTGACAATTCCTTGTGGGACATTCAAAGGAAATTGTTTTGATGTTGATAGACATGTTTTAAGCTACATTTTGTTGTGGGGAAGAAATATTCTCCTAGTTAAAGATATGTTGTTTTCCTTGCTTTTGTTTGAACCTTAAAAATTGTCAAAGGGGGAGAGTTGTACTTGTTTTGAGGATGAGGGTTTGATGCATGAGTGGATCAGTTCCATGATCGCTTTGTGGAAAAGATGTCGTTAAAGGCAAGAGATTAGAATGTTTGCTTTGATTCAGGGGGATTTGCATAAGTAGTTGCCAATAATTAACGCTAGATAAATTGTTAGGTGACCATAGTTTCATTTAGGAACTTTACCTTCAGGTTGCTTCTTGTGGGAATTGGGTGGAACTTTCCTTGTGGGGCAAACTCAAGCGATCCTAGGTAGTAGAGTCCATGATATTTCAAGGGAGTTCAGGTTGGTGTTGCCTATGTTCAAACTATTGAAATTGTACCATCAACAAGGGAGCATTGATAAACACGTTACAAGGATATTTTTCTAGAGTCTCTAAAATTTATTGTAAAAATGAATTGTATTTAGAAAATAGTATTGTAAAAAATGCTCAAATTTAAAGGTCTTGAAGAACTTTTCGTAACAAAGGTAGTTAATATTGTGTTGGTTTTCTAAGACTTCTTATTTGTATAAGAGTGTATCTATAAAAGTTTATAACATTCAATAGCTTTGGTAGACATGGCAAGTTTACAAAGTTTCAACCAAAAATTTTTATAGGATAAACTTTTTACGAGAGACACATATCACATCATAAGGACATCTATATTAGAAGAGACTATGATTAAATCTTAAAAGATGAAGGTTGCATGTACTTTGAGGTAATGCTAAGTTCACAAACACTCTTGAGAGATGATGCACATGACATTAATATAAGAGGGATTGATATGCATGAAGCATGTGCTTTTGGTGCTTTTTACTCTTTTACCCTTTGATTGAGGGGTTTTCTCCTTTGTATAGGCATGATGGTTGCATGATAGGTGTGCTTATCATGTATTTGAACAATAATTTTATATACCATTTCTTCTTTCTTTGTGGTAATATACATAGCTATGAAGATATGCCCTTGACATATGTGATTATGGCATATACTCACAACATTATGGATGTGATAGACATGGGCACAATATATATGATGGCGATATCTAGGACCATGCAATAGAGATAGCTACTACGTATGTTTTGGTGATGCATATGGCCATGATACCTACACACAATGTATACACATGTAAGTTTTCTTTTCGTGAGTTTTTCACTTTATGTTGCCTTCTGCAGCTTTCTCCAAGCATTCATTTTATTTTTTCAATCATCATCTTTGTTTTTTCATAGTATGAATCAAAAAGTGCTAAATATTTGTTTGTTTTTTCCCAACTTGATGCAATGCATCAAATTTGCTTTGCTTAGGCATAACTTTTGCAATATTGGTGAAATTCACTCTCATTTTCTCTCCAAATTGATGCACTATATGAACTTGCTTTCTTTGTTTTGGATGCTTTAATTTATTGAATAGAGAAATCTCACATAGTTGTGTTTTAAATTTTTGCATTTGGAAAAAAATTGCATGGATTGGATATCGAAGAAGGTTTGAAATCTAATGGTGTTATTAGATTTGTCAAATTATGCACTCAAAAATATTTTAGATCAATGTCATATAAAACGCTATTATTTTCATGCTTTGATAATAGATTTATGCTAGGTATCATATATTCATATAACATTTTCATATGTTATTCACATACTTTGAGGCTATGATTACACACACACACACACACACACACACACACACACACACACACACACACACACACACGCACGCACGCACGCACGCACGCACGCACGCACGCACGCACGCATAGTCAATACTATATAGTTTCTTATTTTTTCATTGTTTGATTATTGCACCCCATCATATATATTGCTCTGTACTTGCAAAGTTGGTTATGTGGTGGATTATAATATCTATTCACATTCTATACAAAAAACTAAGTGGAAAGTATAGGAGCTTGATTTCTTAGAGATGAGACAAGTTTAATGTTTCTCACAAATTATGCATTAATTTTTTCTATTACTTATTATGGAACTTCATTGATTTGTGATGGATTTTTTTAATTTGATGTAAAAGTCACTAGTATTTGATACATTGCATAAATATGATATATCAACTTGATCAAATCAGAACCACATTTTATGTGCCATATCAAGGTACACTAGAACTTGAAAACAGACACAAAATACATCGGCATCAAGAAGAGGTAAAGATGACATGAAATACATGGGGTGGTGCTTCAACTTTTCTTGGAATTTGGTCAAACTTACAAGAAAACTTGATGTAGGTTCAACCAAAACTGATTAGGTTCAAACAACAACTTGGTGCAATACACCAAGTTCTTTGAAATTTATCTCATTTTCATGTGTTTGAAGTTAGCTTGAAAGTTTAAACATTTCAAGGGATGACTTTGTACAAAATATCTTGATGAAATGAAAGTGAGTAAGATTGATGCACAAGCCAATTTAACTTGATGAAATAAATGTATTACTATATCATTTCTTGCTTACAAAGATTGAACATCTTAAAATGTCAACTATTGCAATCTTAAATGAGAAATTTTCTAGGTTGTGAAAAGATGATGATGATAAACCTAGGGGAAGAAGTTGCACTAGAACTAAAGTTCACACTTGGGAAATCATGGTCTACATCTAGATGAAAGTGATGCTATTGTGACCCAACTCATTGAGTGAATGAATAGAAGTTAGTGACAGAGATGATGCAACTCAAGGGGAAGACAACATGCGTATAATTGTTGTTGCAATGAGTATTTGTTATGAGGTTAAGTTTCTATATTTCAAATTTCTCGTATCTTTTCACCTGGCAAGAATTTATAACACATTAAATTAAAAGTACCATGCTTAAATTGGGTTTCTTCCTCTTCTGTATTATCCTTTTGACATTAGAGTGGCATTGATAGATGGATCAAAGGAGGGAGCAACGATGGATGAGAAGAGACAGTTGGATCATGGAGCTTATAAAATAATATCATACAATGAATTGGATTGAAAAGAGAGTGGACTATTGTATTAATACTCAATAGATTTGTTCTCAAATCATTTAGCTTCTTTTTTTTCACAGGATTGACATGAAAGAACTAGTTGGCTCAAAGCAAGGGTATGAGCCAGCTAGGTGAGAGATAGCTTGGGCAAGAGAGAAAGAAAATATGAAAGAATATGTGTCAAATATCATCGTTGAGCTCCTCATAAAGCCTAACATTTTGGTTTCATTGTTAGGATACAAATGGAATCCACTCTCTTGAGAATTGCTCAAACTCATACAAGTGTGGTAAATAGATGCTGTCATAAAAAAGGCATGGAGTAGCCAAATAGAGGACCTCACCACAAAAAGTAGTTTTGATTAGAATAGAATAGTTTATGAGGGTTTGATGAATGAGAATGAATACAATTTAGAGTAAATTAAATTCTTTATCATGTCAAAAATTTGAAAAGAACACTAAAAAATTGACTTCTCAATATAATGTAATCCATGTTTTTCATTCTGATTCATTGGTTGGTTGCATAGGATTGGGTGTGCTTCATGTTTGATTTTCTTGTTTGAGAGCTTGAGAAGTAGGTGTAGAATAGGGTTGTTTGTGGATAAGGTGACTATTAGTGCCCTTTTGAATGTGGAAAAGGTGACCATGATTGCACTTATGAGTGGTTGACCATGAGTGATGATTGGAAAATTCCTATAGCTTCATTTGGTTGCCGCTTTTACATGCAAGCTTTGAATAGGGTCATTATTGTACTTAAAACAATTGGAATAATGCCATTTTGTAGGTAAATATTAGTGGAATTGCAAATGCCATAAAAAGTTTTATAGAATCTGAATGTAGTCTAAGCTTGACCATGGCATTTGTCCCTTAGATGACCATGCTTTCTTCCCTTCTAATGACCACAATTGAGTGACCACAACTAGAATGAGTGCATGAATGTCTACCACATCATCACTTTACTCCTTGCCACATCACCACATGATTGATGACGACTACACCCACTAACTTCACCCATGTTTGCATCCCCCTTAATCTCATACATGACCACAATTGTATAGGTGCTTTTGTCAAGTAATGACCATGGCTGACATGATTACATATTTCAATATCATCACATGGCTGATGAGAGCCCACTCTCACATGATCACATGAGTGTCTAGTGCTACATTACCATATTACTACTTAGCTATCAATTGATAACTGATTAGTGAATGACAAAAAAATATAAATATGAAATTCAATTGAGAAAGCTGGCATGAGCAATGAAAAATCCTAGTTCTTATATCATAGGCAAGCAAGGGAGTGCGTCACATAAGCTGCTTGAGTGTGATCACAATTGACCCTTTGATGGGTGATTGAGTGCTTGAGTGTGGCCATTATACCCCGTGCATGTGACTAGGATTGACCTTCTTGACCTCACACCTTGAGTGTGACCACAAATAATGATGACTCCTTGACTTCATTTTTTTCTTTATCTTATCAACTTTAAACTCATCATTAATTTTTGTGATAGGTGTATAAGATGGAATGAGTTAAATAGCTTTCAAAACCTTCCCCATTCGGGTCTTTAAAAATTCATTCTAGATTGGGATGCTTTGTAGGAAAATGTGTTTGCGATTCTTCCATGCATGCACCAGAGGGACATTTTCTTGACTATATCAATGTTTTTGATGCTTGTACCAATCATTTTCTATGCTCTTGCTAGAGTTTCAAACCTTGTATTGAGCTAGGCAAAGTATTTAAACACCATAAGATTTGTGTTCTATGCTAGCTATTCTACCATCTTGGATTGATCATCAACCAATTGTACCTCGGTTTAATACTACCTAGTGGTTGTGGCTCTTGTCCTTTTTGACTCCAACTATTTGCTAAGGTTTTGATTTAACTTGGCTACTTTGTCTTCTTTCAACTATGGTACGTCTTATATGTAGGTGTGGCAGTTGCTTTGGTGCTTGATTTATGGGCTTTTGCATACTAGTTCTCTTGGGTGTGCTTGATTCCTTCTCTTTTGAGAGGCAATACAAGCAATTACAAGCTACATTACTGCTATGGATCCAACTAGGTTGTAGATTGTCATGTCACAACAATGCTTGACAATGGGACAAGTATGGAGCTCCCATTGTTTGAGTTTGAACATCTAATGCTCTCACCCAGTCTCTGATCTCTCACTCTTATAACCACTAGCTACCCTCACAAAAAAAATAACAACAACCAATAGTACCAAGATTATAGTAGATACACCTCAAGCTTGCTCGAATTTAGTGTCTTTCAAGCCAAAGAGTATCTCATGATCCTTGTGCAACAACGATCTTGTTCTGTAAGCTCTTTATCTAGATGCACTTGCCACCATGAGCCTTAAGTCAGTGTCATGAGAAGAATGTAGAGATAAGGAAAGAGTAGAGAACCACCAAGCACTTCATACCACATCTCTCATGTCCACATAGTCACACTCTCTCCCTCCATCTCTCTCTCTCTCTCTCTCTCTCTCTCTCTCTCTCTCTCTCTCTCTCTCTCTCTCTCTCTCTCTCTAAACAACACATGAGAGCTTAAAGCAATAAAGGTAGAAACTTAGAGAAAGAAAACTCACAAAAAGTTTGGCACATGCTTGAATGATATATTCCATTGTCTTTTATCCCTTTTATATATTTTTTTGAGGGTTTCCACCCTTTTTTGTCCCTTGGGCATATAGTCTGTTCAAATGGCTCCATGATGGATTTTATTTTTTGATCTTGGCAATGATTGGTAGGGCCATGGGGTAGGGGTCATGGATGGTTGATGATGTAGGGTCTTTGATGCTAAGGGATATTTTAGGATTATTGCATTATGCACACGTGTACTAGTGCTTTCTTTTAAGAGGGGTGACTATATCACAAGTGCTATGGCTAGTGCTCTTATGGTGTAACTGGGAGTTGGGTCAAATTTTGAGTAAGTTTGCAATATTGTGGGATACTTGAGGACCTAGTTAGTGCAAAGGAATGTGTAGCGCAATGCTCAAGGAGACAGGTTTGTTGGGTGACCCAAGATGTTTTGCCCTTAATGAGCCCTATCTGTGCTATGGTAGGGCTAGGAGGCTGAAATCGCCAAGTGCAAAAGTGATCCACCTTGAGGACCCCTTAGGTATAGTGATAGTGTAGTGTGCTTACCTAAATTGAACTCTTCATTTCTTTTTATTTTTTCTTTATTTTTTCTTTTTCTTATTTCTTTTTTTGTTTTTGTTTTTGTTTTAGGTGGAGACGTGACCTCATTCCTCAAGTGCCTAGAGTGCTCTCATTATGCAACTTTATCGAGGAAGTAAGTCTTACTGATAGCCTCAAGTTGAGCAAAGACTTCAAATAAAATGGATGAGCATTTGGAAAATTGGCTATGCACCATGTTTTCCAAAATACTTATGTAGTAAGAAGGCATGACGAGCATATAGAGATGTAGTCGCACCATAGCCATCCTATAAATCCCAACATTCACTTCAAAGAAGAGGGGCGGGAGTCCATCTTCATAGGGGGTGAGTGGCTAGCAATAGTATTACCCAATAGTTGAAGGTAATTACAAGTAGTGATGAATGATGCATTTGGGCAGTTACTGAATCTCCTAATAAATTTAATGAATGAGGGAATCGAGTGCCTAGGTTGGAAAATATACATTTTCCCATGCTCACGGGCCTGAACATTAGGGACCTGAGGGAAATTGTACTTGCTATGCTCTTCCTCACTAATCTTGTTGTGCTTACGAGGGTATGGGCAATATGTAGAATTGGCTTGTTGTACTTTATCTGCATAACGATAAGCATTCCAAGCAATCTTCTTACTTTTTAGAATATACTAGCGCCATTATGATTGCCTTAGCAATGCTCCTTTAGGTCATTGTTCATGCAACATGGCTGCTCCTTTTAGCACTTTGCAAGTTTGTAGCTTTTGTAGAGGGATTCCATATCCTATTGGTCCATCATTGGGCCTATCTTAATGAGTAAGTGCACTGTTTTGAAGGGGAGCGGTCTCTTGAATTTAGAATTCTCATACACTTCAAAATCAAATATACCACATCACTTTGTTCTTGCCTCTCACTATACTTATGCACAAGTTCCTCCCGGCTCTCCCCTCGCTCTTGTATCACTTATATATTTAAAGGGACACCCATCACTTTTTTTGGTGGGCTGGGCTCTCCATATCCTCAAGATTTACTTATAGACTTCCCTCTACTTCGGGGCGGCATCTGTAGTTTTTTATGGATTCAAAACCTCATCATCGCTAGTTCCTTTAGGTTGGGCATCGTAATCTAAAAACTTTGCCCAATCCTCTAAAGGTCATCAATGAGGGTGGCTCCCATGTTTCCTTTATCGACAATTGATGGCTTTCACTTGAGATGAAGAGATACGTACTTAGAACCCCATGTCCTTCAATTTATGCTCATCATACCTTGTATGGTGAAGATGCGTGACCAATCTCTCCTTTGTAGGCTTATAGGTCATCAATTTGAATTCTACTCCAAAATCATACTTTTCCAAGCTCACAATGGCCACTTCCAACTAGGACTTGAGCTTCTTAACCTATTGCCTCATGGTACATTCCTTACTAGGTAAAGATGTCATGCTTGTACACAGTTACATGCTCTTTGTATTGGCTTTCTTGTAAAAGGGCTCTACCTAGATCAGTATCTATGCACTGTAATGTGTCCAAGTGAGCCTGTTCGGCTTCCCTTGTCATGTTTTCTAATACCTTTATGAGGCTAGTCTCTAGGATGGTTTGGATGGCATAGTCTCAATTGGCCCCCTAAAATGATGCTTATTGGTTTTAGGATTGACTCATAGGAAGGCCTCATTTGTTGATCTTTGTTTTAATCTTGAAGAAGGCCACGCGGCTAATTGGGTCCACCTAATTGTAGGATGATTCTGTTTGAGAAATCATCCACATGCTTCCCATGAGTCAATGCGTATTTTAGTGGTTTAAACATGGTATACTACTAGCCTATGGTGACTTATTAAAAACAAGTTCCTTAATTAGTGTTTGCACATGGTTCATATACATGCCCTTAAGTTATAGACACTAAGCAATCCATTTGAAAACAACTGTTTTTGCCTTTTATTTTCATACATACAATTGCTTCAAAAGTGAACCAACCTAAAAGTGGGTTACCACCCTTGCCTTGTTCATCTTGGGCCTTCCAACGCTAAGCCATATTGGGCTTGTATAGGTTTTCAACCCTATCTTAGAATCATGATCGGGATTAAAATTCATACTAGGGCATAATTGGTTCTGACCCTCCATAAGGGTGAACTTTCCTATACGCAAGACCAAAACATACATAGGAGTGGTCAGTCGCATTACATAGTGTATATATACTCTCAGGGAAGAGTAATCAAGGTAGCCCTAGAGATGGCATCATGCCTCGTTCTTACCCAAGCTAGCACCTCAAGCCATGGATGTAATTAGTATAATTTTGTTCATTCCTTAAAGCAACCACAATCAATTGCTAAAAAATTTACAAATATCAATTTAAAAGAAAGTTTTAGTAAATAAAAAATCATATGATTTGTCAATCAAATGAAGTTCATCTTGTGCATTTACATATTTTAGTTTTCATGTATGTGAACACACATTATTTCCTGTTTTTTCGATCATGGAAATAAACTAAGTATTTCAATGTGTGTGAACACACTCTAATGAAATAACAAGAATTAAATTAATTTTTCTTTGGAAATGATATTAATTTTTAATATTTGTTCTAATTTATCCAACTAAGTTAAATAACATAAATAAAAATGAAATTTTTAAAGAAAAATTACATTTCAAATTCTTCCCAAGAGCATGGCAGAAATTTCACCCCTTCCACCATGGTTTCATACAAGAGACCAAGGTCTAGCCACATAGATACGAGCAAACAAGGTGAACATGTTGTTTGGCTTTTGAATGCTTATGATGATGTCTTCATCTCTTTTTGAGGCTATGTCTGCATCTAATTGTGAAATTGATGAAAGTAGTTGGGTTGTGTTTGTTTTGGCAAGCAATTAAGTAGACCTAGCCATGCTTCTCTAGGCTTCAATTTTAGGTATCTACCCCTACTTCATTCTACTTTGTAAGGTTTTTGATAGATTGTGATATCTAGGGGTCTAGCTACTTCATCATGATGTTTTCAATTGCCCAAATGAGGAGTCATATTGTGTGTAAGGGAAGAAACACCCTATTGAACATATTTTCCTCATTAACATTCAAATACAACAATATTATAGTGTTGGATTCCTGCTTCTCTTGGTATTTCTATATAGTTTTCTTTGATTCACTTTCTCGTCATGTAGTAGTAGCTCATGTAGGATAGGATGCTCTGTTATCTTCTATGATTGAACTCTTAAAGTGTGCATGATAGTTGTGTATACCTCCTTCTACTCTTGGTCTTCCTCTTCTTTTGTTGGGCACTCTCCTAACTCCCCCATGTCAAATTCTAGTAGCTTTGGCATGTCAATAGAGGGTGTCATGACTATGGGAAACTCTATGTGATGGGAGAGGTTGATAGGAGTGTCTTGGGTTGTAGGAGACTTGCTATCTTCAATTCATGCTCCTTATATCCCTTCTTCCTCAGGTGGCAGAGTAAGTCTTCCTTGTATAGTTCCTCGTTCATTAGATTGATATCTTTGATTTGCTTCATGCTCTCCAAGGTACTTGAGATCAACCTGGCAAAGTCTTAAGTTCTTTAAGATCATTTGCATGTGGGGTGTGTTAAGAAACACAGATCTAGAGCTAGTTAGCTATGGTGGACGTAAATCAAACACACGATACATTATCAAAATGAGAGATTGTAACTCAAGTGAATTAGGTTCCAAGATAGATTAGCTTGGACTCATAAACACAATCTTGAGTAAATCAAATTGATAGTGCCATTACATGAAATGAGTGTCAAGTACATGCCTTTATAGCTTTTTGGATAGTACCACTGTACCTCATTGTGCATATGGGATTTTGGACATCCCTTCTTAGAGCTTCTAGAGCATACATCTTTGTCATATCTCTCATACAAAGCCACTTATGGGCAAGCCTCTTTTGGGTACACATTCAGCCTCTATGGGCATACATCATTTGCTATTCTCAACACCCTCCCTCAAATGATGAGTCTCTACCCTTGCTGGCTTTTGCCCCCCCTACATGTAAACATGGATAAGGAGACTAGCTCTTTGGCAAGCCTAGTCAAGTTAAGGCTTGAAACTTTACATCTTTGGTAGGGTTTTTACATCCAGTATGGGAAAAGATTCACTATGGGAAATTAAGATCCACTATGGGAAAAAATTCTTTGTTGACAGCAGGGAAATTTTTCTTATCCTCTTCATGCTTCTTTGGCATCTTTTGTACTCTTCAGTTTTTAATCCTCTTGGACACCTTCTTGGTCTTCATGCTCTTTACCTTCACCATATCTAGTTTACAAAGAGGCCTATCCTTTCCTAATTTTGTTAGTGCATTGATTGCAGCCTCATGCAATGGATAGTTGTCACCAACCGCTAGCCCAACAAAAGGAACAACAACACCTTGTTCTGCAACTAGCTCAGCCTGTTGCTCATCATCAAGTAAATTGTCCAATGCCCTTGCACCAGCATGTTGCATGGTACTCGAGTCTGCACTCAAAAGGGCTACCAAAGACTTAATGCAGTTTGATGCAGTGGGAGTGGTGCGAACCCTTGAGTTAGCAAAGAGGACTCGACAAAGCTCTGCCGCATCTTCTTTCAACTCCAATGAGCAATCTGATGACAACATTCGACATAAGCCCTCGACTACATTAGCTCCAGTGTCTACAATAGCCAGTGCTTTCTGAGTATTATCTGCTGATAAACTAGTCAGTGCCCCAATAGCAGCATGTTGCTCCTTCTCAGAGCCTGAATTTAGTATCTCTACAAGGGGAATGATAGCTTGCTTCCCAGCTTCTCCTGCCCTGATATTCTCAACAATAAAAAGTCCTTGTAATGCCCTTGCTGCACTATACCTTGAGGCCCTAGTGCCCAGATGTAGAACTGCAACGAGATGATTTACACCACCAATAGCTGATTCATGTCGTCTAAGCTCAGGACTGCTAAAAAGAATCCTAAGTAAATTAGCTGTAGCCTCTTCAATTGCATCTTGCGGACCCAATGAAAGATACTTCGTTAAGGCATCCAGTGCCCCAGCTTCTGCCATGGCTAATTTGTTTGTATTGCTGTCTGTTGCTAGCTGAGTTAGTAAACTGAGAGCCAGGGAAGGTGCACCAAGCCTTTCTGGAATGGGCTTTAACAACTCCACCAAAGAGGGTATAGCTTTCCGAGCAGTTGCACCAACTCTGATGTCATCCACTTTGAATAATCTTTCAAGTGCTACCTGATCAGGATTGGGCACCAATGAGAACTCCTCTGATAAAGTAAGGAAGTTTGCTATATCCGATTCCAGACTTCCAAGAAGCGGTATCAGCCCACCTGCTACTCCAAAATTCGCTACAGCAAGGAGGGTCCCACGGCTTCCATTACATACAAGGCTGGAAAGTGCTTGCACAACAAAATACCAATCAATAGCTTCCTCGGATCTGCAAGGCTCCACTTTTCTATCAGAAAGAGGACAGTGTTGCGACTCGCCCAGAGCACCTCCATAGCCTTGAGCTCCTTCACCTTGTACAAGATAATGGACGTGTGGATGGCTTAAAGAAATTGAGAATGAAAATAGGATATAAAGTATGCAGGGAAGAAGTAAGAGGCGTCCAATAGCTATCTAGCTCAGCCAAAGCTTTGATACCATGTTAAGAAACACGGATCTAGAGCTAGTTAGCTATGGTGGACGCAAATCAAACACATGATACATTATCAAAATGAGAGATTGTAACTCAAGCGAATTAGGTTCCAAGATAGATTAGCTTGGACTCATAAACACAATCTTGAGTGAATCAAATTGAGAGTGCCATTACATGAAATGAATGTCAAGTACATGCCTTTATAGCTTTTTGAATAGTACCACTGTACCTCACTGTGCATATGGGATTTTGTACATCTCTTCTTAGAGCTTCTAGAGCATACATCTTTGTCATATCTCTCATACAAAGCCACTTATGGGCAAGCCTCTTTTGGGCACACATTCAGCCTCTATGGGCATACATTATTTGCTATTCTCAACATGGTGTGGGCCAACAATATTGCTTCTCTAAGTATCTCCTATTGCTTGGTTGTGTCAAACTTATAAGATTCCAACTACACCTTATGCTAGATCTCATTGTATAGTGCTACACCTAGTTCATTCGAACGACTTCATTAGGACTATTTTATATAAACTTTGTGTTTCACTTTCCACTTGGCCAACATCCCATGTCAATTTTTGTGTAGGTTTGTTTTAGCTTTTTCTTTAGGAGTCTTCCTTTTCTCTGACCAAATTTTTTTGAGAAAGACAAGGAAATTGAGCTGTAATGGCAAAGCACTTGAGGTAGATACTTAGTAGATAGGGCAAAGCACAATAGAAAGCGCATCCCATTTTACAAAAAGCACATGGCAAAACATGTTCTCTCTCTCTCTCTCTCTCTCAATATATCTCAAGACAAAGTATACCATACACATAGATCATGAAAAAACGTTTTGCTAGTGGAAATTGCAAAACAATAGGAACACAAGTCTTTTCTTGCAAATCTCATTCTTGGTGAACTCTATAAGAACAATATGAAACTTACTTTCTAGAATATTCTTCATGACCTCTAAAAGAAAGTGCAATAGCTTCAATATCTTTATCGATATCATGTGAATTTGCACTCATCATCCACAAAAGTACAACATATTGGTTGTGCCTCTGAGAAGTCCACATTGAAGTATGGCTCATTGGCTATTCTTTTCACCATTGCTTTTGCATATATAAACATAAAATTTCTAGTAACACAAAAAGCTCTCTCTCTCTCTCTCTCTCTCTCTCTCTCTCTCTCTCTCTCTCTCTCTCTCTCTCTCTCTCTCTCTCTCTCTCTCTCTCTCTTTTTTTTTTTCTCTCCCTCCCCCCCCTTTTATCTATATGTCTCTCTCTTCCTCTAACGATGTGTGTATTTACTCTCTCTAAATCAAATTCTTGATGACAAAGAGATAATAACCCTAAAAGGGTTTGTAGGTTGCCTATTTTGTCGATCTGCCTCCACAATAAGTTTGTAACATCTTTCTTTTAGAATAATAAGTTGGTAATGTTCCACATACCCAAACCACAATAGAAGAGATGGGTTGCAGTCAGTGAGACCATGGAATGGTCAAAAACCAAGTTGGTGGACTTGAAAAAGATGTTTATCTTCATAGGTCAATGCATAAGACAGGCATGCCATCACACTTAAGAGTACTTTCCCAATCAACTTGATGGTCTCTCTCTCTCTCTCTCTCTCTCTCTCTCTCTCTCTCTCTCTCTCTCTCTCTCTCTCTCTCTCTCTCTCTCTCTCTCTCCCCCCTAAAATTGTGATGAGATTAGCAATTAGTATATTGATGAAAAATAGATTTTTGTAGATGATGTTAAAAAAAGGTGATTGTAGAGAATGTGGGTCCACAATCGTAGACATTGAGTGGGCTAGAAGAGCCATATTCTAGTAGGTCTATTGAGAGGCCATGGAGTGGCATGTTTCATGCAAATAACACTTCTACAAGTGCAAGAAATATACCACAAAATAGAAAATGAAAAGTGGTTGAGCCATTTGGTATACTAGATGTCTTTGTAGGCTATTCACATGTAGATGGTGAGTCTCATGGCTTAGATTAAAGTATTGATGAGGAGTTTGGTATATTCTAGTTTTTTGTACACCTGGGTTAAGGGCTAATGTAAAGGCATCATAGAATGCTCCACATGTGTGCAAGTCAATGAGAGTAAGGTATCCTATGCATAGATTGACATATGATGGTTATCTTGCTTGCTATTGTGCGTATATGGCAAATGTTACAAAATCAAGCGAGCCAATTTCAATGAGGAAGCTATTGGTCATGTGCATTGGGAGAAAGCCATGGATGAATTAGATGTAAATCAGAATCGGGATTTGGTGCCATTGCCTGAAAAAAAGTTATTGGCTCTAAGTGGGTTCGCAAGGTAAAACATAATGCAAATGGAAGTATGAGTAGGTATAAGCAAGATTGGTTACCAAATGTTATACATAGACTTATGGAATTGATTGAAAGGAAACATTTGCCCAGTCACAAATATGGAAATTCTCAAAGCTACCATTATAGTGGCTATATCAAAAGGTTGGGTCTTGCATCAAATGAATGTAAAGAATGCATTCTTATATAGTGAGTTGCAAGAAGAAGTCTATATGGAGGAGCCATAGGGTTATGAGAGCATTGATATACCATGATTATGTGTGTAGGCTATGCAAAGCATTGTGTGGGCTCTAAAATAAATTTTTCATCCAGTGTCCTACCCTTTTGAATATTTTCTTGAAACTCTTTTGTCATTCTCGATCTCCATTTCACTAGGTTAGTATCTTGGTGCCTTGGCCAATATCCACTTGGGAACAACACACTTTGGATGAAAGGATACATAGGCCCATATTTAAGGTCGAGTACAAATTCTAGACCTTTAGAGGTAACACTATGCTTGCTTGGGATAGTCTAGATACTTCTTCATGCTTTTAATATTGGATAAATATTTTATCTTCACCTAGTTGTGTCATATTTCATAAGTATTTATTCCAAATGTAGTTCAAAATAGTATTAATTTCCTGGCTGCCAAAATCTGAGATTTAAGGACATTAGTTCATTGAGAGATATTACATATCACATCACACTAGGGGTAGGGATATTGATTGAGTAGCTAATATCTCTTTTACAATAAGTCTCCTCTTTCCCTCTTACTAATTCTCATTGTCTCTCACTTTGTTTCCTCTCTCTTTCTCTTTATGTCAGGCATATCCTCCCTCACGCTCTTCTTCTATATCTTCTCTCCCTCTATCACTCTTTTTCTTGACCATCCTCTTTATCTACCTCTTTACACCTCTTCTCTCCCTCTCCCTCTCTCTCTCTCTCTCTCTCTCTCTCTCTCTCTCTCTCTCTCTCTCTCTCTCTCTCTCTCTCTCTCTCTCTCTCTCTCTCTCTCTCTCTCTCTCTCTGTCTCTGTCTCTCTCTCTCTCTCTCTCTCTAAATTGAGTTTGAGTCCAGATCATGGTCAGCAGATGCAATTGGATTACACCCCCTCTGCAAGACTGTAGATCCTTAACATACTCAAACTTGACATAGAGATACGCTACCATTGCAGATTCATTACTCACAGCTTGTCAAATAGAACATACCTAGTTAGGAAAATAGATAGAATGAACACTAAGTAGAATGCCCTTATATTTCATAAAAGTTTCATACATAGTGCCATAGTCTCCTTGGGAGGTAGTAAGAAAAAATGGACAAGACTCATACTAGTGAAGACATACAAGGATTGACCATATACATGGCACTAATAAAAAATACAACACTCAAACTAGATGACCATGGTTGCAACAGCAACATGACAATATAGATTGAGTGTCTCTAGGTATCTTCACATTGTAGTAGTCGAGTGTTAGCTGTGAGTAATGTTGAGTGCAACTAGATGTCTAGGTATCTCCATTGTGTAATAGTTGAGTGTCAGCTGAGTAATGCTATCCTCGGCTACATTACCACCTTCATTACTGTATCACTACCATCATCTTAATGATAGGATGCTACCAACTTGCACCATCTTGTGCTCTCAACGTATGGCACACACAATGGACTTGAATCACACATGAGTTAATCTTTGATGGCTCTTATGACTTTGGGAGTGGGCACATACTAGGGTGCTATGGGTTGTGCTGGTGTTCGGCCGAAATGGGATTGGGCGAAGCCAGAACTAGCAAACTTTGGGAGTGGGCACATCTTGGGGTGCTATGGGTTGTGCTGGGTCGAAATGGGAAACTAGAAAACTTTAAGGAGGAGGCACACCAAGGGGGGAGGAGGCTAGGACCAAGCTATGGGCAATGACCTGGAGACAGAGGCGATAAGGGTGGGAGTAGATTGTGGTTTAGATGGCATTGATGGAGCCAGAGACCCATGCAGTTTCTCTATAGGCATAGGGGGATGTTGTAGAATAGGAGTGTTGTAGCCAAGGCTTCCATGTAGTAGGCTCCCATCTAAAGGGCATGCTCTAGTTGATTCTGCTTGAGTCTCACCAATATGAGCTATTGCTCAAGATGTTCAATGTGATCATTTTGGTGGGTAGTAGCATTTGCAAGAGAGTAAATGCATATGACATGCTTAGAAGATAGAGCCTTTGCCTATGTTACTTTGCCTTTCGGAGTGTAGCTTGATGTTGGGAGCAAGGGCCTTTGCCTTATGCTATTACTATTCTTTGTGATCCTTTGTGGGCTTTTTCTGTATAGCACCTTTAGTAGAGGATGCTTGGGCTCTAGTACAGGGACCTATTGGTGTGGGAGTTGATGGGACCAAGTGAGGCAAAGTAGTGGAAGAAATGACATGACACTGCATTGTCCAGTCTAGAGTCTTCCAAATAGATGGAAAAATGTGGTCCCATAGATACTTTGCTTTCACCTCCACATCTGTCAAAAGTTGGCATCGATGATATTTTCGGAGTACGTCAACTCACTCCAAGGTAGCATCCTATTGTTGCTCAAGAGCTTAACAATATTCCATGAGTAGAAACCACTTGAGATCCTTAGTGGAAGTACCAACTGAGAAATTAAAGAAGTCTTGGGCAAGGGGTTTTTTTGGTTCTTCATCGTCACGGAGGGGGATGGGCTCCTCTTTGAACACTTCCTTCCCTTTATAGACAAGGATGGCATCAGGGTTGTTCCTTCCTATCCATTCGGTGTTCAGAAAGATGGCATTGGGGTTGTTTCTTCCTATCCATTGGGTGTTCACAATGCATGCTCTTTCTCCTCTTGAGTATAATCTTCGTGGATTAAGACAGGCTTTAGGCCCTTTATCACAAGTTGCAATGTCTATGGGGCAACCAAAATGGGCATTGGGGCTACTGTTGCCCTCGAGTAAGTTACTTATGAATATATGTGTGCATCACATGGGTTCAAAATAAGGTATTTTAAAAATACCATATTTATATATATTTTTAGATACAAAAGGGCATAATATAAAGGGGTTATTTACAGATTGAATAGAAAATGGTTATCTTTTATTCAAGAAAAATTCATAGATAAGGATATTTATAAATAGGCCTTGAACACATGTGATATATATATATATATATATATATAGTAACTTCCCTAAGCTATTGTCTTGCCATGTGTTGTTGATACATCTTGGGGAACACAAGGCATGGTGGGGGTCTTAGCCTCTGGCAGGAGTTTGGTCATCAAGCCTATTGTAGAATGTGAGGTAGCAAGGCCAAAGAAGAGGGAACACCTAGCCCAAGAGTAGTGGTCAGTGGGGAAAGGAAAACTAGCGGTAGCTGTATTGGAGGTTGGGGACTATGCATCCACATCTGAATCATCATTATGAGGTGGTAGCAGTAGTACTGGGAAGAAGGATCCATTGATGTAGCCCAAAAGTGCTACATTACCTCGTCCCTACAGTTTTCACATATTTGCTTGGAAGGACTCCTGAAACTCTTGCACGTGTTGGGGGGTGAGGTTGTATCAGCATCTTAGCACTTTGACTTGTAAGTCGTGATACAACTATTGGAGGCTATTGGAGGATTGATTCAACGTTGGGGTGGATAGGGGTGCTCTCCCAAGGCAAAGTAAGAAATTTATCAAGGCACAAGTCATGCACCCAAGGCTTGAAAACCTCCTTGTGCTTGGGGAGTAATGGTGTTACCTTATTGAGGTGAAGACATGCGATAAAAAGGGTTGACAGTGGCAAGAAGCTATGAATGAAGGAGAAGGGAAATCAACAAAGTGCATCGAGAGAATGAAACAACGATGATAATAATAGAAGACATAATAGGGTGAAAGGTAATAAGCTAGTTGCTTTTGAGGGCCATTGATTCATGGAGGTTCAAGTGGTGTTTGAATGTGGTCAATGCATGCGTGCCATGTGAGCAATTGTGACCATGGGAAACCATGAGTGCTCTACAATTCTTGATACATCATACACAATTGGTGAGAGCCATCACGATGGAATATGATAAAAAATATTGAAGAGGGGCCAAGCCACCATACATTGTGGATTTTGGATCAAATTCAATGTGGACTCCAAAAATCATCAAATTTTTGGAACTGGACTGGGAGTAATTGGAATTGAGTGTTGGAAAGGGCCACTTTTGGATCTTGAAGCCACTTTAGAGTGATAAAAAAAGTGTACACTAGTCTATCCACATTGCTAAAATCGAAATCTATTGATTGAACGTGGAAGGAGATTATCTTGTAAATTAGTAAGGCAAAAGAATTAGATGGAGTTGTATGAAAAATCCAAAGAGGACCACTCCATCAGATCTTCAAGTTGTCGAGAAACTTGCCCATCTAAGTCTTGAAGACCAGCATTGCTTGTCCTTCATTGGAAGAGCCGCTTCTTGGAGAGGCAATCCGCTTGGTTTTTCTTCCAAATTTGGACTTTTACCAATAGGTAGGAACTCTGAATCTGGTCTTCATCCAGTTTTGCTAGTTTTTCAATCTGGAATGGGAGGGACTCTTGCAGAAGAAAGCGATCTTCCATAGCAATTTGGAAATTGGGAACGATGGACTCTAGAGGTGTGACTACATGATGGAAAAAGTAAGCTTTTAAGGCATAAGGATATTGCCACCTTGAAAGATGTGCAGCAAGCCCATAATTTTGCTGGGAGCTTTGTATCCTAATCTTTTTTGTGCTTCTCCACTAGCTTGGTAAGATTTTGCATAGGGTCTTGTTGGTCCATTCGGCTAGGCCATTCACTTGCGGATAGTATGGAGATGATTTCTTATGAATGAACATGAAGAAGATAGTCATATACTTAATGAACTTATTAATAAAGTGACTAATATGATCACTTACCAATTCCACTAGGCAACATAGCAGGTGAAAATATCCTTGAATAAGCACTTAACCACCAAGGCTGAATTGTTCGAGAGTGCCCAACCTTCTACCCACTTAGTGGAGTAATCTATTGTAGTTAGGATATATCTATTCTTGGTATAAGATGCTGCAGATTTGATGAGACCCACAAAATCCAATTTCCATTTTTGGAAGGGCTTCAATGGCAAGATCGGATGAAGTGATAAAATTGATCCTGAGAAAGGGATTGACTAAGCTATTGGAAAGAATCACACTGTGGACAAACTTGTGTACATCACCATGCATGGTAGGCCACCATAATTGTGCTTGTTGGATTTTTTTGATAGTGATATTAGTTGCAAAGTGACCTTATCCAATTCCTTGATAAGATTATTCCAACCTAACATCTTTCTCCATGTTGAGAACCATGCACTACAATACTCTAAATAGGGTCCATTGGTAAAGCTAGCCCAAGACAAATTCAAAACATTGGCTATACAAAGAGCTAGTTGTTTGTGTTGGTCCATTGAAATGTGGCCTGAGATTCGTCTTGTGTCTAGGAAGACCAATATTTCCTCATACCAAGTGTAGGGTGGGTTAGGTGGATTAGGTTTTGGACTATTAGCTAGATGTAGAAAGGAGTCGAGTATTCAAAAAATAATCATTGCTCCTGAAGGAACTTCTTCAGAATCTTGTCAGGAGAGAAAATATGCAATGATATGTTGAGCTCTTGGTCTATGAACCAATTTAAAGTCAAACTCCTAGAGCAATAGTATCCATCTAGCCAAGCATCCCATGACATTTTGTTGCTTGGCAAGTAAACTAGGGTAGAATGATCCACATGGAAAACAAATGAATGACCAAGAAAATAATGCCAAATCTTCCTAATTGAATAGATCATTCAAAGGCATTCTTGTTCAGTGACAAAATAGTTTTTCTTAGCGGAGGGGAGAGTCATTTGTTGGCATAAAAGATGGGCTAGAACCATCCATTAGAATATTGTTTTATGTTCACACTATTGATTGGAATGCTTCATGCATTAACAAATAAATGGAATTGTTTGGTCCAATCTGGAGGGACTAGAATCGGGGTCTTTGAAAGTAACATTTGAAGATGTTGGAATGTTAGATCTATCACCTCACTCCATGTGAAGACTGATTTAGGAATGTGGACCAACTGATTTAGAAGAATGGCCACATGTGCTAGGAGGCATAGATGCTCTTCATGCCAATAAACTTGTCCGAGAAACCACAACACAATGGATGGGAATTTTGGAAGTGTAGCATGCATAATAGTAGCGACCTTGTAGGGGTCCATAATAGTAATCCCATTTCTTGAAATGACATGGCCCAATAACAATAAACCCATCTCTTGAAATAAAATGGCCCAATAAAACACCACCTTTTACTTGAAAAACACACTTTATGGGGTTAAGACAAATATTTACTCTCGGCATTTGGTGAAGCATAGCCATAGATGATGCAAGTGTAGGAGAGATATGCTACAGATACTAAAGTCATCTAGAAATACTCTCATGGAGTTGGTTAAGTAGGGCCCAAATATTTCTTGCATCTCCTGCTGGAAAGAGCATTCTTCAAGTTGAAACACATCACAGTACAAAAAAATACTTATGCCATATGAAAGGTAGTCTTGGGTTGATCTTCAGGAGCAAGCCCGAACTTGATTGTATTAGCTAATGACATCTAGAAAAAAATACATTCTATGGCTAGTTACCTTATCTAAGATGATGTTCAGGTATGGAATGGGAAATGGGTCTAGGATAGTGGTAACATTCAATTTCTTGTAATCCACATAAATATGTAATTCCTTCTTTTTCTTTGAGACAATAAAAATTAGGGAAATCTATTTTTCTCAATCTACTAGAGCAACAAATCTGATTTGGAGGAGTTGATCTAGCTCCTCTTAACCAATTTGGCTATCTGCAAAATCATGTAATACCTCTACATACAAACTAGAACAACATCCAATTTGAGCAAAATATAGTGCTAATAGAATCCATGATCCAATCCTTTCATTTTTGAATAATCCCATGCAAATACATCCTTAAATTTGGCTAGGAGAGCAATTAGCTGCTCTCGAAACTCAGGCCATAGATGAGCATTGATCTTCATGGGCTTAGTACCTTCTAGATGAAGTTAAATTGTGGAAAGTGCAGCCTTCGTGACCCCAATCACCTTTTGCCTTTGTAATTCAAACTCCCTTTTCTATCTTAGTATTTCTACTACATTCGATTGAAGCTTGTGTTGCTTTCACTCTGGAGTTTAGAATCATGATTTTTGTACCACCCTTAGAAATCTAATTCCGTGTGGGTACTAGCTCTTGGGTAGGGTAAAGTGGGGATTGTAGATCCAAGTATTGATGATAGATTTGCATGACATCAACAAGACAAAACAGTTCCGAATGCACATTTGCTACTAGGAAAGAAGTTCCTCATCATCATTCAAGCCATCCACCATGTTGATTGTCTTTCTACCACTAGCTTGCAAGATGCTGGTGGAGGTGTGATTTTATTTAAAAAGATATTGATTTTGTTGTGACCTTGGAAAATTGTCAGCTGATCACACTCCCATTGCCCACAACTAGGGCCATCTCCCTCACTTGCATGCTCCCCACAACCAGGGCCATCCAAGTAGGAGGCAGTAATCCTCACCCACATGCCCCATATTTGGCACCACCAAAGCAGTAAAAAATAGAATACTTGTTGCTACTTTCACTAAGATTGAACATATAATTTCAAGAGGTTTCACTCTCTCTTGATTTGCTATGCGGACCAGAAAGCCCAAAATCTTGATAAGTTGCCACTATGATAAAGTTGACTCTTGAGCCATTGTTGAGAAAAAAATTGTTAATTACTTGATCCTTGAACCAAAGAAAAATCACCAAAATAGTGGGGTTTGACAATGGTTGTGGTGGAACCGGCTCTTGTTGCACCTTGCACACTTCCTCCTCTAGTGTGGTTGCAATTAGGGCCACCACTTTTTGTTTTGATAGTACATGTTGATTCGATTGAATAATTTTTAACAAATGGTACTTGAATGATGGGACCATATTTGGCAAATCCCCCAAAGGAATAGTGATAAAGATAAGTCCCATTGTGGTTTGTGTTTCAAAATTAGTTGGATTTTCCTATAAAGAAGACTAAGCCTTAGCATAGGGTGTTGACAGGTTCCTTTCCACCATTAGGGGTATTGACTCTGTCATCGACTATGAAGTTTGCATTGCCATCCATGCTCATACTATCCCTTTCATTCTCATAGTGGGTATTGATGATTTTAGTACATGAATCTAATGCGGATCCCTCATTGCCACTGGTTCCTTTGCCATCCATTTAGCCACTTGATGTTAGAATTTCTCATGTTTTATCCATGAAATTCCTCTAGGCTTCTTTGCTAACTACATTGAGCTTTTTGTCCAAGTGGGTAACCACATTAACTTCCACCTTAGGTAGCTCTTTGCTTTCCACCATATTTACTAAAGGTAAGGGATTTTGATCATGACTTGCCTCTTGTGAGCATCATATGCTTGGGCTTCCAAACACTTTGATCTCTAGTGTTCTTTCTCCATGTAAACCAAAACATTCTTTGTATGAGAGGTGATGATTTCCTCTTTGGCCTCCTTGATTCCTTCCTCTTCCTCTACGGCCCACACCACCAAGAGATAGATAATCCTAAGTGCCACTATTATAGATGGTCTTGAAATATTCTAGTTGGCAGGCTCTGCTCCTCCTACACCTTGCTAGTTTGTAGGTTGCACTCCTCTCACACGTTGCCATGCCCTAATGCATCCAATCTGATTCTTGGAAGTGTACCAGCAAACCTTCGTATTGTGAGTAGCCATATGGCAAATACCACACCATCATTGATTGAGGCCACAATATGTCACTAGATGACCAGGATTGTTATACTCAGTACACAAGGGTTTTGTTTATAGGTTTACGAGCACCCTTTGAGGGTTTGCGGCCCTTGTTGTTCCTCTTGGACTTTGTGGGCTTTCACTATCCCCCATCCTCAAAGTCCTCTTCCTCATTACTACTCTGTTTCTCTATCTAGGTTTGAATTCAAATTTGAGTCAGTGGATTCCTAATGAAGACTTTTGTTAGTAGATTTAGCTAAATTCTTTCCCTTTTTTTAAATTCTCCTTATCCAGAAACATTTCAATGTAGAAAAACACAATGATAAAATAATTTAGATAATGACTAGACAGATCTTTCAAAGCCAAAGCTTTGTAGACACCTTGGTTAAGCCCTTGCACATATAATGAGTACAACATTTCACCAACGGGTTGACCTTAAATTGAGCTATATAGCTCTGTATTGTAGCATCTCCTTGTTTGAGATTTTGGATTCTCTCCAACTTTTAAGCATCAATTTGGTCTGGCTGAAACCATGTGTGAAACGTTGTCTTGGCAATTTCAAAAGTTATCTAATTATTTTCGACAGTGAGCCAGGTTGTCAACTTCTTTTGAATTGATGACTCGAATATGGCCACCTTATGGGTTGGATCACATGAGTGGGATTGATAGTACATGCCACATCAAACTATCTAAGAAAAGCATCTAGGTCCTTGTTTGATAAACCAAAAAATTAGGAAAGGAAACTCGTTCCTAGGCGGCCATCCAAGTATGGATTGGGATACCATAAGGTGGAATAGGTAAAATCACAACCAATTATATAGACACAAACAACCACCTTGCTAGCTTCACAAGCATCACAGGAGCAAAACATCCTTGAAGCATCAAACATGCATTATGGAATTTGTGTAAAACAAATATAAAAAAACTATGAAAAATCAACCATATGAGTGCCTTGATTTGTAGATCTTATAGCGCTCTTCGTTTCTAGCTATAGAATGCCTAAATCCAATATTGTATGCAAAAGTTATGGCCAAAATATGATAGTATTGTCAAGCTGCCATAACTATCCACAACTTCTATAGTATGCTCCATATCCACTCAAAAATAGATAAAATGGCTTCTCCTTAGCTCAATAATCACTCAATAAGGCTTAAATAAGCCTTGGGAAGCTTCTCAATAAGTGCAGACTAAGTTGGAACAAGATAGAAGAAGGAAAGACTCAATACATACCTTGAGAGAAAGAAACAATGGCTTCCATGGAACCTTGAGTTGAGGATTTGAATTTGGGCTACAACAAAGGATAAAGAACCTTGAGTTGAAGACACAAGATATAGGAACTCCAACCATCACAATGTGTGACTACGACTTCCTTTTATTCAAATGTCACTGAAAGAATAAAGAATGAAGTGACAATGATGGTTGCTCACCACCTGCAGTGTATAAGTATGAAGGTACTGCCAATGTAGTAATACACAAGTAGCTAGGGCACAAGTGCCTTTATCCCCAACATCAAAGAATATTAGTCCATTACCCCAATCCTCTATTATGTAGACATTTCTCATCCAAGGTCTTTCCAGCAAGATATTGTAGTCCAGGCCTATCATCATGACGAAATTCACAAAAAATTGCACTTTGACTATCTTGTTTGGCTAATCCTTAAGCACTCAAAATGGGAAAATATTTGTATCATTAGCCATGGTCACATTGAATCTAATAGTTTCCACCATCGATGGACTTCCCCAAGCTTGTAGTACAGTGTAGCTAAGGACGCTCACTTTTGCTCCTATGTCTACTATGCCTTTTCATGTTATATCCCCCAATACCATCACAGGTAGGATGGTATGCATCTTGGTCCCTTCTCGGAAGGCATTTATTTGTTGTGATCCTATCACTAGAGATGGTCTCACACTAAGTATGTGGGTGTTGCTATCAACTCCATTTTTTGGCATAGTTTGCTTTTGTCTCTCAACCCACACCTTAAAGGTGTTCCACAACCCCTGATTTTGCCTCATTAGTTTCCCCAAGGGAAACGACACTTGTGTTGACACAAGGGCTAATAGTAGTCTTGCATCAAACTTGTTGGTTGTTTGTTGTCTAGGAGGTTGAGTTCTGATTCCTAGGTCAGTTTACTACAAGGTGGTTTTCTCTGGTTGAGGGTGAGGTTCTTGCATATGGCTAGTCACTTCTCTCAAGTAGGTTGGCAACAAGGAGGGACGCTCTATTCTTGTGGTCCTCATGATCCAATAAGGATTCTCCCATGTGTACCTAAGCCTCTTCTATCCATCCTCTCACTTTCTCTATGATTCCATTTCATGCCTACCAAGGCACTTGCCTTCTTGATGTCGACGTCATTACACTATCACTTTTTGAATTGATTTTTCCTTTCACTCTCTTCTTCTTCTTCTTCCTCTTCTTCCTCTTCTTCTTCTTCTTGCCAATAGAAGATACATCTATGTCACTAGGTCTAGGCATTGCCACTCTGGCTTGCTTCTGGTTTATCGCATTAAGTAATATGGGTGTCATGTCATTGTCAAGAGTCTCTATCCCAAATAGTCCCAAGGTAGCTGATGGAATGTTAGAGCCCCTTGTTGATGCCTTTCTTCTTGGGTAATTAGCGTCATATAAATGGGTTATGTTGCACTTAGGGCATTGTGACTCAGCCTTGTCTTTGTTCAATTATTCCTTTTCTGGGCATCGAGAGGAGATGTGTCTAGGGTGACCGCAATTCCAGCATGTCACTTGTTCTTGTGACTACATAACTCCAGATCCATGTCCTCTTACTCTACCCAATGTCATCATCGGATGGGTCTATAGTCCATAAGGATTGGGTTTCACTCTTCCCCATAGAGATGAAGGGGTAGGGGCTCCTCTACATAATGCATAGGAGCATCAATTTGAGGCAAGGTGATGATTGGTGCTAAGGGTCTAGGTATTCTTATTGGATTGATGTTTGCCCTTGGTGTAGCTAGCCTTTGCTCCTTGGGAGATGATAGAGCTAATGGAGCTTCTTGACTAAATTGGAAGGGGTGTTTCGTTGGATGTTGTGACTAATAGGGTTGTTGGTATGGCAAGCGTCGAGGCAATCTATTGTGCATAGCTTCATGCCTTTACATGTTGCAATTGGCACAAGTCCTAGGTCTCAAATCTGGACAT
Source organism: Lygodium microphyllum (assembly GCF_053477565.2). Lineage (NCBI taxonomy): Eukaryota > Viridiplantae > Streptophyta > Polypodiopsida > Schizaeales > Lygodiaceae > Lygodium > Lygodium microphyllum. Next base: position 67,916,112 of record NC_141159.1, on the reverse strand, counting down.
TTTGCTAGCAAATGATTACTGCCGTAGTGCACAAATCGAATGTTGTCCTTGTAGGTCTTCATAGCGCATCTTGAAGCTTCATCACTTTGAGTTTGAGGTTAGACATCTCCTGGGAGAAATCCACACTCTTGCCTTTCTGTTGAGTTTTAGGGGTCGTTTGCTCACTATGTTTGGTGGATCTTTTGCTATGGATAGTAATGGTTCCTATCGATTATGAGATTTTGTTGCTTCTTTCCTTTAGCAGATCATCCACCCTTATGACCTCATCGAACATGTTGCCAAGACATTTCATTATGCAAACTTGAATAGCTTTCCAAGGCCTTTTATAGTTCTTCATTCTTTATCCCATATCAATAAACATTGTTGGCATTGCCCTGACCATAGGCCTCTTAGGTTTAGGGATTCTTTTATAGAGACTTCTCACATGGGTGAAATAGTCTCAAATCTCCTCCTTTTCTTTCTAGCTCACATTCATGAGCTTGACAAATTAGGTTACCAAAGTACCCTACCTCTGAGAAGTGCTTGATGAACAAGTTTTTAAGCATATCAAAGTTGGTTTTCTCAGTGTCAAGCCAAAAGATTGTGCTCTCTTATCTACATCCATGAGTTTTTTTACATCACAAACTTGTTCAAAATACTCAATGAAGCTATAAGGGTCATCTTCTACCTTATACTTGTCCACTTGTTTTATGACTATCAGTATTTGTGTCTGGCTCCTATTCCTAGGTGTTGCCCCCAAGGTAGTCAGAAGTGTCATAGCTAGTGTAGCACTACCCTTTTCTATTGACCTGTAGTGTAGCAATCTCTTAAGCAAAAGCTTGGATGGGGGCTAAGGTCCACATCAGGTATTCCTACTTCTCTTGCGTCTTCTCTTGCAATGGTTCCTCTTACTAGATCCAAGATGTGTTGGATCTATCCTAGTTTGATCTTCTTCATTCACTTGTCTACTCATTGGTTGCATGCGAATCTTGCAACTTGCTTAATGAGGTCCCTTTTGAGTTTCCTTTCCTATGTTTGCTATGATTTCTTATATCTCTCTTTCTCTATGTTTAACATGAGTATGCTGGTCATAGAGTGACACTAACTATTGAATATCAAGAGGAAACTCCATTGCATCAAAATCCACAAAGTCATTGCTTGAGCTTGTTCTTGCCATGGATTCCATGTATTCTTGTGGCACAAGCATTTCAATGAATCTAATGAGCTTAGATAAGGTGTTAGGGGTTTCTATGGGGATTCTTTGCAAGCTTGAAATACTCTCTATTTTTGGTGAATGAGGTGTAGTGTTAGCACCTACAAGTGCTTTCACCTTGTTACCTTGCGACCCTCAATGGCTAGCATGGCACTTTGAGTCTCTTTTTTTTTTGGTATGGTAGTTCTCTTCAAGGTTAGGATGTGTACAATGACCTTCTCTCTTTCAACACTCCCATCACTCAAGCTCCTTGTTTCATTTTTACTTTGTTTGCAGGGTCCAAGTCAAGGATGTATACCCTCTCAATGGCTTTATAGTCTTTTAATCCCTAGGAAGTCCTTGGTGCCTCATGTTGTATTTTTCCTTGTTTCCTATCTCCTCACTTCTCAAGTTGCATATTCTTTAGTGTATCGCCCTAATCAATATTCTCTTCTTGTGCATGATTGTACTTCCTTTCTTTTCTCAAGGTCACAAGATTGTAGACTATCCCCATTGCTTATTCCAATGTGTGTGTCATATCACCCATTCGATGTTGTTCAGAGTTTTGTTTAGCTCACAACTTCCTAAATACTGAGTTACTCTCACGCTCAAACCTCTCCCTACTGTGTCCTTGGCAAGATTCCCATGGTTGCAACAAATGTGGATCTTTCAACCGAAGTTACATGGAGATGGTTATGATAGTGATATTGATATCCTTCATGCAACATTGGTACTGGGCTCCAATGCAATGTGCTCAATCTCTCCCTTCCAAGCAATAGAAGTATCCTCAAGCTATTGCTACACTGCTCAAGTGCAAGAAGCGAGGCTCTACTTTTATGGTTCTTCCTCTAGCCAAGCTGCTTCTAATACCCATGAGGGTGTGAACAAGTGTCTAGGATGTTGGAAGTCATGAGGTGATTGATAGCCTCTCTCAGCTTCAGTCTTGATTAGAAGGTCACAACTCATATGTGACTCAAGAGGATGGGATAAGTGGATGCTGAAGGCACTTGAATCTTGCTCACGCCCTATTTCATGCAGTTGGTCATCAGTCCTCAAGGAGGTTTCCCAATTACCCAGAGTGATCCACGATGTATTGTTGTTAGAGGTCACGGTCTGCTACCTATGATTCCGCAAGGTCGTAAGCTACCCCCTTCGACTTTAGAGTGGATTCCTTGCCAATGATCTAGTGATATTAAACACAAGGAGGTAGACCACCAAACCATGAGCAAGCCATTCCCCTAATCCTAAAAAGGCAAGCTCACTATGCTAGGCAATGACTAATGGACCGCTTCCCATCAATCAACCTATCCCCACAACGAATGATTGAGTGTATAAGGCTTTTGCTGATGAAATAATTGAAGTTCATCCTATTAACTTGCAATTCCATGATGCCAAGTTGTGCAATAGCTCACGATTACAATTTGGTTGAAATTATGTCCTCGAGAGTCCTCAAACTAGCTTTTGAGGCCCTAGCAACAACCTTTTCTATTTCTACCGAATCAGTGAACCTCTTGGGCTGATAATAATAGTAAAACTTTTGACCTAAACATGGGCGTGAAGTCCCTTCTTACCTTGGTTCATACCTCCCCAAACTATGCACCCTCAGGCCCCGTTATTATTAAGAGGTGTTAGTCAATACTACAGAGGACTAACTTACTGTAATAGGTGGTATCTATGATATCCATGGTCAATGCTCAATGATTATCAAATAAACTATAGGTTTGTAGCCTGCTTTGGCTGAATACCATGAGAGTTTGGATGGATCTCACAATTTGGCTTTATCACTAGTCCAACTAGCCAATGGTGGCATCACCACAACTAGTATGCTCCCTTATTGGGTCAAATGGTTTGCCCAACCTATGCTTACGTTCTAATCAAATTTCATTGATTTTTTAAAAACTCTCACACAATAAATTACAGAAATTTCCTATTTGATCATTCAATCAATAATATAACTAAGAATAGGTTCTCTGTGTAGGCCCCGTAAACTAGCTAGTCAACCTCGTCTAGCTCTTGCACTTATACTTCATACAACCAAAAAATTTTCAGAAAATTTTAGTGCTTTCCAAGAGTTCAAATAGTAATTTTCAATAATCAACTCATCCAGTTTCTTGGGAAAAACACTTTCAATCACAAGCTTGATAATCACACTATTTCCACAACAATCAGGTAGCACTACTGACAAGTGTTGGGTAAGACATCAAGCAGCCAGTCATAGTTTTTTGATCGTTCATGATATCTAACATTCAAAAATAGAAACTTTTACTGAATTAACTGAAGTCAAAATTTAGCCCCATCGTTCTCTTGTTATGCATGCATGTCCTAGTCTCCTCAGACTACTTGCAGCATGCATAACTAGATTGTTTTGTGGTGTTATACTACCTTGTCACAAATTCTTTCTCTCACCCTTATCCCACATGAATTTCAAAAATGAATAATAGAAAAATTCAGTAAATTTTCAGCATTAATCATGTGACTCAATCTTTCCCATTCATGTCAAAGTTTTATTCACAACAAGTGATACATCTAATTGCCAAGTTGTCAATTTAGCAAATTCAACTTATCTATGGAAAACCATCCATATTTTTATGCTCTTGGGATGCATTTTTCATCCCCATTCATTGCTAGCATTGACACTCGCAATCAAGGGCTTTTCCATAGTCATGTGTTGACTGCAACTAGCTAGTTGCCATCAAACCCCCAGCCCGTGACATGCTAATGTATTCCATAATGAAATTTCATAAAAATAAATAAAATCTTAGTAATTTTATGTAAATTTTTATGACTTACTAGCCCATCAAGCATGCTCAAATGATAGAGTGCTCATTGTTGCCTATGATGCAAACTATGTTGGTTATCAACAAAAGCAAGAGTTATTTTGTTGGTTTTTTTTGAATTTTTTCCAAAAAATACTTTTTGTCTTGATCAAGAAATTCTCAAAAATCCATCATTTTCTACAAAAAAAAGAGTACAAGTGCACACCATGGATTGATTCCTTTCCAACCCGTCCTTTCTAACTATGACATGCAAGGTTTCTATATTGAACCCATCATGGTGAGAAAGCCCATCTAGCTTAGATCTGGTGTATTCCGCTCGCCATCTATGGTTGGAAACTTGTCAGGAGGGATTCTGTGTAAGGTCCAGGTAAAGGAACCAAAATGTAGGACCACTTCACCTATGTGCCAAATCTAGACGAAATGCCACATATCAATAATTCCCTCCCTCAAGTTAAGTTTACTCATCATCTCTTACCCCACGAGGTTTTCTACCATCTTGTCTCACTCTCTCAGCTTGCCATGAATACAGATTCACAGCTCTCAAGCAAGAAGAAAACTTTACAATATTAGTTGGTGCAAGAAGAGAACTCACCATGTGTAGTCTAGAAATCCATGTGAGCTCCCAAGCTCTGACGACTCCACTAATGCACGTTGTAACAAGATTTGCACTTCTCGCCCTTCGTCCTTCATGTGCAAGGATATGGCCTCTATCACTTGTTCCTCAAAGCTCCCACAAGTTCCTCTCTCTCTCTTTCTCTCTCTCTCTCCCCCAAAGCCCCTCTAGTTCCCTGTCTTTGCAACATAGTCTCTATCTTTCCACCTCGCAGACTGGGAAGATCCCAAGAAGGTGAGGGAAAGTGATGGAGTAATGCAATGAATATTGAGAGCAAACTCACAAGCTCTCTTATCTCTCAGAACTTCCGCAAGCATGAGGTGGCTACACAAAGATGGAAGCAAAGATAGTGGAGACGAAAGAGATAAGCTTGCTTTGCATTAGTAGTAGGAATGATTTGCAATAAGGTTTCCCACCATATGTATGTGGCCTTCGAATTTAAACTTGGGTTATACCTCTTATCTCAAGGTGCCCATTGCCCATAATCTCTTGATGCCTGCTCTTTGAGCCTAGTATCCCATCTAATTAATTTACATGAGAGCAAGTCTAGTGATCAAAAATAATTTTACAAAATTTATCTAGTCCTCTTTCTTAATCCCTATTTTTTCTAGAGTGCCTAAAATTTTTATATTATTTTTATCTTTCGTTTTTCAGCTTGATGAGTGCTCTTCTTCCAAGCTTTGAATTTTTACCAATCTGGATGTAGTCACTATTCCTTGAAGCTACCACTCTTGAATGGTCCTTGACTTTTGTGCCTTTTGGTTTTTTAATATTTGGCTTCCCTCGGTGTGCTACAATAGCTTGTTGTTTCTTGCTTCTTGTGGCTTCTTTGCAAAAAGGCACAAATAGAAAAAACCTTGGCAAGTTTCTTGGCACCATTAGTTAATGCTAAGGCTAGAGTTAGACAAAAACAAGCAATCAATAAGGTGTCCTTTCTCCCCTATTTTTATCTACTAAGAATGTAAATAAGAATGAATCCAAATCCTTACATGACTTGTTTGACTTTAAAATTGGTCCTAATATCACGTACTTGTTATCATTGTAAACAATTAATCCTTATGTAGTAAACCAACTAGCACTTATATACAAACCAATAAATAAAAGTGCACCCAAAATAGAAGAAACTAACTGAAAAAATGAGACTGAAGTAAAGAAGGCTTGCATTACTAAATAAGACTACAATAGTTTTAGTACACTATGGAAGAAACTTAATAAGGAGAATTGACTCAATTCTTGATATTGAAGTAGAAAGACTCATAGCAGCTCACTCTTAGGTCACTCAGATTGCTCTTATTGTATATGACATTTGTTGGGTACACAAGTTTATATAGAAGTTGATAGTAGGCAATCTGTCTGAAAATCTTGCATATTTGGGGCTGTTAATTTATAGGAACAAAATATTTTTTGTGGGAAGTCAAACAATGATGATATTCTGTAGGGACACTGCGTTGACTACAACTTTGTAGTTCAACTTAGATTCAAAGTCTACACCATTTGCAAGGTATTAGCCAACCCAAAGTACTTCTATTGTTTGCTACTATTTTAGAATTGAGGATAAAATTTAGGATTGTCTATATTTTAGCCTTGATTGGTTCTAACTATTTGTTTTAATGAAAATAGAGTATCCATTATAAAATATATTAGTTTCATAGGAGCCTTTGGGGGTAAGTGGTCCTCCCTGGATTGCAAACTCCCATGATGATTTTTTCTCCATTTGAAAATTGTCTTATATCTTTGTCAAGAATTTTCTTTATAGGTAGTTTTCCCTATGTATAGAACTACTTAATATAGGTACTTTTCCTATGTCCAAAACTACCTTTATAGGTAGTTTCTTAGTACCTTGTAAATATTTTATAAGTAGTTTCTTTGTTTCCAAAGCTACCTTTATAAGCAGTTTCCAAGTACATTGTAAACGGTCCCAAAAAGTGACTTTCTATGCAATCAAGATACCTTGTAAATAATGCCCTAAGTAGACCTAATTATTCAACATCCCGCTAAGTACAATATCGTACTTTCTCAATACCGAGTTTCTTCCTGATAATTTTAAATTGATCAAAGTTGAGGGATTTAGTGAATATGTCTACAACTTGCTATTGACTAAAACAATGTATCAAATCAACTTCTCTATCAAGGACTCTCTATCTTGTAAAATGATATGAATTTCTAGAAAGTGTGTTTGGTTCTAGCATGTCAAATTAGACTGTTGGCATGGTAAATATTGGAGATGACTTTACATGCAATATTGCTACACCATATATTCAACTATAGTAGAAGATAATGCAACAATGAGCTTCTTACTGGACCAATTGATAATTCGATTACCAAGTGAGTAGTTATAGCCTAATGTAGACCTTTTGTCTTCTATGTTTCTAGCCCAATTAACATCATATAAGCAAATGGTCTCAATGAAGAGTTGTAGACTAGTTCATAATCCATAATACATTTGATGTGTCTAAGCAATCTCTTGGCTACCAACCATAGAGAATACCTTGGTTCTTTTTCTTCTTAGGAATCTTTAGATGTGAAATGTTTCCTCATTAGCATCATTTTTCCTTGATTCCTCTCTTGATCTTGGATGTTGATACTTCTATCTTGGTTGTGCTTAGTTGGCTTTGTAGTTCTTGTGGGACTTCTAGTCTCTTGACTCTAATTGATCATCCTTTGAGTGGTTTGGAGCCGCTAGTTTCTTTGTACAAGAGACATGTTAATATAATGCTTTGGTAGCCAAATCCATTGATTGGTCTCTATTCTCTTGGTTGCAAAAACCATATCACTATTGTACTTTGGTAGCAAAACCCATTGATTGTCCTTGTAGTAGTGTTGAGCAACTACTAGCTGCTTAGGAACCCATCTTATCTTATGGGTTCATATCCTTTAATATTGAGGTTCTCTTTTAATCATTTTCCTTGGCTGTGATTATTTTTTCCAATATAAATTTATTGAAAGGGATGCCATTTTGTTAGGTCCCATTTATTTTATTGCTATCGTTTTCTCTTGAGGTGTTGAGGAGAAAAATTGGCTCACAAGCTTGGAGTTGAAGTCTCTTCAAATTCTTGAGGTTACTTTTGAAGGGAGTGAGCCTTGAAGTGGAAGCACACAGCACAAGTAAGAGCTATGGTGGAAGGAGCAAGAGCAAGAGAGAGACATACAAGATGTGGGAACTCCAAAATCACAATGTGTGATTGGTCTTCCCTTTATTCAAATGTCACTGAAAGATAAAGAATTACATGATAGTGATGGGTGCCCGCCACCAGTAGTGTGTAGATGTGTGCAAGTAATTGATACATGATGCGAATATTGTTAGTGTAACTAATACACAAGCAGCTAGGCACATGCACCTTTACCCCCAACAACCTTCCACTTAAAGGTGAATGTGTCCCTAGTGAGAATAGAAGAAGAAAAAAGTGACAAAGTACAAATGTATATAAGTACAATATGATGACAAAAGCATCTCATCCAATGCCCATCAACTTTCTAAGGAAGGAAAAGTGCTCCGATGAGAGAATTTTAGTGAGAAAATCTATAGGATTTTGGTTAATTGAGATCTTGACAAGCTCAATGGACTTGTCCTAAAAAATGACATATTGAATAAAGTGGTAACACACCTCAATGTGCTTTTTATTTTTATGAAACCACTCATAGAATCCAAATGCAGTGTAGGCCATATCAGTAATGCCAAGGTTTTCCACCAAATGTCCTAGCCGCAGAGCCTCATTGCAAGCCTTAGTAGTTGCAATATACTTTGCCTTTTTTAGTAGAGAGGGTTGTACATTTTTGCACCTAGACATCTAAGAGACAATACTGCCAACAAAGGTGAAGACATAGCCAGAGGTGGACTTCCTACTGTCTGCATGTTCTACATAATCATAGTCAATGTATCCATAAATCCCAAATCCTGGCTACCATAATAGATGCACATAGCTACTGTTCCCTTTAGGTACCTCATAATATCCTTGACGATATCCCAATGTTGTCTACCATGTGTAGCCATATAGTGTGCCACAACTCCCTTGCAAATGCTACGTCAGGGCAAGTGGCTATCATGCATACATCAAACTACCCACTGTGGATGCATAAGGGATCTTGGCCATCTCGGCCTTTTGCTCATTAGACTATGAACAATTGGCCCAACTAACCTTCATGTGAGAAGGTAAAGGACAACCAATAAGCTTCACATCTTGTAGATGAAATTGCTAAAGGACCTTCTTGATGTACTCTTTTTGTGATAAGTAAAGGAGCCCCTTAGAGCGATCATGCATAATGCGTATCCGAAGAATATGTGAGGCTTGTCCCATGCTCTTCATCTCAAAGATATTCTTGAGTTGACCTTTCAAGGCATCCATCTCATCATCATGAGCACTCCTAGCATGCCATCCACATAGAGGATAAAAATCATAAGTCTTCCATCATGAGCCTTTTTCGTGTATAGACACAGATCCATATCACTATGAGAATATCTTTGTAAATTCATAAAATCATCAAACTTGTGGTACCATTCCCTAGGTGCTTGCTTAAGGCCATAAAGGCTCTTTCTCAATTTGCACACTAGGTGGTCCTTTTTGTGCAAAGCCCTTAGGCTACTCCATGTAAATCTCATAATTGAAGTTCCCATGAAGAAAAGCTGTCTTGATATCGATTTGATAAAGATCCAAATCAAGCTGAGCAACCAAATCCAATATCAAACATAGGGTAGTCATCTTCACAATAAGAGAAAAGGCTTCATCAAAGTCCACACCATGCTCTTGCTTGAAATCCTTAGCAATCAGTCTAGCCTTGTATGTCAGCTTGGGGTGTCTAAGGATAATTTTCAACTTGTACACCCACTTACATGGCAAAGCACGCTTTCCACTAGGTAAGGGAACCAAATCCCACGTAGATTTTCTTGTAGTGAGTCATACTCTAACTATATGATCCTCTCCCAAGAGTGACTACAACCTTTGCATAAGGCCATATCACATAAGTAAGAGGCTCACTAGCACATGTCACCATAGCATAGTCCATAGAGGGTTCAAATTGCACAAGCTGTGGTTTATCCCTAGTAAGCCACCCCAAAATAGGCTAGGGAGCTTGGACATCCTATAGAGCATTCAAGACTTAGGCCAATGAAGCATTAGTTGCTATGGCGGTAGGCTATCTAGCTAACTATACAATAGCAAGAGGCTTCTCCTAAAATATCACCCTGTGTACCTCAATGACATGCTCAGGCTGCTTATGCATTTTCTCCTAATGGAAAACAACATTATGGCTGATAACCTTTCGAACTTGTGGATTCCATATTTGATAGCCCATCTCACTTTTTATAAAAAAGTATTTAAAAAATATATATTTTTTTGAACTCACATGATGCACACATATATTCATGAGTAACTTGCTCGAGAAGGTAGCCAAGAATTCCAATTTTTGCTTAATAGGATAATACCCAGACCTTATGCGTATAGTCATCAATGAACATAACGAAATACTTTGCACCACCTAATCACTTGTAGGACATGGAACCACATACATCTAAATGAGCCAATGGCTCACCCATGTGTATCATACTAGACTTTCTAAGTGTATTACATGTTTGCTTGCCATATAAACAATGATCACAAGACTCAAAGCACTTATAGTTAAGGGGGGAAAGATACTACAAATGAGTAACCATTTTCATTCCTTTCAAGGAATGTTACCAAGGCGACGATATCAAAGAGATACATATGAAATTGCATACACTTCCCAAACATGGTCAAATGACCCAAATACAAGCATGGGGTAGAGAGTATTGGACTTAGCACCACGTGCAATGACAAGATTCCCATGGCTAAGATTCCATGAGAAATCACCAAAAGAAACTACATAATCTACATCATCCAAAGTGCAAGCAACAGAGATGAGGCTCTTTGCGAGAGTTGATACATGACATACATCATGAAGAGTAAACATGTAACCTAAACCAAACACATTTTGGATATCATCAATACCAACTATCTCTAGGTCCAGTTTATTTGGATAGATCTAGTCAAATTACGATAGGAGTGGAACTACTTTCTATCATGGGTCACATGAAAGGAAGCCCCTAAATCTATGAGCCAACACTAAGTATACCCTGACAAAGTATCAGTTAGCTTTGTGAAGTATTGAGAAGAAGCTGAAAGTATGAAATCATCATTAGAATCAATCTACATAACATTAATCCCTTCAATTTTAACACTTGACTTGTTAGGTACAATATTGCAATTATCGTTTTTTGTCGTGTTCTTTACCCCCTTGCCCTTTTCCTTGCGCTTGTCCTTGCACATTTAATGGCATTATGGTCAAATATGACTTGATTTCCCACATTAATGATAAGTCAATGAGGACTTACAGCCACACGACTTATTGTGAGACTATCCATGTGATTAAGAATGAGACTGTTGAGAGTCTCTTCCATGGCAATCATTATTGCTCCTACTGTTACTACCTTTAATTGTCAAAGTGTGAGAGGTAGGGGAAGCATTAACATTATTTCAGTTAACCTTTTCATTCAAGAGTGCACTCTCTACACCTTCTAAGTCTAGCCCATTATTAGGCATATTTACACACATAACAATACAAAATGTATCCCATGGTTCGGGTAGTGTAACTAAGAGGAAAAAAGGGGGGAGATTGCCCTTGAATTCAATCCCCTACGAAGACAAATGACTGAGAATAGAATGAAACTCATTTAAGTGGGTTGATATGGAAGTGCCCTCCATGCGAAGGTCCATGAGTTGCTTAAGCTAATACATTTGAGAAGTGGGGCTCTGCTTATCATAGACATTGTGAATCTTTTTCCATAAGTTGCATGTGGATTTCCCATTAGAGATAACACCATAGAACACCTGCTTCTTAGAGAGGGACAATATTATGGTGGACTTACATAGCTCATTTAATTTGACCCAATAATCTACATAAATATGTTTGGGCTTGACATCGTCATGTTTCAAAGGCTTTACTTGCATTTTCTACACTAAAACTTGCCAGATTTAGGCCTTCCAATAGTTGTAGTTGGTGCCATCCAACTTGTCTATATTAAAGATAGCACCATCATTGGAACCACTAGCCATACTAGGACCAAGTAAATGCACATAAGGGAAAAATAGGTTGTTGTAATAATATGCAAATCAACCCCAAAACTAGTGCCAAATGAAGCTAAAAATAAAAGAAACTATTGAACCTAGAAGCTATCCACAAAGTATGAACAAACGACTGTCAAACGGAAGCGACTGCCCTCATGAAAGCTATCAAAATTTGCAATTACAGTTTGTTGCCAATAAAATACAACAATAAGAAAACTAAGCCAAAACTGTGTTATCACTGAGACATGACAAATCGGAAGTGCCAGGTGATATCTTCCATGATGCAGGATATGTAAGAAACTGTAGCAACCAACATACATAAGACAAGCACCCAAAGCTGTCAATTGTAATCTGTTAGTGTGGAATACATCAACTAGCATACCAATCATGCATGTAGTAGGTCTCGGGGTAATGGAAGAGACTAACCAAAGGCACAACTAGCTGAGCAAAATGTCAATAAAGAGCCAAGCAAAGTGTTATGCATAACTGACAATGACCTGATAGAGGTTGGTGCTAGTCCAAGACAAGGGTCAACTCAGATCAGTCCTCAAGGCATAAATTGTAGACATATAGCATGTAAAGAGAGCATGTACATGTGAATATCCTAGTATATCAAAAGTCAAGATCAACTACATATCGTAGAATATGACACTGAGGGACGGAAAATAGAACAAATACGTGTAGACTTCAAGCCATAGAAAAAGAGTGCCTTCAGGATAGAGCGAGGGGTCATGCGCATCAATTGTGATCGCACTTGGTTGGAACATGTAGGAGCCATAGATTTCGATCAAGCACGCCTAGCCCAACCCAGTACGACACCAGTGCTTAGGATAGAGTCACCACCTGAGTTGCGACCACCAGGGGAGACCATCTCTTCTAGCGAAGATGGGGATTTCGACTCTGAGTCGGAGGTAAGTTTAGATTGCGACCTAGAGATACCTAGGCTGGTGCACCAAGGGGGACCTACCCGTCCACTTGAGGCGTAGATAGTTGAAAGAGAAAAGGATAAAACAATCTAGGGACACACGAATGGAAGAATGTAACACCAAGTGTCAATGAAACTGCTCCCACTGGAACAAAGTTAGATGTGGAATGAGCAAGTCATATACATCATGTACATAGCATCAAACATCCGAGATCGAAGTGTATGCATTATTCAGAGCATCCAAGTGAAAATAGTCGGCAAAGCATCCATTGTAACATCCAAGTAGGTAATTGACAACCAATGTCAATGTCCAAAGCTCCAGAATAACTCAAATGCAAGTCAATGGCAAAGCCCAATGTCAAGCATAGCCAAGTCATGTAGCATCCATATCAGACATAACATCCAAGAGGATTGCCCACGTACCATCCAAGGATAATAGACATAAACTATCTCAAAGAATGCTTACTATAGGTAAATGATAGATAATGTCAATCAAAATGAGCTTCAATCATTGCTCAAAAGCATTCCAGAGTCATGACAAAGCATGTAACATGAACCATAATCATCGATATATTAACCCAACTAGTCAGTAGGCACTCGAGAAGCAATACATGATTTTTAGACTTGGTTATTACAACAACCAAGACCGAGCAAGAACAATGCTCAGATCAGCTCCAAAATGATCTCTAATCAATGGGTAAGATTCCCTAAATGTATCGGCATCAACCAAGCATGAGTGGGCATCATTTATGCATCACCACTAAGCAAGAGGCATCCATGACCAAGAGCTACCTTGTTTTTATAGACTGTATGCTAAATACACAATCAATGAGTTGAATATCAACTACCCAATCTCAATGCCAAGGGTTAAAGCCACTACCAAGGTCAATGCTGAGTATCCAAAAGAGGAGTTGTAAGTGCTTAGTTTTTGGGCAGCCCAATGAGGAGGAAATGTTGGGGGAGTGTTGTTGTCCCAATTAGCTTGCAAACAGGTGGTGCAAATTGGTGTGAAGTTGATGTTGCCTTTGCTGCCCATAGTAGGGCTTAAGGTAGTGATGAATGACCTCTACCAAGGTCCTAGGTTAGGCCTCAAGAGATCTTGGTGAGTGATGGAGCAATAGATGACTGGCCAACAATCACAATATTGTGACTAGCCTTCTCTTTGCTTAAACTTCACTGAAAGAGTAAATAATAAAGTGATAGTGATAGGCACCCGCCACCTATAGTGTACATGTGTGTGGGTAACTAATATGCTCTACAGGTACTATCTGTATAACTAATATGGGGGATGCTATACATAGGTGCCTTTACCCCCAACAAATTTGACATCCTTCACTAGCCTTTGTTAGGGATTGCATGTCAATATGGTTTTTCTTTAATGTATTTTCTAGCATGATTCTGGACAAAGGGAGTGACCATAATGGTGTTTGCCAAGCTAAGCTATACTTTTCTAACATTGTAGTGTGCATTATAATATATATTGTCTTTGACTTGGCTACCAATAAGAAAATTCATTCCTTGCACCTTCTTGACTAGCAAGTACAACTAACATATGGACAAGTGGCATGATAATAAACTTGATAGTGGCAATGGCAAGAATAACAAATAAAAATTCTTTAGTGCCTTTCTTGGTGTGTTAGGCCCAAAAGAAGGCCATTGTGAAACAACCTCCTCATGAGGCTACACCTACTAGTGAGTATGAGTTGTTTGGGGATTTTGAGGAATAAGCCCCCTACATGTGCTATCCCCAAGGAGCGGGATAATTCAACACTACGAAGGAGTGAGATAGTTTAGGTACTAGGGTTGAGGGGCACTCTTATGAGGGTAATGGAAGTGTGGCACTGAAGGGTTATGTGCACCAAACCCATTACTGTTTTCTTCTTGTTGCTACCCCAAGCACAATTGTTGAGGTCTCATCTAGGCACGTTGATGTAATCAAGGCACCAACCATCCGAACCCATGCACAAAAGACATGGACCACAATACACTTGTTTCCAAAAAGGTAAGTGTTTAAGTATTTGGTGTAGTTCTTCTATTTTCAAGGCATGTTTTATTTTTTTACTCCAAGGATACAACTTTTTGATGTATGGTAGAGTAGGTGCATGTTAGGTCAAAGAAGGGGACGTTTGCTTGCGAGGTGGACCAACTTCTCGTGGATTGGCAAGTGTGATCAACCAAAGCTTCAACCCACTCTATCAACCTACTCACCTTGTGGTTAGAGTATAGGCTACTAGACTTGGCCATTCTATGACTCGTTAATACCTTGTGTTTTATAACTTGAACCACGCTTCATATTTAATGTTTGTTTGTAAAGAGCATTATGAAAGTTGTGCAACATAAAACAAAGAGAGCACTTATGTGGCACTTGTACCCATTTTCTATTTTCTTCTTTAATATTCTCCATCAATTTCTCCATGCACTCATCCATGCTCACCATGCACTTATGCATAGCCATCCACACATACATGCTAATATACTCCTTTCTAAGCATGGTTCGATCCTCATCTGGCAAGAGGTCCCACATAAATCCTTCTTATGTTGCCCACACTCATTCTTTTTTTGATTGATCTTGGAACTTGTGATCCATGTCATGGAAACACACAACAATGTGCTCCCTTTCATATGCATTTGATTTGGCTTCTTCCCTAGGCTTATGTTCTTTCCTTTACCTGAGCTGCTTGTGTGGAATTACCACATCAAGGCCATGCTCTTTTTTCAATTGTGAAACTAATGCATTGCAACTACAGAAGGGCATATAACTTGATATGTTTGCGACACATTCCACCCAAGCCTTTCATTCTTATCCACAAAATTTGTAAATGGGAAGACATCTATATGAGTTGAAAGTCATCACAATTATTCATCAATCCAACTAATCACAATGCCAAGAGGCTATGAGAGATGGAAATTGAAAGTTCACCTACCAACCATGGGGTGTCATCATCCATAATTCCCTCATTGTTTTCTCTACTGTCATCCATGCTCATCTCTACCTCAACCATAGCCTATGATGTACTCTTGTACATTGGCCTCATCTCAACAACTACACCTTCGCATGATGAAATGCCCACTCCATCCCTCATGTTTTGTGCAAGCTCTAATACACTTTCACATATCAACCTCTCAATCAACAACCACATTCGTTCGGAGACAACACAAATTTAATGTAAGACATTGTAGAATATGTAGCACTATTATTATTTGAGATATCAAAATCACCTTTCCCATGTCATAGCTCCTCTTCACTTGCTTCATCATTGTGAGAAAGGAATGTTTTTTCTCCTGAAACAATGCACTTACACCTATTTAGGGATTGACTTGATTAAAAATAATATATGCAACTAATTCAATGTTAACAAATGCCAACAACTTGATTCATAGACATGCAAGAGAGAATTCACAGTAGCCCTCAATTGTCTTAGCTACCATAGACCTTAACACAATCATAGAAACCCCTTGGGAAGTTACTATATGTGTAAGCTCTACATCACAGGCATTCAAGGTCTATTTGTAAATATCATTATTCGTGATTTTTTCCTAAATAAAACAAAACCCTTTTCTATTCAATTTGTAAATAACCCCTTTATATTATACCCTTCTATATGTAAAAAATGTATAGAAATGGTATTTTAAAAATACCTTATTTTGAACCCACGTGATGCACACATAAATTCATGAGTAACTTACCCGAGAGAAACCCTTGCTACTTGTACTCATCTCTACCTTTTGCAATCACCGATGCAGTTGTGAGTAACCTTACAACAGCCCTAGCTATTTGGAAGAAAGCCTTCAAGAATATGCTTGAGAAGAAATTTTGAAACCATTAGATGTGTTCATGCATATGTATTACAGATGATAAAGTAGTTGAAGACAAAAATGCAGGACTATTCTACATTTTTTGTATGCATCTCACTAGTAATGCTACTTAGCAACCCTAGCTCACCATAGTAACCCTTGCATACACTATAAGGGGATTAACCCTTGATGAAAATAGTAACCCTTGCAAAGTTTATAATTATTGACTTACAGACCCCTTAGGTATACCTTGGTCAACCTACAACCACAACTTATAGACCTATGATGAACCCTAAACCTAGATATGAATGCACCCTAAGCTACACCTAATAGGTTGCTAATGTGTTGTAGCATGGCTATATACCTATTGCAACATTGTTTCTAGAGCTAACAAGTTTCTATTTGTTGGAGTACATGTGGGGTTCCTAGAGCACCCATTGCAACTTCAGAAAACCCTTCTCATTTGTAGTATCTTGTAGATGAATTTAAGAACACATGCATAGATCTCTACTTAGAAACAATTTATGTGTAGCAACCTAATAATTTGATAAACATGCAAAATTCTGTAATGTAACACATGCATGGATCTATGAACATCCATGAAACAAAGTAAAAGGACACATGCTGCCCAGCCCTATGATGGCATAGAGTACCCCATAAATGTAATTATTGAGGGTTGATATGATTGTATTTTTGTCGGATTTTCGGGTGATTTTTATATGATTTGAATGATGAATGATTGTTTCGGAAGTGTTTTAGAGAGTTTTGGATAAGGTTGAATAGGTTTTAGAAGCTCATTATGTTTTTTAGTGAAGATATGATGTGCTGAAAGGTTTTGTTGAGTGCTTGGTAGGTTCTATTTAGCTTTTATTTTGCTATGATTTCTTTTTTTATGAGAGGATGGAATGATGGTTGATGGAGTTTAAGAGTGTTTGGAAGCTTAATGAATGATTTTTGATGGTTTTAGTTGAGCTAAATGCTTTCTAATGACCTTTTGTATGGTACTATTGAGCTTTTGTAGAGCCTCAGTCTTTGTTCTGTTTTTGTTATGTATGCCTATGTAACTGTTCTATGGGATGAATATATAGCTTGGGGAAGTTTTCTAATCTTTGGTAGAGATGAATACAAGTTCAAAACAGCTCAAAGAAGTAGCTATTGAAGATCAAGTAAAGACTGAAGTAACAATGACACAGTTGAGCTACGAAAGGGCACTGTAGTGGCTCTAGTGACCCTTCATATTAGACATATCTATTGGGAGGGATATCCATGACCAAATAGGTATTATGGAGGATTATACTTCATTATTCCAATAAAATATTGAGAGAGAGTATATATAGAGAGAGAGAGTGAGTGAGAGAGAGCCAATTTTCCATGCTATAAACAATGTATCTATGAGTGAGAGATCATGAGAGAGACTATGAATACTATGAAGATGATGAAAGATGAATACTATGTGATTATTTCCCTTCAAAATTAATCATTCTTTTGTGTTCTCTTGTTCTTTTGATGGATTCTATGAAGAATATGTTGAAGATTTATTGTGATAAATCCATGTGAGAATTTTTTATATGATGCTAATTAAGATTTGAGAAGGTTGGTGTTGTTCTTCTTATTGTGGTTGATTAAAATATGAAGAAGATACTTGTTGATGATACAAGATAGATTTTCTTGCAGTAGGTTCCCTGTTTTCTTGGTGTCTGTCTTGGGGCTCCAGTAACGAAAACCCTTCCCATGTGTGGTGGCCTATGCTTTCCATAATGTTCCTTACAACAATGAAACAAAAGTAACCCTAAAACTGCGACCTATAGCTTGTGTCTTACACAAGTATAGAGTTTCATATGAATATGCAATGACAATGCATGAGAGCAACAAAACATTCGGTTGCATATTGTAGCAAGGCACATACCACAACTAGTGAATGATGTGGGCCTTGGCATGGCTAGTAAGGATGTCCTAGAGATTGGTATAATTATGTGTTAAAGATGGCTTTTTAATCACGGTTAGAATAGATTAACTAGGCAAGTTCTTTTAATCCAATGCATACATCTAAAATGTACATTTTATGTGAACTAGTTATTTGATTAAAGGCTATCCTAGACATTCAATTGTGATTGGTTTATTAGTCCTCTTTGAGTGAGGATGTGAGTAAAATGCTAGCTCCTGAAGAACTCGCATGCTTCCCAACTAAGTGCTACTGAAGTGGCCCTCCTAGTTGCACAAAAGTCCTCATATAGCATAGGCTTAAGGATGCTAGTAGTGGATGTGGGAAAAAGGCATTACCTTGTTGTGCCACTCCCAACCACTTGTGTCATGTGACATAGATATCATAAATGATGGGTGGGAAATGGAGCGAGTAGAGTGGGTGAAGAAGAAGAAGAAGAAGAGCACACATTAGCTTTCATGCATGTTTTGTCCAATGATTAAGCTTGATTATAGAGGGGTTGGGGATGACTTGCGGTTAGAGTGGCATTTGGGATGAACTAGATGATCTTGTGGAGAAATTGAAGTAGCAAGCTTAATGTTTATGAAGTTGTCTTACAAATCCATAATGATGCATACTTCATACTTATGTTTGAATGTTTTACAAAATACAAGACTTACTATGAAGCACTTAATCTTTGTTGTTTATACTTGATGGAAACAAGATTGATGTTGAATCATATCAATTCTACTATTTGCTCCTAACAGATATTTAGGCTAGCTACTATGGTCAAATAAAAGGTGTTTGAATTGATCATTGCAATGGCTTTTGCTTAAATCAACTACTTACATAACCCCCTTTTCCGTCACTATAACGTTACACAACTAGTAGCTCCCCATCTATTTTGTCATTGTATACCTCAGTAACAGTCTTGTTATTATGTAAGTCTTTTAGAGGACCCTAAACTTATTCTTTCCAGTATCAAATCAGTGTTATGACTCATGCATGTTCAATGATAGGTTGATTCATTTATCATGTTTAGAGGCTGGAGACTACCATAAGACGAAGACAATCTTCAACAATTTCATCTTGGCTAACATTCAAAACTATTTCGAAATTTATAATTTTATACTTATTCTTGTAGAAAAGAAAAGAAAAGAGCAGAAAAGTGGATGTTAATCTCAAAAATATACAGGGAAATGATAACTTCTCCCATAATCATATGAAATGGAAGAGACTTGTGCTAACTCTTTGCCATGCTATTTGGCCCTAAACGAGCAAGTGCTTCAGGTCATTGGCAAGACTACAAATCCTACCATGAAACCTCAAGCACTAATACTATGAATGCTTGGAGAGGCTGACGTTTGGTGCCCCTGAGCACTACTACAGCATGCGCCCTGCGAGTTCCTTAGAGATTGCAGATTGCTGATTATAATACACAGGATGTGATCAAATTCTACACTGGGCGGAGTGTAGTCGTTGTACTAATCTGATGCTTGCTTTGAGGAATGTATAGAAATTTGCCTGTCTTACATCTAGTATTGGTAGCTCGAGAGAGACTCCTCTTGTCGATGATCACATCTGAGAATATGATCTCACTACTTGAGGGTGAGCAAGATGTAGCTATAGGTAGCTAGCTGTTCGTCTGGAGATACATAACAGAACTTTGCTCTGAGTTAATGATGCTGCTATGATGATTTTCTTTCTTTCTTGGGATGATACCCCCCTTCCTGATCAGTCCAATTTTGGTGGGGATTATTGTCTAAGGAGCCTACCGAGACTCAGAGAGGAAAAAGGGGGGGGGGTGTCATGTAAGGAGGCTACCGAGACTGAGAGGGGGATCATCTAATCAGCCTACTGAATGAAGGATTTAAGTGTGAAGGAGTGGATTCATAATCAGATGTTGTGGTGGTTGCGGCGGCGGGGGCATCATCGGTGTTGATGGTGGTGGTGGTGGTGTTCTGTGAGCTTGAGTTGGTAGTATTAGAGTAACTGTTGCTCTTGATGAGGGTGGTGTTCTGCGAGCTTGAGTTAGTAGAGTAACTGCTGCTACTCACTTCCACCATCTCCCCATGCTGAAACTTCCAGCTAGAGGACCCCATCAGGGGTGGCGTTTCAACAATATCCACCACAGGGCTCGGTATCTCTGCCTCTCCGTCCAGCATTCGCACCACCTCGCTCATCGCTGGCCGGTAGGTGGGTTCTCTGTTCATACACAACAGAGCCACCTCCACCATTCTCCTGGCTTGCTCTTCATCCCCACCATTGCCTACCATGTACAGCCTCCTGTCAAGCAACCCCATTATCCCCTCCATTGCAGTATCCATGAACAACCTGCAGTGTTTCCACTCCCTGAGCTCCTTAACCTTCTTCCCACTTGCAATCTCCAGCAGCATTACTCCGAAACTGTACACATCGCTCTTCTCCGTCACGCTGCTGTCCAGCAGCCATTCGGGTGCCAAGTAGCCCGGTGTGCCTCTCATCGTGGTCATCACTGCACTCTGCTCTCGGTTCATGAGCCGAGACATGCCGAAATCCGAGATCTTGGGGCAGAAGTTCCTATCCAGCAAGATGTTCTGGGGCTTTAGATCCATGTGGATCACCTTCTCACTGCATTCTTCGTGCAGGTATGCCAAGCCCTTGGCCGTCCCCATGGCTATGGTGGTTCTGACATGCCATGGCAGCAGATGCCCCTCTTGATCATCACCAGGACCAGAAGCATTACTGCGATTTTCAAATACTGCAGGAAGATTATCCTCTGAAAACAACCATGCATCCAAGGATCCATTCACCATGTACTCATATACTAAGAGCCTGTGAGTCCCTTCCACACAGTACCCTAGAAGCCTTACAAGGTTCACATGATGTATCCTGCTCAGAATTGAGATCTCTGCATAGAATTCCTTCTTCCCCTGGCGTGACCCGTCATTCAGCTGCTTCACTGCCACTTCTGTTCCATCCTTGACACATCCCCTGTACACTGTGCCAAAACCGCCACTTCCAAGAGTGTTGCTGAATCCATGTGTGCAGGCATGGAGCTCTTTCCAGGAGAACCTTATTGGCTTCGAACCGGCCATGCAGGACTCTAGCAGCTCGCGTTCTAGCTCCTTATCCTCTGCACTTAGTCCCCATCCTTTGAGTCTGAAAATCCAAAGCCCCAGGCATGATAGTAACACTGCTGCCCCCACAACAGATCCTACAATGACTCCCCATCTTAGAGACCTTTTCCTTGATTCTACATACTTCAGAAAGCCAACATCGTCTAGGGCAGACTGGTTTACTTGCACACTGCCAACAACCTCCCTGATGAGATAGCAGGACTTTGTTGCTCCTGTGTAGAAGGCAGCATTGCAAGAGCAGTTGTACAAGCAAAGGTTCTTGCACATATCAGCTGATACGTTCACACTGTCTGGCTTGGAGAAGTTGTTAGAGAAGTAAGCTGCCCCAGGTATGGGTGCAGACATAGTGAGCTGGCCAGGGTAAGAAGAGGTTGAGCATGTGAATGGTCCTCTAGCCTCATTTGTCAGTTCGCATCCTGATTGAGGATGTGATTGATTGATAAGTTCAGCAAAAGAAAGCTCTGAACAGCCTGCAATGCAAGTATCTCTGACCACATTGCAGTAACCGTATGGACCACATGCCATCGGAAGATCACAAGTATTGTTCTGAAACAGAGTAAACAAGGCATCCCAGGAGGATTCACTCTGCCAGGAGGTGTCATTGATGGTGTAAGCACGAAGAGCCCCATCAGAATGCAACTTGATAAAAGTTGCATATGTGACGTTCATTCTCCGGATTGCGGGGTTCAGAATGGGGAGCTGATGTGAATCTGATGCACAGGCTATCGGTGAAATCTGGTGGAAAGGTGCGGTGATGGCAGATTGGTTGGACCGCAGGTCTAAGCTCAAGAATCCGCTTGGATCCCAGCAGAAAGCTGCATACAATGTTTGATTGGAAGAAGAATTGAGCAGGGTACCTGCGGGCTCGGTGAAAGACCAGTAGGGCAGGGGGGTGCTGGCATTTCCGGAGCCAAACCCAGCATACAGGACAAGGCCCTCAGGCTGTACGACCATGGTGTAGTTGGCCTGGGTGGGGTTGGGCCAGCGGCTCCAGCTGGAAAGCCTCTGCCCCAATCTCAAGACCTGCAGGATCATTAGTGTGTTGCTGGGGTGATCGAACGACTGCCACTTTGCGGCGCCGGCGCTGTCGAGCAGAACGATGTTGGCCTGATAGGAGATTTGCCATTGGGTGACACCTTGGTTGGCAGTGTCAGTGTGCCAGGCAAGGGAGCCATTGGCATCCTTGAGCTGGAGGTCCCCATCATGTGTGAAGCCGAGCCACGCACTCATGTGGACCGGAGAGTGCGGGTTGGCGGTCCAGACGACTTGTCCATTGTAGGGCTTGTTCTTTCTGTTGTCATAGGCCAGGAGGCAGAGGAAGAAGGTGGGGTTAGGGGATGAGAGCTGCTCTGCAGCTGTCACAAAGAAGAGCCCAAAGACTATGCTGCCACTGTGGTTTGTGTCCACCCCCACTGACCTGCCAAACAGCTGGTCTCTGGAATTGAGCTGCAGGATGAAGAACTCTGAGGTGTCATTGTTGAAGAAGGAGAAGTTGGCAGGTCGGCTGAAGGTTATCTTGGTCGTGGAAGGGAAGATGGCATCACCACTCCCATCTGAATCTGAATTATTATTATCTTCTACTGCCAAGGCTGATGCAGCCCCCAAAGAGAGAGACCAATTGATTAATATGAATAGCACCATCACTAGCTTAGGGAGGGCAAGGTCAGAACCGGCCATGATGAAAGGCCTTGAAAGGAAGCTGCAGCAGGCAAGACGAGGGTTGACAAAAGGCACAAGGCAAGCGAGGTCACAAGCCCAATAAGAGATAGAAAGAGGGCATAAAAGACCATATAAAAATGGCATGGCAGGCTACATGGACTTCACTCATCAGCAGACAGCGAATCCATCATCATACCCTTATTATAATTTATGACCATTCAAATGCATGTACAGTGATGAATCATCATGATGATTATAACCATTAGCCTCAAATACATGGAGACCTTTTAGCTGCGGCTCCATACTTTGCCTCATATTGAAAGATGAGGCAATCTGACATGCATTGGCCTGAGATTTCCTCGAGTTTTACCCTTACATTGTGATACTAACATATCTCCTAATGGAGTTTTATCCTTGCAAGTGTAATGCTAAACTTGTTTAGGACCCTTGATAGACTTTTAGGGTTCCTTAGGAAGTTGATCAACGTCCTAGTAATCATTTGTTAATGCCATACAAGGTCTATTTAGGAGCAGGATACACGTGCAATTTCTCTTACAGTGACAATCTCTTTCCAATGTTAAAGGATATCGAATGTCCCTCATGTGCCCTATCGCCTTTAGTGGGCCAATTGTCTATTAGAACAGTGTACACCCCTAGTGGGTAGGCACCAATTTCACACTCACAACTAAACATGTGCTTCAAAATGTAGGACTCATTTTGTTGAATAGGGCATTATGCGTAGTAACACTTGTTTTAGTAATAGCAAGCTATGGATGAGTATTCTTATGTTTTGAATGGATGCCAATTTCATGTTGGAAGAGTTTATTCCCCCTCATGAGATGGGCTTAAGAAGGGGAGAAGGTCATATAAAGTTAGCTAAGTGTATCATGCGAGTTCAACAAGAGTACACCATATAAATACAATATTCATAATTACATAGAATGTGTAATTAATTCATGAAAAAATTCACAAATAAGGTTTTAAAATAGGCCTTTAGTGGGGTGATGTTGAGGATCTACACATGTATTGAACTCCCCAAGGAGATGGAGACCATCTTTTTTTTGTTGGTTCAAGAGCGTGGAGTGGACATGAACTTGAAATGCAAGATTCACCTTCATGAAAAGGCCACTATGGGTTTCAACTCATAACTAATTTACAAGCTATATGCCCCCCTTTCTCCCTTGAGCAACAAGACAAAGGTACATACAACAATTTATGTTTCACGCTTGGAATTGAACATGAGACTTCAATTTGCTAGGGCAAGTCTGCCTTGAATACACATGCATGAATGCATGGGCATGCATACGTACACACATTAAGTTGTATGCATCTAGGGTATAAGCTACTTGTCAACTTAGCACTTAAGACTCACACATCCAACCTTTTATACTCTCAATGTACACAATAAGCACATTTCTCTACCAATGGTTGGGGCAAATGACCAATCCAATGTCATTCCATTAACTACTAAAAATTCTTCATAATTCCCAAAGAGAGATATGAATCCTGAAGTGAATAATTATTCAAATAACCATTACAAAACTAGACACCAACGTGAACTTTGTGACAATTTTGATGGAACAATGCTTATCTACTAGGGCAATGATTTCACAAGGTCTACAAGAAAGTCCCATTTGTATACCTTGTCTTGATATAGAAAGGAAAGACATTCTAACCTTTTGGATTACTTAGTTTTGGACTATGCACACACATGCCTAAGTGCCACTACTGCATGTGTATAATATTTCACATTAAGAGCTACGAAGAACTGTAGTGTCAATCAGTCACTTATGGTTACTTGCACAAGTCAAATGGTTAGTTGCATTGTAATCAACGCCAATAGATTCTTAATATAAGGTTGAAGTTCTCTCTTGTGATTTGTTGCTCTTTCCGCTTTTTTCACGCTCTACTACTAACTAGTACAATTTTACCTGACTTTTGGTGGACATTAGAAATGCTTTTGCTTTTTGGACTAAGTGCGTCAAACTCAAAATGTAATGATTACTATACATGCACAATATTGTGGTTTGTTTACAAATATTTTCTCATTGTGAACGTGGGAGGCACATACCCAAGCTCTCCATGTGAGATAACAAAGTGCAGCTTTCTATAGCACTTGATAGATTAGATGAGTCTAGTATTTGGAGATGTCATCTTAAAATCTTAGCCATGTCGTACATGCGATCTTTGGCACTTAGGGCATCATGAGTTTAGGGGAATGATAACATGTTGTATTATTAAAGAAAAAGGGCTTTTAGCACTTTCTAGTGGAAGGGTGGGGCTATTGTCTCCTTCCAATGAAGGACTGATTCAATTGATTTGATAGCTATTGAAACATTAGCTTGATGTGGGCCCAGAATGCTTTAATGGTATCTTATAGCATGTTTCATGAAAACATTCTTTTTTTTTTTGCACTTTTGGTGTAACTTGATAACTCCATTAAAGTAGAATACATGAGGACATTTAAAAGTTGGTTTGCCTTATAAGTTCTTAAAGTTTGACAATAAGGGCAATATGTGAAAACCTCACTTAAACTATAAACATTTATGTTCCAAACCAAGTACTATTAATTTATAAAAGACATATTATTCACAAATTAGTTTAATGCAATATCAATAGAAGATGAAATGTATTGGTTTAGTTAATGAGCTTACAAAAGGTTACTATAATGAACATATAGAAAATTTAAGCTTCTATGGTGTTAGATGTAGCATACTCTTTATTGAAGTTGATATCATGAGCAGTTGTAGATACAAGAAGATTTCTTAGGAATAGTTTAGATTCTAGAGTCATTGCTTCCATGATAGGCTTATACTTTTTTTCAATGATTTTGTTGCACATGATATTGCTACACCCGTGAGATCCTCATTAGATACCTCTCCATATCCCTCTATTGTTGCTTGTGAGGAGTTGGCACCATTTTAGCCAATCAATATCCATGCCATGACTCAAATGGTAATTTGGTTCCTTTTTGCATTTTTGAAAGTTTGTTCTTGGTAGGATATGCTTCTTTGCTGTTGGATTATTAATGCATTCTTTTATACCAACAATATTCTTCAAATGCATTTACATTTTCTACAACTTTCATATGAAGAGTTATAAGTCCTTAGTTTTAAGGAAAATACATCTCCCCTATGAATTGACTATAAATCCATTTTTTTATCAAAGCCACATGGAGACACAACAACAACATACATGCAAAGACCATCCATGACATACTACAATTTGCTTCTTATACAAAGAAAAGGTATATTGATCCATGTTGAAAAATGTCCCTTGATTATTGGTATTGTATATGGCCTAAATGATGTAAAACTATGAGAAAGCTAGGCTATCATATAAGTAAATGATGTAACTGGTCTAGAACTACTATGTGCCTATTGTAGTTCTAAATAACAATTGTAAGGAGCTAAAAGTTGAGCAATCAACTAGAAATGCCAAATTGGTTTGAGTAATGAAACTGTTTAAAGGCTCATTTGTTTAGTTTTAAATAGAAAAATGAAACAACCACTTACCTATTATCATGTGAACCTCCAAATAAAATTCAATTAAGACCTAGCCCTTTATATTAAGATATGATGCAAATTTAGAACATGGTGCATCTAAATGACCCATAGGTACATGATAGACATGAGCAATGGTATGCAATTTGGCATGAGCAAGTGGTTGGTTAATGTATGTACATAGTTGTGCTCCAAGCTAAACATGTGCTAGGCTCTAATGGTATCTCTAGTAATCAAATGGTTGGCCACTAAGGAGAGGCCATATAGGCCTCCCCCACAATAAAGTATGGCTAAGGTACAATGAGCTTGGATCCATAAAAAGACCATGGTTGGGTGGTTACTCTTATACACATTCTCATACAAAGATTAGAGAAGTTTGAGGTTTGGGAAAATCTATGATGACATACAAAACTTTGGGAGCTTCATGATGGTGTCTTCTCCTCATCATAGATCATAGCTCACAACACCTCGACTGTCATCTTTCACTAGCCTCCAAACCTACCCTTTTGCTAAAATTTTTAGCTTATAGTAAGCTGGTATTGTTGCCATGTTTGGGTGGCTATGCTTGCACACCACATTCTCATATTAAGATAAAAGTAAGTCTAAGGTTTGGAGGGTATGATGACATATAAAGCTTTGTTAGCTTAGTGATGGTGTCTTCTTCTCATGACAAATCATAGCCCCACAGCACTTAATTGCCAACTTCCACTAGCTTTTGACCCTAGCCTTTTGCTAAGGTTTTTAGCCTATAGCAAGTCACTTCTTACCCTAGACTAGCAACAACCCTTGAATTTTGTGATGCATACTTACTATGTCAATTTTGTTCATCATGTTGTGGTTATTGCTCCATACTAGCCTTGGAATCAATAAATCATTACCTCACATGGTTCAATCCAAAGCATTCTCCCACCTCTATTCAACTACTGAACCGGTATCTATTAAGTTATTAGGTAGGCGTGTTGGGTGGAGAATTGATGCTATGCTCTTGTGTTTTCTCAAACTAAGGTATATAGTAAGTGTAGGTTGGGAAAGGAGGTTGTGATCATATATAAAAACTTTGTGAGCTCACTTAGATGTCTTATTCTTGTCATCATAGATTAGCCATAACATGTTGACTACCATCTTCCACTAGTTGAAGCCTTCAAATCTAGCTTTATCCTAAAGTTTTAGTCTACAATAAGTCACAACTAAATGACTAGACTTAAAACAAACTAACAACCACTGTTGAATTTTATAATGCATTCTATACTATTGTTTCATGCATCAACTATTGCCATTATTTCTCTATATTAGTCTTGATAGAGAAGCAATGCTAGGGTGCAAGATTGAAGCTATGGAGGGAAAGAAGGTTATGAGAGAGAAGCACATACGAGAGTTTAGTGGGTACAATGTGAATGGTACCCATGTTCTTTGTTATCTTCACTTATATATGACTAGACATATTGTGTACTTATACAAGGGGTACCCACCCACTAGCTATTGGGTATTGCAATGCCTTTACCCAACAATCTCCCATTAAAGACTGATGTACCTTTATGGGAGTATAAGAAGAAGTGAAAATACTACCCCAATGCCCATGAGTGCTCTACAAAGTGCAAAACGCTTTGCAATGAGCAAAGCACTTAGAAGGTAAACTCTTTATAAGAAGATTTGTAGGGTTATCATTCATACATGGATCTTGACAAGCTCAATGCACTTGTCCTCAATGTGCTTTATCTTTGCACGAAAGATAGAATCCCTTGCCAACTGAATGTCACTTTGACTATCATAGTGCAATGTAGGTACCTCTTCTATAATGCCAAGTATCCCACTAGAAGAGGAGTAAGCCATATAACTTTCATGCAAACCTTAGTAGTTACAACATAAACTCAATATTGGTAGATAAATCCATATATGACTGCAATAGAGAGACCCAAGCGACTACATCACCTTGAATGTAAAGACAAAAATTATGTTAGTAAACCTCCTATAGTCCACTCCTTGCAAAATAAACATCTACGTATCCAAGAACAGATGCATCCTTCCCTCTAAAAAATATGTGCACAGACCTAGTGCCATTTTAGTATCTCATGATTTTTTTACTACCTCCCTTGCTTCTTGCCGGTTTACCATATACCTACTAACCACTCCTACTGTGCATACACAATGTTTGGATATGTAGCAACCATAGTGTACATCAAGCTATCAACTGTGGATGTATAAGGAGCTGTGAATATTTCAACCTTTTGCTCATTTGACATTGGATCTATCCTCTTGACTAAGTTTCAAATACAGAGGCAATGGAAAGGTGATGTGTGGCCTTCGTGAGGAGACTGTGTACCACACGAGCTACAAAGTCCAACCCCCCAATTCAAGATGATCTAACTGTTAATCCCAAGTCAAGAAGGCGGAAAAATGAATGAAAAAGCGGAAAAAGGATGGAAAAAGAGCAAAGACACGCAGGCGGCCTCTAAAGCTAAGCTGGGGCCAAAAGCGTAATTTTAAATGAAAGGTGCCTAAAAAAACTCCAAAAACTCGTGTAAAAGAGCTCCAGGCTCCCTCGTGTGCCAAGTGTAAAATATTAGACGGGTGTAAACTAGAGGCATAAGGCTAGAAGAGGAAATAGAGAAAGGACCTTGCCACAACGACCGGTCATGTAAAAAAGGGATGGGTGCCCATGAGATTTTAGGACTTGTATATAAAGTTCAAAAAGTGAATGGAAGCTCATTCTTTGGTGTGTGGCTAACAAGAGTTCTCTTCTTCTTCTCTTCTTCTCTTCTTCTCTTCTCCTTGCTTGTGTGTGCTCTTGAGAGAGGGAGTGTGAGAGTGTGAGAGAGTGAGTGTGTGGGAGTGAGGGATCAAGAGGGTGAAGCTCTTCACCATTTCCTCTTCTCTTCTTCTCTCCTCTTCTCTTTTATTTTCTCGCACGGGCGGCTATGGTGGATGGAGCTTGGAGATGGAGGAGGCTTGAGGATGCTTGAGTTAGCATCTAGGATCATGGAGCTACCGGTGTGTGCAAGAGAGGAGGCAACTCATATCGGCATCAAGGTAAGCTCACTACACTCGTAAGATCGACAGCGCGTCGGCTAGGTGAGAGATAGCCATTAGAGCTCGCTTGAAATGCTTGAAACAATAAGCAGTCTGTGGGTCTTGGAAGTTGAGCGTGAGCTCCCTCTACATTTTTGGTTTCGTTGTGCCGGGACCAACGGATTCAAGCTTGAGCGCTTGCGCGTCTAATATCGAGCATCGAAGTAAGGGATTCATCCCCAAAACAGAGCTTGAAATCATTTCAGTTTGTTGCTTTGGATTCTTGTTACATTTAGTGTAGGATAGGATTAAGAAATCGAATCGAGAAAAGGTAGGGTTTATCGTTGCAAAATAGGGCAAAACAGAGCATAAATCATGCAAAAAATGGCAAAAATCTTACTTGGGATGTTTAATGTCGGCAAGTGAGTGATTAGGAGCATCAAAACCTTACTTGGGAAGGGGTTTAAGAGCCAAGAGGCTAAGGGAGAGCTCATTTGCAACCATTGCACAAAGAGAGAGAGAGAGAGAGAGAGAGAGAGAGAGAGAGAGAGAGAGAGAGAGAGAGAGAGAGAGAGAGAGAGAGAGAGAGAGAGAGAGAGAGAGAGAGAGAGAGAAAGTTATATTAACGTCTTCTAAAGACCAAAACTGGCCTATGAGACAAACTGTGATACAATTGATGAGGTCCAGCTATCCAAAATAAAAGTGCTGAATGAAAAGCTAAAAACTGGAAACTGAAAATACGGTGCTGTGAGTGTGATAAGTGTCGTGTATGTGTATGTGCGTATGTAGCTTTGGTACTCCAGATAATGGCTACAAAAGGGGAACAAATGTCGGCTGTGATAGGGGAACAACTGTCGGCTGTGATAAAGTGGTGCGATGTGTATATGTAGCAGATGCAAGGAGATATACTATCCTGGGATGTAGTAGCAGTCGTCGAAGTCACTAATAGCAGGTGATCCCTCCTGGATGCAGGATGTGGTACATCGGCGGTGGAGAAAGAGAAAACTGGAGATCTGAGATCCAATGTGTTGAGTGTCGTCGGGTCTCAGTCTGCTATAGAGAGAGAGAGAGAGAGAGAGAGAGAGAGAGAGAGAGGGAGAGCCCACAAAGATTCGATTCGATCTCGTCATCGGAGAGCCTACCGCTCACCTCAGGTATACGAATCACTTTCCTTAGCACCCTAGTTAGGGTCTGGAAGTTGGTGCTTGGAGTGATTGTCTAAATCGTGAGATTTGATCGAAATCGTCGTCGCACTGCATTCATCGCGTTGTGTTCGGCCTGTCCGAGCGATCGTTTCTGGGCCGAGTCCCAGAATCAGCCCTTGCCATTCGGCCGGCTCGGTCCGAAAACCCTAATTGGCCCTCGGTCCAAAGTCTACTCGGCAGTGCCGTCTGAGTGACGGCACTCGGTCCCATTGACCAACTCGGCCCTCGACCCAAGACCCGATTCGGCCCTCAGCCCATCTGAGCGATCCCGTCTGAACGACAAGACTCGGCCCTCGGCTCGCGAAAAGTTTGGCCCTCGGACTAGGGTGATTCAACCCTCGGCCCGTCCGAATCACCCACTTGGCCCCTGCAATTCGGACCAGTTGGGCTGAGTGTGAATTTGTCTCAAATTTTCAGAAATTTGACCTGACCGGGCTAGAGCTCAGCAAGTGCAAACTATCGCAAGTCCTCTTGACGCTCAGAATTTGATTCTGGCGCATGTAATAGACAAAATCGTAAGGCGCAGCCGCTAACTGCGGCAGGTTCGGTCATGATGTCGCGCATTGCAGATTTCCAAGAAGACTTCCGTATGCGCAACCATATGGCTAGCCTTACCTAGTGAACATGCCGTAGCCACTCTTCGGAAGGGGAGCCCCATTGGCCCTTCTTGCGCCTAACGACATTAAGCCAGCTATTCCTAGGATGGACATAAACCCTACATGCATACCTAGACCGCCTGGTCCCTACGCGACCCATCCATCGAGTGATGCTCCAGTCCACTACGTGGAAGAGCCAAATGAGGAAGAGACTTACGTATACCCTTACGTCTCTCACAACGACGAGGGCAACGCAGTCCTTATGGACTATCACCAGTACCAGTGATGGCGTTAGGGAGAGGACGAGGTAGAGGCCTAGGAGGGCAGACGCAGGATCCGATCATCTGTTGGACTTGTGGTCACCCAGGTCATGTCTCATCACATTGCCTTGAGAGGGAGCAGTAGAATAGAGACAAAGCTGACCTAAGGTGCGTTGAGTGTGGAATCACCCATCTCTTTGTCAATTGCCCAAAGCGGAAACCTTCTTCAAGTTCAGCCAATGTACCATCTATCCCATTGAGGTTGTTTGGTGTTGAGAACCTTGATGGGAGGCCACACCTATCCCATTGCGGGTCATGACCTGTGCCCAGACGAAGCAGGCCGGCATATCACTGCCAGGACCTAGCAACCTTGATGCAGCCTCGATAGGGAAGAAGAGCCACATGCGAAGAAAGAAGAGGTCGAAAGCTAAGATTGCACTGAAAACTGAGAGTGCTACAACTTTGCCTGTTGGAAAGAAGGTCATGGACGTAGAGGCAAAAACTTCAGTCCCTAAGACGGCCGAAAAGGGAAGTGCCAAGGTAGGGGAATACTTGCATTGGAAGCACCAACTAGAGGCCATTGAGAAAGTGAAGGACTGGGTGAAAGAGGCCCAAGAGCACTTAAGGGACGTTGAGCCCATCCTAGAGGACGAGATCGATGATCTCCCTAGCATAAGCATGCTAGTCTCACCCCCTCGACCAAAGTCAAGAGATGCGACCGCACCACAAGCAGCACCGCTTAGGCCAAGCCTTGATACTGCAGGCCCGTGAATCAGTCACGGCCATTGGCCAGGACAATCCAGTTTAAGAGAGAGACGAGCAGCCAATGACCTCCTTACCATGCTAGTGACCACCCCTGTGACGTTAAGCCTGGGAGACCTGCTTAAGCAACATCCCACCCTATGGCAAGACTTGAAGCAGTGGGTTGAGGGGTCACAAGAACAAGCTGCTGATTTGCACAACCATGATGCAGAAACACAAATACCAAGTCTAACGCTGCACTCTATGCCAAAATCCTTGCACGTTAATGCTTTTTGGGAAGGCACCGAGATGCAGCAATATTACCGGTCCTAGCCCTAGGCGACATGACGAAAAAGGGGATCGTAGACATGGGAGCTGGGGTTAGTGTGCTGAGCCACATAGTACTTCAGACTTGGGAAAATCCACCTATCAAGACCACTCGGTTTAATGTCACATTAGCAAATGGCATGAGAGTGAAGCCATTCCGGGTACTTAAAAACTGGCCAGTGAAAATCGCAGGTGTCCAATTCTCTGTCGACTTTATAGTCATGAAGGGAGTGGACTACGATATCCTATTAGGCCGACCCTAGATGCGCAATGCTAGAGTTATCAAAGATTGGGGTAACGGCTTGATCTTCCTAGGCAACAGAACGGAAGTTGTGAGGGTAGAGATGGACACTTGGAAGACCTCACTAGTTGAGTTGGATGCTATCTCCGCGATGCTCAAAGGTAACGCTCAAGTCAAGAAGTCTTATGGGCCCTTGACCAAGTATATCCCATGCCTAATTGGATGCATGTCCTTGCTACAATTGACCTGCCGTTCTCAGATCATGAGGCATATGAGCAAGCCATCAAGATGATGGGCGAGTCTAACGGCACGCCCTCCGTACCAGTTTGCATGATGGCAGGAACCCTTCATGGGAGACCTAAGCCCATCACCTTCCAAGTGCCAAACAATAAAAGAGAAATCCAGGAGATTCTGGAATACTTAACGGATAAGCTAGTTGACAATCCAGCAGCAAACTTTAAACCACTCCAGGATCTCTTAGACGAATCTAAGTGACAATGGACCAGGGTGCATGACTTAAACCTCATGTACAACTGGGCCGTAACCCCTGATCAACGACAAGAGATATACCAAGCCCTAGGAGACGACGAGCAGTTTGATGCAGAGGACTCTAATGACAAGTACAAAGATTGCCAATTCTTCAGTGTTAACGAAAGTGAGGGTGAGATAGATACCGTAGAATACGACACTGAGGGACATGAAATAGAACACGTAGGAGCCATAGACTTTGAGCAAGCAGGCCTAGCCCAACCGGGAACGACATCAGTGCTTAGGACAGAATCACCATCTGAATTGCGACCACCACGGGAGACCACATCTTCTAGCGAAGACGGGGAGTTTGACTCTAAGTCGGGCGGAGGTAAGTTCGGATAGCATAGGCCGCCCAAGACCCGACGCACCAAGGGGGACCTACCCGTCCACCTGAGGCGCACACGATTGAAGCAGGAAAGGGCCAAACAATCCAGGGACACACGAACAGACGAATAGAGAAAACCGCGGGACCTCCCTAAAAGATTTAGAAAATTTAAGAAAGGAGATAGGGTAGTGATCCTGTTGGATGCCAAATGACAAGGGCAAATGAGCGAACCAATTGAGGGACCAACCAAGGTCAAGGAGGTGAACCTAGCCCAGGAAGGGGAGACACCCCAACCTTCCTTCATTGCCGATGACTTGACTGAGGAAGAAGAAATGAGTCTTGTCGCTCTCTTGCGAGAGTACATAGACGTATTCGCTTGGTCCTTGGAAGAGCTCGAAGGGGTAGATCTGAGTGTAGTGACTCATAATATACCCATGACACCAGACGGAACGCCGGTGAAGCAACGACCGTACCCTATGAATCCAAAACACGCTCATGCTATCAAGGAAGAGATTGATAAGCTAATAAGAGCGGGATTCATTCATTTACGAAATTGAGCACACGGAGTGGGTATCACCCATAGTCATCGTGATGAAGAAAAATGGAAAAATCAGAGTGTGCGTCAATTACAAGAAGGTGGATACTGCTACTAAGAGGGACAATTACCCATTGCCATACACCGAGCACATGCTTGAAAGAGTGGCGGGAAAGGAGGCCTATAATTTTTTGGATGGCTTCTCAGGATACAATTAGGTGCAAGTGCATCCTGCTGACAGGCATAAGACTGCCTTCGCCCCACTGAGTGGGGTATCTTTGCTTACATAGTCATGCCTTTCGGATTGACTAATGCCCTTGCCACTTTCCAATGCCTCATGTGCACCATATTTAAAGATAGGCTTCACAAAGAGTTGAAAGTATTTGTCGATGACCTCTGCGTTCACTTGACCTGGATGGAACACTTAGACAAACTCCATTGAGCGGTGTTGCCTATATTGTCTCTCCTTGAACCCCTTAAAATACCAGTTTTGGGTGAAGCATGGATGCATCCTAGGCCACATGGTGTCAAAGAATGGCATTGCCACTGACTTCTCAAAAGCTAGGGTTATTGTTGACCTTCCACCCCCAATCAACTATAAGGGAGTCCAATGCTTCTTAGGCCATATGGGATACTATCTGCGGTTTGTGCTGAATTACGCGTTGATAGCTAGACCTTTATACAAGATGGTGATTGTCTTTGAATGGACTGAAGCATGCCAGCGAGCATATGAAGAGTTGAAGAAGGCTCTAACCACAACATCAATTCTACGAGCCCTAGATTGGACCATTATCTTCCACGTGCATATCGATGCTTCTAAATTTTCTGTGGGGGCAGTATTGTGCCAACATGACAAACACAACCTAGAATATCCAGTGAGCTTTGCTAGCAGACAACTCACTGAGACAGAAATGAACTACTCGACGACGACAGAAAGAGAGGGATTGGCCATGGTGTTTGTTGTGAAGAAGTTTCGGCATTATCTATTGGCTACACGCTTTACCTGTTTGCTGTGAAGAAGTTCCGATATTATCTATTGGCTACACGCTTTACCTTTTTTGTGGACCATCAAGCCTTGCTATATCTAGTGAATAAACCTTGCGCTACAGGACACATAGCTTGGTGGCTCCTTTTGCTTTTGGAGTTTGACTTCTCCGTGGTTGTATGGAAGGGAAAACAACATTACATGGCTGACCATATGTCACACATCCCCATAGGAGAAGCTGCTGGAGAAGGCATTGCTAATGAATTACTAGACACCCATCTCTTTAACCTTTCCAGTGAGAGAGATTTATTCAAGGCCGATCTAATGCCATATTGGGCAGATGACATAGTCCAAGTACTTGAGCACGGACTACCTGAGTGACTGATAGAGAAGGCAAGACTTAGGTGACTCATTCTCAAGATCCAACCCTACCAGTTGATAGCATGCCAACTGTATCGCCTAGGGCAAGATGGATTGCTGCGCAGATGCATGTGCGAGCATGAGATGCACGATGTGCTCTTAGAGTGGAGCCCCAAGAGGAACACCAAGGAAAAGGGGATTCTACTGCAAGAAAATCTATCTTGTAACATCAACAAGCTTTTATTTCATTCTTTTGATGACCAAAACAAAGAAAACAACAATTCTTCACACAGCATCATAGTAGATATCTCCAGCGGATTTGATAGAATCAACCATAATCTTCAACTTCTTCATATAATCCTTAAATAGAACAAGGAACATAAAAGAATGCACCATTTTTGAATGGAAATCAATCACATAGTATTCATCTTCAATGTCTTCATAGTTTTCTCTCTTGATCTCTCATATACAATTACACTATTTTGATAGAATTGACTATCTCTGGCTCTGTCTCTCTCTCTCTCTATCAATAGTACATCATCTCCTCACTACAATACTCTAATAATGACTCTCAATAATCCTTATTAGGTCGTGGATACACCTCCCAAGAGGTATGTCTAATGTGAAGAAGCACCGGAGCCACTACAGTGTCTCTTCATAGCTCACTACTGTCACTGTCACTCCAGTCTTCTCTTCAGTCTTCAGCAAATGCTTCTTCTATTTGTTTTAGCTCTTTTGAACTTAGATTTATCCTTTCCAAGAGTTATAAAACTTTTCCAAAGTCACACATACATTCTACAGAACACTTACAGAAGATCTACAGAATAAAATAGAATAGAAACAGAGCAGATACAGAACAGATACAGAGTAGAGACAGAGGCTCTATAGAAGGTCATCAGAGGGTTATAGAAGGTCATCAGAGAACAGTATATCCTCATAACTCAAACTAAAACCATTCCAAACTATAAAAAACTATTCAATAAGCTTTCAAATGATTTCAACCTTCATCAATCATCAATCCATACTTCATATAGAAGAAAATCAGAACAAAACAGAAGCTATACAGAAGGTATCAGAACCAATCAAAACCTCAAGAAAACCTATCAAAACATCATAAAGCCTCATATTTCCACTAAGAATCATCATGAGCATCCAAAACATAATCAATATCATCCAAAATACTCTCAAACACTTCATTTAACAACCATACATCACTCTAGATCCATCAAAAATCAATCATTCAGACCTCAAAAACAACAAAAATCAGTCAAAAATTCAGTCTTTTTCCACTCTCAACATATCCCCACACTTAGAAAGGAAGCGTCGTCGCGATCTAAGGAAAATAAGAATATAAGTTCACTAAAGAGCTCAATTTAATTTTCTGCAGTATCTTCAATAATCTCACCAAACCATGACCCCAACTTATCACATGTATCTCTAGAAAAGAATACTACTAAAGGAAACCTTCATTATTCATTAACACATCTGATAAAAAATTAAAAGTCATAACAAATTTGTAAAGGATATAAGAGGTTCTTCTTCAGTGTTTCATCATAGGCTTTCCATCCACCATCACCATCAATAGTTGAAAAGAGCCCTTGAACAAATTATTCAACCAGCATGAACTCATCACATACAAACACAACCATTTGAATGACACTTCCAAAAAGAGATATATAGCATTAAGAATCATCCAAAATACATTGCAAAGGCATTAATGAAGGTGATCCATTTGGAAGGCTTGGTGGTTTTGAAAACGATCCATGGAGAAGGACTCATCCACAAATGTCTTGGGAGGATTTTGAAAGAACTGAAGGCAATACATCCTTTCTAGCAAAACAAGGTATCTACTAGGTAGACAAAGGGCATGAAAATATAGGACATCCAACTGTTGGGAATCAATGTTCACATTGACATTCATACAAAGCTTTGGAATGGCCTTTTGATCGTTATGGGAATGCCTATGAATATATGCTAGATACCAAGCAAAATGAGCTGTCAATCTCATTGAAGGATCTAAAGATTGTGAATATTGGTGAGCAAAATGGAGGTAATTCTGGCATGCTTGACTAGCAGTTGTCCAATCCCTTGGAATTAATGGCTAGTTAAACTGTGGTCCCATGAGAGAATCAGTCGAGCTCCATCCTCTTCTTCTCGAAATCTACTGATCAAATCCTTCGTACCCACTAACCAACTGAGGGGTTGAGAAATAGAAGTGGCAGGAGTTGGAAGTGGAATAAGTAAAAGAGGATGAAGAAATGGGTAGGCAAAATCATAAAAGGAGGAATAAGCTAAAGAAGGAGTAGCTAAAATCTTAACTGAATCAATTAGGAAAGGTGTCAATTGATAAGCAGGAAAAGTAGAAGGTATATGAATAGATGGAGAAGGACATGGTGGAGAAGGGGAAAAGACTCGATCTTCGATGAAAGAACAATAGATAAATATAGGAATTTGAGGAAAACCTTGAGGTTGGAAAAGGAGAGGTAAGATAGCTGTTGAGTTGGATTGATAAAGGGAAAGATAAGTATCATAGTGATGAGCCATTTGTTGATAGTACAATAGGCTAGGAATAGAGGGACCTAAAACAGATCATCTATGGTAGGCATAAAAGAAGGATGAATCAAATGGATGGTTCTTGGAAAGATAAGCTAGGAGATCCACCCTCAGTTGGTTAGTGCTTTGCACATAAGTAGAAGCTGTATTCTGACGTTGGTTCAGGACCACAGAATCAATTATTGAATGCCATGAAGTGTCAAGGCAAGTAGCCACTTTAGAAGAATAACACTGGAACATGTCATCTATCCTCAACTCCAAATAGTTGACATATAAGGTAGCTTGCAAGACCGCATCCCCCACATACCAAGCCAAATCTACATCATCTGAAATCAACAAATCACATCGTAGATATATGTAAGATAGCAACATGGTATCCGTCATGACAGAATCTTTAAAGACCATACGGACAACTTCTGTCAGAGCAAATCAAAAGACCAAGACCCACTCTTGGAAGAGGGAGATCCATTGTTGAAAGCTTCATATAGAAGGTCAACTTTTGCAAACTGATAGTGGACAAAGAAGGAATGGTCCGGAGGAACATACTCCTAAAAGTGCTCAAATGTAGACCATAACAAATCCATCCTGGACTGCAATCTTTCCATTTTATCTTGAAACAATAGACATAATGTGGCATGTCTCTGGAGAACTGCCAAGTCCTACTGAGATATAGAAAGAATCATAGGAACATTGGAGCTTGGAGGAATGGACTGTGATTGTGCCAGTTGGTCCTGCAGCTGCTTAATCTCGGAAGCTTGTGATTCCAATGTATTATGAGCAGTCTGCAAAGCTGACAGTTTTGCATCTAAAAGAGTTTGAAACTCTTGAGCTTCTTTGGACATTTTCTCTTTCTCCTCCGAAACTTTAGTGACCTCTAACTGAGGTTTTACTAACTGAATCTTTAAAGAAGATATTTCTTCTCTCTGGGCCTCAATCATTTGGGTCTGTTGCTCTATCTACTTAAACAGATCAGTAAGAGTGTCTTTAGTAGAGGCTAACTCTGTGGTTGCCTTATGCAACAGGTCTTTGGATTGCATCAATTCTTCATAGAAAGAAGCATATAACTGTTGAACACAAGCTGTCATTGAGAGTTCAATAGATGTCATTACAAAGGAAAGGAATGGCATCTCCTGATACTAAACTGTTCAGTGAAGGGACTGATATTTCCAAAGAACCCTCTTGATGTGCCCTAAATAAATTATTACATGTGAGGTAGGTAGGGAGGTCATTGCCAGAAGTAGCAGGAAACTGTTACTGAAGGAATGACTGGGGGAGTTTTATCTACCACACCTTCAAGTGCTTCTGCTGAATGACCAGTGGAGGAGGGGAATCAAGATCCTCTATGTCAATAGGTTCTGAATCCTCTAAAGGTGGAGGGGGAGGAACTGGATCAAATGGAGGAGGTGGTAGCACACCCTGCTTAAGGCATGAGTATGGCAAGAAAGCATATAAATAGGAACCATAGGTGACATTTGTAACATTCCCTCTGGTCAATTTGACAAAATGTTGGTCTATCTTCGTAAGCAGGTAAGTACTCCAATCAATGGCAACCCCTTTTAACACCATCTTGGAAGCTGTGAAGAGTTCCTTGGACAAACAATGAGATGGTGTTTTGGCAGGCATAAATCTGTCTTGGAGGAATTGGCATACTAACTTTCAAAGAGGATCGGTGATCATAGAAAAAGACACTCTTGAAGTGTTAATCACTTTCTTGACATCAGAATGTCTTTGGTCTGCTTTTGTAACATCTTGAGAATCTCATCATTGGAGAATAATTGTCTGGTTGTAACAAAGGGTTCTCCTTTGTAGGGAAGAGACAAAGCCTTCCCTAACCCTCTAGGTGTCAATACCATGGAAGTTCCACGAACCAAGCCCGATTTCTTACTGTATGATGCAAGAAACTCATCACACAGGGATGGATAATCTGGAATCAATGGGAGTGAAGTAGCCATGAAAGTTGTAAGTCTTGCTTTCGCTATAGGCTCAAAAGCTAGTAGGGAGGAATAATCCCTACTAATCAATGGGACATATTGGATAGGAGGAGCGTGAGGTGCCATTCAGATGGAATACACACACACACCACAACACAGACAATCACAAAGAATGCTTGCAAAACAACAAAATAGCTATATAAAAGAAATCAATCAAAAGAAGTACACACACAGACGTAACTAAACAGTTGACCACCCCAAACAACCCACATCCTAGAAAAAATTCGGCATGACCTCTACACATATGCGATTGGAAACTTCATGCGATGCAACAAACAGGCATCCAAGACCCCGTATCAGGAAAAAAAAAAACAACAAAAACAACAAACCGCACCTGTAATCGTATCACACAAGCAAACCATAATACCTTAAAAACCTAATCAGGACCTAACCATAACTTTGACCAACAATTTCAGCTAAGAGGACTATACGTGCCCATTCCACGAAGCGTGTTTATTAAAAAGGAAAAAAAAAGTGCAGTGAGGGGAAATGATTTTAATGAAGGATTCATTTTAAGAAATTATTAACAATGGGTGAAATTTTATTAGGTTATAAACCTTAATAAGAAAACGACGGTTCATTTTTAAAATTTAAATACAATTTATTAGGGTGAAATGGTGCTTAAAAAAAATCCGGACAGCGATACCCAGATTGGGGTCTCTAAATGCAAATTCATTAATTAGAAATTTAATGTGTCTGAAGCGCTCTTCTTTTTCAACGCGTGCATTTTTGTGACGACTGGTTCGTTTTTATTAAAAATTAAAGTGCCTCTGAAGCGCACGTAACGTGTGCAAAGTGAACGGCGGGTTGATTTTAAATTATTAGAAAAATATGTGTTTAGCATGAGTGTGTGTGAAAAAGTGGGTGAATAAATTTCATTTTAACAATTTACTGTGGTTAAGGGATAATCAAAATGAAAAAAGCACAAAAGAATAAATACCTAGTAGGGGTGTGTATGCAAGAGACTGAAGGCGCACTGAGTAATCCCAAATGTAAGGAATCCAGTCAAAAAAGCAAAAACCACTGGACTGGAAAAAATAAAGCACATTAATGCGTTTGTTTTACTTTTTATTTTTTTCTTTTTATTTTTTAAAAAATTATAATTTAGGTGTGTTTGTATTGTGTATATTGTTTGGTTTTGTTTGTTTGTTTTTTTATAAAAAATTTCTAGTTCTTTATCTTTTTTTAAAAAAAAGGTTAAAACGGGATATAGGACACATGAATATGTTGTGAAGTGTAAGGGTGGAATTTCAGCAATCCAACTAGTGTCAATGACGTCTTTGAATTTATCCATGATTTTTCAGTTGATATTTGAAATTTAAAATGAATTTTCATGGGGTGAGGTATTAAAATTAGGGTTTTGGCTTCAAATAATACTTTGGCCATTTATGGAAGCATTTCCAATTGAGAAATTATTGGAAAAATGGGCAAGGGGGTTTGTGAAAATTTTTAAAATTTTTTGGAAAATATTTTGAGTTTTAACTAATTTTTAATGAATTTTGCTCATTTTGTATGTATTTTTGAAAGAATTTTGAAGTTTTGAAATTTTTGCAATTTATTTTCTTGAATTCCCACTTTAGAAAATAGTGAAAATGATCTCAGCAATGTTGAAAATTTTTAGGAATTTTGTTTCAATTTATTTGGATTTTAAATAAATTTTAATGAAATTTTGAAGTTTTTTGGTGTTTTATGTTTATTTTTGTGTTTTTTTAGAGTTTTGAAATTAAAAGTCAGTACCCGAGCTGCGTGTGAACAACTGAGGATGACTGCGTGTGAACAGTTGACTGCAACATACCACTGCACGGACAAGTCGGATGCGCGTCCTCGCGTGTGAATGCCCGCGAGCCACACTTGTACGCACACGCACACCGAGAGAGGCCGCACGGCGTGGGAATAGGGGAGGGAGAAGGGAGTGTGTCAGCGGGTGGGAAGGGGGCTAGGGGAGGGGTAACGGGGGTTAGTGGGGGGTGGGTGGAGGGTAACCACGGTTAGGTTTGGTGGGGGGTTAGTGG
Organism: Lygodium microphyllum; assembly: GCF_053477565.2. Taxonomy (NCBI): domain Eukaryota; kingdom Viridiplantae; phylum Streptophyta; class Polypodiopsida; order Schizaeales; family Lygodiaceae; genus Lygodium; species Lygodium microphyllum. Next base: position 67,873,882 of record NC_141159.1, on the reverse strand, counting down.
GGGTGGGGTGAATGTGGTGGGGGGGTAAATTAGGTAGGGGGGAAAATGTGGGGGGGATAAAGTAGGTGGGGGGAGGTAAATGTTGGGGGGGGGGGGGGATAAAGTAGGTGGAGGGAGGTAAATGTGGGGGGGGGGGGGGGGGATAAGGTAGATGGGGGGAGGTAAATGTTGGGGGGGGGGGGGGGGGGGATAAAGAAAGAAGGCGAGCGGGTAGGAGGGTGGAGGGGGGGCCCAAAGAGGGGTGGGCAGGTGGCAGGAATGGGGGGGCCCAAAGGAGGGATGGGCGGGTAGGGGGAGGCCCACAGGAGGGGGATGTGGAGGTGTCGAGGGAGGGCGTGGAGGTGGGTGTGGTGAGAAGGTGGGCGTGGCGATGAGGGTAGATGGAGGAGGTGGGAGGTGTGGCGAGGAGGGTGGAGGGAGGCGTGGATGTTGGAAGGAGGAGGTAGGCGTGGCGAGGGTGTGGCGAAAGGCAGTGCTGTAGGAGGGAGGCCGAGGGTGTGGCGAGGAGGAAGGCGGCGCTGTAGGAGGCAAGGACGATAGAGGTTATGGGAGATAGGAGGAAAACGAGATGGGAGGAGGACGCGACGGCCATCAAGTAAGGTAACAGTGTTTAAAAAAAAAAAAAAGATTTTTTAAGATTTTTTAATTATTTTTGGTTTTTTTGTTTTTGTTAATTTTTATGTTTAATATTTAAGGGTTGTGGTTTTTTTTTTCGTTTTCTTTGCTTTGTCTTTTTTTTGTTGTTTTTGTTTTTTGTTTTTTTTTTGTGTGTTTGGGTTATTGTTTTGTTGTGTTTTTTTTTGTCTTTGTTTATGGGCATGTGTTTTTTTAATTTATGTTGTTTGTGTTGTGGTTTTGTTTATTTTTTAATTGTTATGATTTTTTTTTGTTGTATTTTTTTTCGTTTATGGTTATTATGGTTAGGAGAAATGAGCGTATTTTTTTTTCCGTTTATGGTTATTATGGTTTTGTATGCCCAGAGGGCCTTTGTTAGTCAATCGTCCTAGTCGCGACGATGTGCGGTAATCGTTCTTGTCAGGATTGAGTAGAGGATGCAATTGGTGACTTCAACTTGGCCATTGGCTTTAGGGTAATAGAGAGTGGACTTGCGATGGTGGATCTTATACAGCTTCGTCATCTCCTCCATAATTTTGTTAAGAAAATGAGTACCTCTGTCACTTACTAGCTCGAGGAGACTGCCAAAATAGGTGATAATATTTTCGTACATGAACAGAGCTACGCTGTTACCATCATCCCACTTCAGAGCTTTAGCTTCACACCACTTTGTGACATAATCCGTACATACTAAGATGTATCTGTTCTGCTTCCGTCTGGTGGGTGGATCAATAGGACCCACAAAATCGATCCCCCACTTCTTGAATGGCTTTAGGGAAAGAATAGGCTGCAGTGGCATGGCACTTGTTTTGGTGGGTTTTCCCATTCGCTGACAAGCATCACATCTTTTACAGTAGTCATATGTATCCTTGTGGAGGGTGGCCACTAGTATCATGCTAACAGAGCCTTCTTGACTGTTGCTTCTCTTGCGAAGTGTCCACCACATGGTTCATCATGGCATGCTTTCAATACTATGCCGATTTCATCCCCTGCAACACATCTTCGCAATACTTCATCTTTGCCTCTCTTGTACAGTGCACCGCCTAGCAAAGTGTAGGGGGATGATTCTAACAGAAGCTTCTTCTTCTCACGGCTTGAGATGCCAGGAGGATACTGTTAAGTTGCCATGAGATTGGCTATGTCTGTATACTAGGGAGTAATTGTTTCAACTAGAAACAAAGAAGCATAAGGAAGGTCAGGATCATCCTGTTCCTCTTCTGCAGTTTGAGGGATCCGTGATAGATGATCGACTAGGACATGGGAACGGCCAGGCTTAGTGACCACTTTGAAGTCGAACGTCTTCAGAGGATGCGTCCAGGAATGTCACATAGCACGGACACTCTAGAAGCCGAGGCATTGATAGCTCTGGCTTCTGTTGGCAGCGGCGGGCATCATCATCATCTTTTCTCTGGACTGAACGGTCAGAGCGACAGGAGCCACTAGTGAACTTAAATCTTATGCCTTTAATCCATTGCTTATACAGATTTGGTATACTTTGTGGTCCATTGATCAACCCAAATGGAAACATGGTCATTCCATCCAACACCCTAAGATCTTTGGCCTCTGAGGTCTCTATAGGGACATCAACAAGATCATCCACTATTAGAGGATCTTCTTCATCTGTACTTCCATATCTTGCTTTGTTTTCTTCCTCATCATTTTCATCTTCTTCCTCTGGAGGCTCTGTCTCTGCTTCTGTAGAGGCATTGTAGGAGAATAATAGATCTTCTGCCTCTACGTCTGCTTCTACTTCTGTTACAGTCACTGTCTCTATGATTGTCTCTGGTTCTATCTCTATTCTGTATCTGCTTTGTCTCTGTTCTATCTCTGTTACTGTCTCTGTGACTACCATGTAACAGGGAGAATAGTACATCCATGCTTCTATTTCACTGTCAGAGGTGATTTCAGAAGTCAATTCAAGTTGAGGCAGGAGGTATTCTCCCATGGACAAGGACTTTGCTTCCCTTGGTAGTTGGCTTATAATGCCCACTGTTAGGGACTGTGCCTTTGCTTTCTTGGGAAAGATATGTTTAACAGCCTCTTTATCTCCTGATGTACCATTTGTTACCTCGTTGGAGGAGTTAGTTATGACTTCGATGGATGTGGATCCATTGCCTTTTTACGATCCATACAACTTCAACACCACTTTGTTGGGTCCTCTGCCTAGGGTTAGGGTTCCTTTGAACCAGTCCGTCCTTGCTCTTGCTTCAAAAAGCCAAGGTCTTCCCAACAACATAGGGTATGAGGTCCCATAAGAATTTGGTTTGACCATCAAATATGTCAGCCAATAGTCTCTTCCTGCAAGGGTTGTTTTTACGTATGGGAGGATGCGCAACGGTTTAATTCTGCTTTGGTTTGCCAATCTGATAAGCCACTGTGTAGGTTGAATTTCTTGCAACCCTAAGTCCTTCAATGTCACATCCATCATTATGTTTACCGATGAGCCTCCATCAATCAATGCATCTGAAATAAAGCATCCTTCTATCCATACACTAATCTCTGGGGTTCCAGGATCTAGGAAGGCGTTAGCCACATCTACTTCCTTTATAGGCTCCGGGGCCTTATTGGTCTTAGTCACTGTTGAAGGAACAATCCTTAGTCCACGTCTTCTTGTGAAAATGCTTTTGAATTTCTTTTAGTAGTTGGGAGACCACACCGGAAGGTTAGATTTGGTTTAAAGGTGTCTAGGTCTTTGACCAAGTTATAATCTTTGATAGGATCCACAGGCTTCTCCAGCTTGCTGGGGAATGGGAATACACCCATTTTCATCTTTCCTTTTTCTTCTAACAATGGTAGCATTGGCACTTCCTCTATTTTTGGAAGTACTCCTATGTCATCTATCTCTTGGACCTCTAGTCCTATTTCTAGGACTGTCTCTATGACTTTCTGTAGCACTACAGTGCTCTGTACTGCATTGTTCTGTCCTGTACTGCTCCATCCCTCTGTTGGCAGGTTGAACTTCACAGTCTTGGCAGGGGAATTATTTTTGTTCTAAACAACTGGTTCCTTCTTCTTGGCACGCGTGACAGTGACAACTTCCAACTCTACCAAATTGGAGGTAGGCTCTTGTACCTTCTATTTGCTATCAGTGCCATTGGCCTTTACAGGGGTTGGACTTGGACAGTCCTTTGCAGTGTGGCGTTCTCCCTTGCATCGGTTGCATAAGGGCTTGTAATCCACAGATCGTCTAGGGTTTGGACAATTCGGGGAGATATGACCCTTTTCTCCACACCGATACCATTCCACCTCTGATCTTTGACCACTGCCAGACTGTCGTCCTCTGTAACTTTGAGAGGGAAACCTCCTTGGACCGAAATTAGGACTAAAATCTCTAGGCTTTGGTCCAATATCTTGTGTTGTCATTTTGGATTCTAGAAAGTTGAATCTTGTATTTCATCCTTCTGTCTTTGTTCATGCATCTCTTTCAGAGAGAAAATATCCTCTGTATGGTTCTTTCGCAAGAAGCAGTAGGAACAGAAGGCTCCAGGAATGGTTGGTTTTCGGGTACATTCAGTGGCTAAATGTCCCGCTTGATGACACTTTCCGCACCATGTATTAGAGCGCATCACATCTCTCCCAACTCCCGTAGGAGTGGATATATTGGCGGTATCCACCTTCAGTATATGTAGTTGCTCTGTAATCACATCCATAAGCTCTTTCTTGATACTTGCAACTGAGTTGGATAAGTAGTCCTTTAGATTTTCACCTCCTGAAGTGCTTGTAGTAGGATTTTGGGAAGCTTCTGTAATTACTACATACACTGGTTGGGTTGATCCAGAGGGTCCTCTGTTCTGGTTCTGATTCAGAGCTCCTGCTGAGACTTGGGATTGTTGATTCCAGTTGGTAGGGTTCCACTGTTGTTGAGTCGCCATTGGAGGAACTGTTTGAGGCCAATGTTGTTGTGGTTGAACCATCATTTGAGGCATTGTCGTCTGTGGTGACCACAATGGATTAGGTGCATTATACTATGGCACTGTTTGCATCTGGGGATAGGGGTAGGGAACTATCCCTGGGATTGCATTTGGTGGGTATACCATTCCTAGCATGGGAGAAGGTAAGACTTCTCATCCTGGAGTCATTGACAGCCTTGCTTCAACTTCATCATACAATCTTGCACCTTCCATTGTAGCTTGCAGATTGACTGGTCTTCTCAATTCCACGAACTTGCGAACTTCTGGTTGTAGGCCTCTAAGGAACACTCCTTTCTGAATGCCTTCGTCGAAATGATGGTTAGTCCATCTCTTCAGGATGGATTCCATTCGCGAGACATAAGCTTCTACTCTTTCTCCAGAGGACTAACTTAGGTTCATGAACTCCTCTCGCATCCGCTCTTCAAAACCTTCACACCTGGATTTAGTGAGGAAGGCCAACTGCCAAAAGTTCCTATTGCTTGTCTCTCATACCACTGAAACGCCGTGCCCTTGAAAGTGGCGGGGAATATCACTAACCAATGCTCAGGGGTTCTAGCATTGTTAGCCACACATGCTACCATAAACTCTGCTACATGAAGATCAGGGTCTTCATTGTACTCTCCCTTAAAAATTGGCAATGGGACTACATTTGTTGGCTTGTCATCAATATTTCCAGGACGAATCTGACTAGGAAGGGGACCTTGAGTCGCCATGGGGACTTCTATAAATAGTGCTTTTAGGGCGTCAAAGGAGGCTTCTGTTGCGAGCTCGTTCTCAGCTTTGATTTTTTCCTTCTCTCTTCTTACGTACCTCTGGACTCGTTTTAACGCTTACCTCTTGATTGCATCATTCATCAGGGGGTTGGCTCCAACCAGTTGTTCAGTACTCAACAGGATAGTATCAGAGAGGGCTTCAGTCTCTGGGGGATTATCTAGCCAACATCTCTTCTACTTCCTTCTTTTCAACATCTCTGAATTCGTCTTTCAAACCACTATAGAGGGGGAGATATTCCGTTCTGAAAGTATCAAAACTCATTTTTCTTAGGATCGTTGTTGTGCCAATATAATAATGCTAGCTTCTGATGGTTTCAACAGTGTATGTTGTGAAAAACACTCTGTCTACCAACTTCCAGTGGGTTGCTAATTGGACAAACAGGAGATTGTCAATGCACCAAGCATCCCATGTATCTTGCTGTTGAGCATCCATAAACAAATTCCAACTCTTTTCCTTCTTGTTTTCGTGAACCTCCACAGACCATGACTCTGGAAGCTTCTTCACAATCTCCCCCTTGATGATGTCTGGAAACTTCTCAATGAATGCCAAATCTTCCATGGATGGTCATTCTCTCTGTTTCTGCTCTTCAGTTTGTTCCCAAACAATTTGTCACCAAGATGCAAGTTTCTGCTGCTTCAACAGGAAGAGAAAACAGTCCACCGCATAGAGCATGCATCATGATGGTGATATGTTTCCACCATTGTGAGATGAAATTCTTGTGAAAAGTGGCTTTGACAATGAGAATCTCCAACTCTTCAATGGAAGAAAGAACTTTGCAAACATCCACTGAATTCTCCTCTTCTTGGCAATGCCATTTCCTTCATTTTTAGCCTCTTCTGATGCTTGTTGATGGCAAGTTTCCTTGGCTGCGCACCAAAAACATGGAGCCCCAAGAGGAACACCAAGGAAAAGGGGATTCTACTGCAAGAAAATCTATCTTATAATATCAACAAGCTTTTATTTCATTCTTTTGATGACCAAAACAAAGAAAACAACAATTCTTCACGCAGCATCATAGTAGATATCTCCCACGGATTTGATAGAATCAACCATAATCTTCAACTTCTTCATAGAATCCTTAAATAGAACAAGAAACATAAAAGAATACACCATTTTTGAATGGAAATCAATCATATAGTATTCATCTTCAATGTCTTCATAGTTTTCTCTCTTGATCTCTCATATACAGTTACACTGTTTTGATATAATTGACTATCTCTGGCTCTGTCTCTCTCTCTCTCTCTCTCTCTATCAATAGTACATCATCTCCTCACTAAGACTCTCAATAATCCTTCTTAGGTCGTGGATATACCTCCCAAGAGAAATGTCTAATGTGAAGAGGCACCAAAGCCAATACAATGTCTCTTCATAGCTCACTACTGTCACTATCACTCCAGTCTTCTCTTCAGTCTTCAGCATTTGTTTAAGCTCTTTTGAACTTAGATTCATCATTTACAAAAGTTATAAAACTTTCCCAAAGTCACACATACATTCTACAAAACACTTACAGAAGATCTACAGAATAGAACAGAACAGGAACAGAGCAAATACAGAACATATACAGAGCAGAGACAGAGGCTCTACAGAAGGTCATCAGAGGGTTATAGAAGGTCATCAGAGAACAGTAGATCTTCATAAGTCAAACTAAAACCATTCAAAACTATAAAAACCTATTCAATAAGCTTTCAAAAGATTTCAACCTTCATCAATCATCAATCCATACTTCATATAGAAGAAAATTAGAATAAAACAAAAGTTATACAGAAGGTATTAGAACCAATCAAAACCTCAACTAAACCTATCAGAATATCACAGAGCCTCATATTTCCACTAAGAATCATCATGAGCTTACAAAACATAATCAATATCATCCAAAACACTCTCAACCATACATCACTCTAAATCCATCAAAAATCAATCATTCAAACCTCAAAAACAATAAAAATCAGTCAAAAAATCAGTCTTTTTCCACTTTCAACATAGAGGCACACAGTGGAATTGTTGATGGACACTTTAGCAAAGACACGACGGCCCGCAAGGTGCTACAATCTCAACTATAGTGGCCAACGTTGTTTCGTGATACAATACGATTTGTTAAGCATTGTGACGAGTGTCAGCGAACAAAGGTCCCGATTCGCAAGGATCAAATGGACTTGACCCCAATCATTGCACGACAACCCTTTGAAAAATGGAGAATCAACTTCATAGGACCCATTAGCCCCGCTGCACAGTATTCGCAGGCCAAATACATCATTGTGGCCACAGACTACCTAACGAAATGGGAAGAGACGAGAGCAACATGAAAAAACGATGCTCGAACGACTGCTAAGGTCTTGTGGGAGCAGGTAATCTCACGATTCAGCTGCCCCATCGAACTAGTCAGTGACTAGGGCACACACTTCATCAATGAAGTGATAGCGCATCTCCTATCCACCTTCCTAATTATCCATTGAAAATCCTCTCCATACTACCCTCAAGGAAACAGCCAGGCAGAATCCACGAATAAGATTATTGTCAATGTCCTAACCACAATAGTCTCTGCCTTGCACAGTGACTGGGATAACAAGCTGATGGTACACTTGTGATCTTACTGCACAGCTTATAAAATGGCTGTCGGCCAAACCCCCTTTAGGTTGACCCACGGAACTGAAGCAATTCTCCTTATAGAATTCTTCGTGCCTAGCCTGAGAATAGCACTTCAGGAATGATGGGAAGGAAAGGAGGCATGGACCCAACGCCTAGTTGAACTCGAATGCCTCTCGGAGACTCGCCTTCTAGCCACTCATGTGCTCATATGTGATAAGGTATGATGCAAGATCTAGTTTGACAAGCACATCAAGTAGCGCGACTTTGAACAAGGAAACTTAGTGCTCCTATACTCACTTAAGGGGCATAAGCAAAAAATGAAGTTTAGAGGTCTTGGACCTTTCAAAGTTCGTGCAATTAGCCAAATGGGCAACGTCGAGCTCGGGACTCTAGATGGCGAGGGAATAGGCTTCTTGAATGGTACTCATGAAGTACTACCCTCCCACTCATCCTTTGCATGAGCCACCAATGTTGGAACCACCTGTCAAAGTACGAGTAGCCACAATCACTGAAATCGATGATGAGGATGAGGAAGCCGTAGAGCCCACATACCTGCACATCACGGTCACTGGCAACCGAACATGCGCCTTCAATGTCTTAATCGACAAGGGAGCAGATTTCAATGTCTTGATTCACGATCATTGGACCCAACTTGGCAAACCACCATTACAGCCCACTAATGCCAAAGTACCCATATAGGGGCCACTCATACATACTTCTCAGCAAGTGCAGAGCCACTGTTTCTATCGAGTCTGAGACTGTACCAATGATCTTCTACGTATTGCCAAATGGCAACGACACAGGCACGGAGTCACTGCTAGGGAGAACCTTCAAAAAGAAAACTCATTGCAACATTGATTATGAGCTGCAGCACATCCACCTCGCCATAGGCAATGTTCGCATTGTTACAGCTTTCAGCAAGGGCTGCGCAACCTCATCACATTCCGCAAGGCCACTGGTAGAAGTATTAGCAGGCAAATCTAAGGAGGGGGTAGTGCTCTGCCACCACCCACCAATTCTCAAGAATCGTTGCTCATAGCAGCGAAAGCTAAGGCTCAATAGCCTAGGTTTCAATGGAAGCCTAAACAGTCGCAACCGTTGCCTAGGAGTCGACGCACACATCCTCATAAGACTCGAAACTCTAAACCTAGGAAATCAAGGCGCAGTCACCGAAATCGACGCATGATCAAGCAAAGATGAGGGAATGCATGGATATGGATCCCTAAAGCCCACACGGCCAAAGGCACCACTCGTACGCCGCCCTCAAGCTTGATCACCCCAAGTCCCATAGAACCTCAAAACCATAAGCCGCAGCACTTTCCAGACCCACATCCATCAAGCTCATCCACACACATGCCTAAGAGAGTCAAACAAGCCTATCGGCCCAAACGACAGACATCGTCACATGAGTCATCACTCTCTAAAGCCAATCCGACTACCCTGATCCATTTTGAAGGTAGCAGTCCATCGGACATCGCTGCTACTTCCCCAGCCCTAATCCAAGAGGTGTAACTGCAATCTCAAAATACCCATAGTCGCAACTATTCATTATCAAAGGCTCTAGTGCTATCAAACCCCAACCACCAACACGTCTTAAACCCTCCTATGAGAAAAAATCATTTTTGACACTAGCCTCATATCTAGCCGAAGATACGGGGGATGACGTGGTTGATTGCATTAGATGACTAGATGCCACTTTCAGAGAGCTAGCTCTGAGCTATGACCGCTTGGACTTAGGCTTGTTGCTCGAATCCTTTGCAACTGAAGTTCGTATTATGCCTTGTTCTTGGGAGAAGTTTGAACTTGCCTTTGCAGAACCAGCTAACTTTGCTGCTGAATTGCTCAACAGCGAGATCTCCAAAGAGCAAGCCCTCAAACAACGCCTCATCACATCATATGATCAACGAACCACTTCTGCCATCACTGTCCAAGAAATTGCAGAATTATCAAAACTTGCTGATACTGAATCCCCATTCTTGAGATACTGGTACACTCTTAGGTTGCAATGGGAAGTTGAAGGGTGCCAAGTCATGACAAACACTGAGCAGCGTCGTGCAATCAAAACAGCGGAGTACAACCCCACTTATGTCGTGCCAACCTCGTATAGAGTGTTAGCCACTCTTCGTGGCCGACCCATGGAAGAGTACATAAAAGGACACCCTTACCTCGATCGCCTATTGACCGAGGAAGAGTTACGTATTGCTAGCCGTGTCACTTTCGGTGAATTTCTAATAGATGTTTTCACTTACATCACACACGTGGGCATTCAACCTTTTGATCTAGACCGTGAAGCTCATTTTAGAGTACAACCCCGATTTCTACACTTGGTTCCTATGCCAGTAACTCCTAGACCCATTTCAGAATGCCCTTGACCTCCTAACCTTCAATCCTAGGAAGGATTCTTCTCGAGCTAGAAGGGGAGGGGGGTGAGGTGAATCAAATTAAAACTAAGGAAAATCAAGCAAAATGCATAAACACGTAAACAACGAGCGAGGTAGGAAAAATGGAACGAGAACTTTGAAATAAAGGGCAAAAAGTTAAAGTCTGAAGGGAAGATTCTACATTGGATTGGATTTTAATGCTTTCATTCAATAAATATATATAGTCTTTCTTTTCCAACAAATTATGACTTTTCTAGCAAATTATTATTTTGAAAACACTAATGGAAACTTGGGATCATGACAGGAACAAAAGATGTCGTAGCAAGATGATGGACCTAAAAACGGGCCGGCACTGGCTCATGCACTAGCCGGACCTCGTCACTATGCACAAGACAACCCCTCGGCCTCGCGGCCAGGAGCGTCTATCAAAATCTCTGCCTTCCTAAGCATTGCGTTTGTAATACGTTGTAGTCCAACTGATCCTAACCCAATATTGCTCCTCAGAGGGAGTCCCTTTCACATAGCCAAAAGGCTCGAATCACATACACATATGGGGTTCCTCCTACGGCTGAATGCCGTCAACCCTCTGCGACTCTCCTACACCTTGGGGATTGGCCCCTCGATGCGCCGCTCAACATTTAGACATTTCGCACAAACGTCGCTCAAGGTACCAAATAAACGTATCTAGGAATGTACCATTGTCCTTACTTAATTTCCCCTTTAGGATCCCACGACTAGCCTACAGCATAGGAACCTCACACTCTCAACGGTGGGTCACAGGCCTACTGAAAACAATTGCTATGCATATCCAGGAGCTAACTCTGATACTTTTAATTTCCTCTAAATGATCATGCAAAGAGGTGGATGCCTAGTGCTCAAACATTTTAAAAACCACCAGCGTGCAAGTGCAAAACATCTCTTTCATGCTTTTCTTTCTAACCGCTTTGTGCTTCGCTGCAACACCTAGCACCGAAGTGATCTTCGTGCTACTAGGTTTTAATTTTTATCATTATTATTCCGTCCTAGATGCAATGCATATAAAATCAGCAAATTATTCCTCATGCTCAGCGGCATTTAACCATTTTTTCCACAACTCTACCCTTCCCCGTTGATAGTGCATCATTGCATTCATTTCTTTTAGGGTTTCCTTGCCATTTTTATGTGGAGAAAGGAAGGAAACACACACTACAACATATAAACAAGGCTGAACTGAAGCACAACTTCATGCCCCAGCCTTGCTATACATCAACAAACATAAATCCTATTTTTCTATATTTTTCGTAGCCCCAAATGTATTTTTCCCCTATTTTTCATGGTGTTTTTTTATCATTTTCCCCCATTTTCTTCATTTTCTTGTATTTTTTAAATTGCTGAAAATGAAAACCAGTTTGTGGGCTGTGGCCCTTAGTTCATTTGCCACAAAATTGAAAGATTAGTTGATGTGTATCGACGGTTTTCCCCATTTATATGCCCAAAACCCTTGTTTTTCCCCATTTTTCATAGTTTTCGGGTTTCTTGACATTATTTCGAGCCATGAAATGCATGTTTTTCATAATTTCTGGTTATAAACAGCAAGAACTCAGAAGAATCAGCAGCACAATCAAATCTTAGTCCATATGAACGGCATTCCATCAATCAAAAGCATAAAACACTAAATTTTCTTTGTAATTTTTTTGGTTTACCGCTTAAACGCGTGTTTCGGGTTTTTTTCCATGGCTGTAGATTTGGAAAACAGCAACACTTCATGTCCAGCAACATCCCAAATCACCATTCTCAGCCCGTGTAGCAATCCGGTCCATGCCGGACAAGCCTCCATCATTCTTTCTTCATTGCTCCTTCCCACACATGAACTGCCTCTTAGAAGAGAGAGAGGGAGGAGAGAGAAAGACTAGAATCAGAAATTTCAAACCAGGCCATCATTCCACGGGCGAAGGGCGGCGATAGAGTCCACAGACAGAGGGGAATGAAGCCCCATAATCCATTGGGGGGGTTGTTTGCAGCAGCCATGATGCCTCTCATCCATTCATGGCGCATTTTTCGGGCGCCATCTTCTTCCACGTTTTTTCATGCCTCTTCATTCTCTCTCCACGTTTTTTGCTTCATAAGGTGCATAAATTTTTTGGGGGGGGTCCAAACTCAAAAGGCATGCTCAAATTTGGCCTCCCAAGTGTCCACCTTTTCATATCTTGACCGTTTCCTTGGCCATTTTCCTGTCCGGACTCCGAATTGAGCTCTGAAAAATCCTGGGCGTCCGGCTTAGCATCCCACATTGGCCAGTAGCTTGTGTCAACCCGCATGACTGTCTGAAAAATTATGAAAAATCACCAAGTGTCGCTCGGGCGCCTTTAAAGCACTTTGGCGCTTAAAATCGTCCTAGATTGAGCCGCCGCCTTTGACGGTGAATATTTTTCCCTTGATCTTCATAATTTTTAGCTATTTTTAAGCACTTCCCATCACCTAAATTCCGCTCTCATTGGCGACCACGGGATAGGGCGACTCAGCCCGTCGAATCCACGAACATATCTGCACATAAACAACCAAAGAAGCATCAAACTGATACAAAACAATTATCATCATAAAACTCAGCACAATGCTCCCCCTACCCCTGGACAGAACCAAGGCATGACATCCACAAGGAGTAGGCCTAGCATCATCTAATAGAAGATCCGAAGTGAGTCACTAACCAGCTACTCCAACACAGCCAAACTAAAAAACCTATCAAAGAAGTTGCCCTAAGTGGTAGTCTGAACTACTGACCAACTAAAGACAACACAACTAGGAGCTCCTACAAGGCGAGGACTCCTATAGCCTGAGTAAAGGATAGTTTCTTTCAGTACATGTCTTCTTTTAGGGTTTTTATGAGATGAACATACTTGGGCATGTAAAAAGGAGGGAGCTGAGCGTAGTGACCCAAGGAGAACAGGGCATCGGTCTCAGGACCTGTCTCGGCACCCAAGAACCTACCAAGCCCTCGCAAGGCAACACTGAATCCTTTTCTAACGCTCACTTTTATTTTCGCTCCAACCTTCCTGGTTTTGATATTATTTTTCCAGCAAGAAGCCACCCCTAGGAAGACAAGGTATCGGCCCCGGGTCTGACTCGTCCCCAAGAACCTACCAGGCCTTCGCAAGGCGATGATCAACTGCTTATATATTTTCATTTCTTAGAGAGGGGTTAGAACCCCTTTTTACACACCTTCGTATTTATATTCATCGTTTGGGATGTTCAGGGTTCCTTGGCATCATCATTATTATCTTCGGGCAGGCCTCTCTAACTGCCTCACTACTAACAAGAACTCCTAGAACGGCTGCCTAGCAGGCTAGCAGAACAGAGCCACTAGGGCTTCCTTCTAAAACAGATCTTTCAATGTCTAACAATGTCTTTACAGGAGGCAATGGCTACTCTGACCTCCCTCAAACATACGTAGCCTAAACCTGGGACTTCATGCCTTGGTTACCGGTCCCCAACAAAAAGTATCCCCTCAACAAGTACAAATACACATATAACAGGAAAGAAAGGTACTCGTAAAGGAGAAATATCACCTGGAGTGGCCACAAGAAGCTTCCATCGCAGCAAAGGCTCCTCCAGGCTCCACCAAATTCCACGCACCACGAAACCTGTCCAGCACAACACTAAACAAAAACCCAATTAAACGCACCCGCACTAGACAGGGAAAATGGCCCTCTTGGCCTAATGAAATAAACCAATACTATGCAGAACATCCACCTGGAAACAACCATGATAGACATCAAAGCATACCATTCCCAGGGGAACAAAGGCGCATAGCCCTAAACTAGGTGCATTAAATTATGACCTATCCCCCCTGCGTATATCGCAAGAGGTGTTCGCATCACATGTCGTCGAATCAGTCTGTGGGTCTGAGATAATAAAGGTAGATGCGTCTCGCTTACCCTCTGCATCACCCAAATCAACCATCGTCTGCCAAAGAGGGCATGTTCAGAAAGCATACCCCACAAACGACCAGGTCCTGTCTCACCATCAATAGATATATCGGGACAAGGGCCACAATTAAAGAAGAGGTCCTCTTCATACGCAAGATTAGCCAATGAATCGGCAAACTGATTCCAATTCCGTGGAATCAACTGAAAAGACACTCTATCGAATTCGTCTAGCAGGGCTATGGCAGTATGATGGTACATACAAAGGATGGGGTTTCGTACCATGTACGTCCCATTGAGTTGATTTAAAACCAACTGAGAGTCCCCTTTCACCAACAACTGGCAGATACCACCCTTCTTTGCAATATTCAAACCCATAATCAGGGCTTTGTATTCTGCCATATTATTGGTAAAATTCACCCCAAGATAAGCAGCTAACTTCATGACAATGCGTCGTCGGGGGTCTCGGATGACAACTCCTACACTTCCTTTTTTGCATGCACCCCTGGACGCCCCATCAAAGTACAAGGTGTACGTCCATAAAGGGTTTACATATCCTGCCATCCTGAACTCTACTCGTAAGTATGGTAATCGAAATTCAGCATATTCAACGGGTGGACTGTAGGCTCCATCCCTCCATCATCATTGAATTCAACAGGGATGCTCGTCAAAAGTTGTAGGCAATGATGGCAGAAGACCTTGATTTCCCAAATAAATGTCCCGCCTTCTTGCTCAATCACCTTGTATCCTTTGCTCCACCAAATGAGCTTTCCCTGATGATACCTCTGTTCCAAATATGGGTGTTCTAAATAAGGGATCAGACGACCCATCAACCTCTATCACGATTTCCTTGCAGATGTTTGATCAATCTTGCCTAGACCTGCAAAGCAGTCATAGCATTAGTGCAATCAGAAGTAATAAGGTTTAATCTTATTAAGATTAACCTTATTTTTAAATTCTATCCCCTCAAGGTCAGCTAACAACACTGTAGATTTATTCTTTCCTATTCTAACGATCCTATAGGGCCCATCCCATTTGGGTTCTAGCTTTCCTGGGAATAATTCACGTCGTGCATCATAATACAGAACAAGCTGTCCTTTCTTGAAGGTGTATTTCTTGGCTTTGAGGTCGTGTAGCTTCTTCATTCGGCGCTTCGCCACTTCTTGGTGCAATAAGCTCTGCAGCTTAAGTTCATCTAAATGTGCCAGTGTCGTCAAGCGCTCAAAAAGAGCGTCTTCATCACTCAAAGAATGATTGATGGCAAACCGAATAGTCGGCAGCTCAATCTCTAAAGGCAAGACACACTCCTCCCCATATACTAACTTGAACGGGGTATGGCCAGTGGCTCGTTTGAAAGTCGTATTATAAGCCCACACTGCCACGTATAACTTTTTATCCCAATCCCGTTTCTTTTCCGACACAATTTTGGACAGGATGCCCACAAGCTGCTTGTTGGTGCTCTCAACTTGCCCATTGGCTTGCGGATTATATGGGGTTGTCTTGTTATGCTTGATGTTCCACAACTCTGTCAAACCTTTGATCACCTTATTCAGGAAATGGGTTCCGCGGTCCGACACTAATTCTTTCGGCGGACCAAACCGGCATATTATCTGCTCTAAAAGGAAACTAGCAGTTTCTTTAGCATCATCTTTCCTTGTTGCACGTGCTTCTGACCACTTTGTGAAGTAGTCAGTTGCTACAATGATGTACCTCTTTTGCGTAGTCGATGACGGAGTAATAGGACCCACAAAGTCTATTCCCCACTTCTCAAATGGAAGTATCGCCATAATAGGGGTGAGTGGTCGTTTCCTATTCTCTCGACTATCATGTCGTTGGCAAATATCGCATCGCTTAACATACGCAAACGCATCCTGGAAGATGGCAGGCCACCAATAACCTGCTCTTAAAGCCTTTTGTGCTGTAAGCCGTCCAGCAAAATGGCCACCGCAAGCAGAATCATGGCACTCTTCCAAAATGAATGGCACCTCGTCAGGCATCACACATCGGCGATAGATGTCATCAACCCCTTGCCGATATAATGTACCTGCGATCAAGGCAAACTTTAACGCTTGCTGCTTAATTTTCCTTTTCTCAGCCTTAGATAATTCGGATCCCGCCTCTCCTGTTGATAAATAATGCGTTATTGCAGCATACCAGGAGGGAATAGATGCCGTATCTATTTTAAATATCATCTCCATGTCACTACCTTCAGCCACAGATTCTTTCGGCTCCCCAAAGTCCACTAGACACTCCACGATGCCTTGCAACCTTGGTGGCTTACTCTTGATTTCATAATCAAATTCCTGCAAAGTGATCAACCACTTCGCTAAACGATCAGGCGGCTGTAACTTATTCATCAATA